>NC_058044.1:11659998-11967998 GCF_020085105.1 Siniperca chuatsi | reverse complement strand
GTAGATAAACATAGCCTCTCAAAAACGATATACATGCTAAATACAAATTAATATCACGATAATGTGTACATTTTTATCAATTAAATAAAATCTGACAGCGTCTTGACCTTGTAAAAGCATGTAGAAAAAGAATGTGAATGCATAATTTCTCATTTTATAAATAACAAAATCCAGTAAGTATTTCACACCACACTAAAATAGCAGTTTTTAGATCTTCTCCTTGCACCACAGTTTCCCTACAGCCCGTCTGCTTGCCCAGAGTACCAGTACCATTAGTTTCAACATCTCAGCGTGAGTCAGGGGAGGCCCTTGGGCTGTGACAAGGGGCTCCTGCTTCCTCTCATGGACTATCAGTCTTTAATTTTAGCTTCTGACACAGCCTGGGAGTTTCCTTGTTAAGTGGTAACACTTGAGCGATTATTATTTCATTCTCAAGCTGGGTATTAGCGCTGAACTGTGACTGCCATGTTTCAAAGATATGCATTTAATCACCAACGTTTTTAATAGCACATTGTTATAGGTTATGAGTTCTGTTCTTTAATACAAAAAAAACATGAATTACAAAAAGGAAACATGATTTTACACTTCAATGTTGAATTCTGGCAGATATATTGTGCAATTGTTCATTATGGCATCACTAATATTTGCATATTAGAGAAATTAAATATAGTGAATTAATGGTGAGATGGAGCTACAGGGGAGCACTGCATAATCACTTCTTTTAGCATCATTGAGGCTACTAGAAAATTACTACACTAGCAATCACTCAGTGTGTATTCAAACTATCCTCTATAACTGCAAAGTGAAAATGGACATTACTGTACTTTCCTTTTTATTTTTAGACATTTGTATTTGTTTTATGGCCTTTGAGCTCTGAAGAGTAAGGCTAGTGATATTCTATATTTTTCTTTTGTCAACAAATCTCATGAAATCACCAAAACAATTAACTGATCCTATAATAACCATATAAAGCCTGATATATCTCATTCCTCTGTGGCACAGACCTCCATTGCTGTCCATTAAAACACATCAATGAGCCACACTGTTGCACTGGGTGACATGTTCCTTCATCAATCCTACATACACCGTCCTGCATAAATACTCACTAGTGCACCAAATGTGTATTAATCCATGGATAAAATATTCTCCAACAATTGTACTATTTATTCCTAGAGTAGTAAGAAAGAATTAGATGAACAGTTCGACATTTTGGAAAATACGCTTATCTGCTTTCTTGCAGAAAGTTAGATGAGAAGATTGATACCACTCTCACGTTTGTACAGTAAATGTGTAGCTGGAGCCAGCAGTTGGTTAGCTTAGCATAAAGACTGGAAACAAGGGGAAACAGCTAGTCTGGCTTTATCTAAAAAAATGACCAAAAAATGTCTGTCTGAACAAACAATATATTACGCATGGATTAGTGAGCTTTAGAGGTGCTGGTAGGCGGATTTTGTTACTTTTGGACAGAGTCAGGCTAGCTGTTTCCCCTTGTTTCCAGTCTTTATCCTAAGCTAAGCTGACTGGCTGCTGGCTGAAGCTTCATATTTACCATACAGACATGAGAGTGGCATCGATCTTCTCATCTAACTCTCCACCAGAAAGCGAATTAGCGGATTTCCAAAAATGTTGAACTATTCTTTTAAGAGAAGGACTAATGCATTATTGTTTTTGGTCTTTTCATAGGATTTGTTGACAGTAAAAAAATATAGAATAACACCGGCCTTATTCTTTGATTTCTTTGACAGTTGACAATAGAGACAGGAAAAATGTGGGGAAAGAAAGTTGAGGATGACATGCAACAAAGCTTCCCAGGCCAGATTCAAACCCAGTACATGTCTATGATTTACAATATGTGCCTTATGTACCACTGGGTCAACAGTATGCTCCACTGATGGATATTTTCCCCCATAGTTATGTGCCCAAGGCATGAGTTAATTAAAATACCCGTGGAGGGCATGGAGCACACAGCCAGTGAGGTGAATACTGAAAACAAGTTGAATGCTTTACTATAGCAGTGGGTGGTATTTGTCCATGTGCCTTTGAAATCCCTCTCCATGCTCCTTGTCATTGGAATAAAACTCCCTCTGTGCTAACCACCGCCTGTGGCCGAATCTAATCCGCACTTCCAAACGGGAATCAGGCATAACGACACAGTGGGTAGGGGGTTATTAAAAATTGAAACACAGCTAATTAAAGCTAGAGTGAAAGAATCAGAATTAAGTCTGGTGACCGGGCATACAGAAATGTGCAAAGGAGAAATTGACCTCGACTGGAACAGGAGGGAGAGGAGGAGGAGAGAGAGACACAGTCATCTACCTGAGGCTGATTTTGGTATTTAATATGACTCTACAGATTAGTGATGTCAGTTTGCCATCCTTCCATCAGTACTGTAGTATGAGAATTGTGTTAAATAAGACAGTATGTTTGTAAAGAGGTCATGGGAGTCACTGCTTCTTCCAGAAACATTCACATCTTGTTTTTACACAAATCTCGGCAGGTAGGATGGCACAGATATAAGCACAACTTAGAAGCTGTGTCCTCTGATCCCAGTGGATCAAAAAAAGGCATTAGGAGTAGCTTCAGTCTACGCTGTTCTTTACAGGTTGTGACATTTCACAGCACAGAGATTACAAGTATAGAGAACTTTTTCCCCCTGCTATCACATCCTGACATTAACAGGAAGTGACATGCTTGTTAAGACAATAACGGCAGTCACTTGAAATCAGTGTTTCACTAGTCAGGTCAGTAAATTCACACTGAAAGGAAGTGTCACTGTCAAAGAATGGTTTTCTGGAAATATTCCACTGTGTATGAAGTCTTTTAGTTAAAGTAAAGCCTTTCTGAAAAAAATGTTATTACATTAATATGTTGTTATCATGTTATTACACTGAAGTATGACGGCTGGGAATCACGTGAAAGGGACATTATAAGGCAGAACTCAGAGCAGAGGTCTACAATTAACATGAAAACTTTAATTACATTAGATGAGCAGATGATCTCACACTGAGATTCAATTGAATTATTTGGCATAAGTATTGCGTCTAGGGCTGCAACCAACAATTATTTTCATTATTGATTAATCTGCTGATTTTGTTTGATGAATCAATTAATTGTTTGGATTATACTACATACAACAGCCAACCAACAACCCCAAAATATTCAATTTACTATAATGTAAGACAAGGCAACAAATCCTCACATTTGAGAAGCTGGAACTATCAAATGTTTGGCATGTTGGCTTGAACAATGACCTAAATGATGAATCAATTATCAAAATAATTGATTTAATTTGATTAAAAGCCCCTACAGCATTGTCCACACGTACAGGTGTTTTCACTCATGTTGCCTGATGACAGACTGTGCTTGATTGGCATCTCCCTCACTCTCCTGTCTGTTTTGTTGCATCTGTTAGGGCCTTTATCGTTCTTATTATTACATAGAGCTTTGTGACATCACATACAGTCATTTCCAGCACAGCTCCACCCAATTTCAAACTGATTGGTGGTTTTATGCCACGTTTACGTCATATGGAACAGATGGTAGAGACGGGAAAGATTCTTATGTTAACAACTTGCGTGTTTTATTGGACAACTTAAGGCAAACTTGAATGATTAGAGTTGGTTGTGTGAGGGTTAAAAATACTGTGCAATGATAATATAACACTGTATCCATTAAATATGGCTTTAATTACTTTGAATGACGGACTTTGGTTGACACGAGGCATCCATGTTTCTTTGGTTTTCAGGCACTTCTGTGTTATTAGGCGCCAAGTCAGATATGTCGGAGCTTTTCCCGTTTCCCAGTCTTAATTGAATGTCAACTCGGATGTTGACATGTACACTATTTACAAGTTGGAAATTTTGCAAACTCCAATATGACACTTTTGAAAGTCAGGACTAATGGCATCTTCTCTTCAATTTAGAAAGTCTTGGTATCCTAACATTGCTCTTACACCAGAATTACTTTAATATTTCTTTACATTAGCTGCTATAATTCCTGCATGTGCCCCTCAGCACTCAAGTCTCCGTTACAGACAATACAAAAAACTATGGACAATAGACAATTTCTTCTGTTTAATGTAGATAAAACATTAAAACTGCTCATTTTAGGCTTGACACTAATTTATCAAGTGCAGTCTACAACCTACTGTACCTTTACTCTCAGCTGCAGTCTGTCACTTACATCTCCTGTGGACTGCGCTGATGTTTCCTGCTGCTCTCTCATCCCCTGACATGTGCACTTCGCTCATGTCAGGGGACACAAACACTATGTCTTTTTGAGTTATTGATGTGCTTGACTGATTTATCTTTTTATTATTCAGGTTTTTATTTCTTTTTATGACCTTTAATTGCTGTAAAGCCCTATAGTGTGCAAACCTTTTTGTCAAGGAATAAACTTCAAAAAAGAAGCTTAAAATCATTAGAACAGGGATGCTATATCTGGCTTAAGTACTTGCTAAGAGGTCAGAAATGAAGAATATGTAAAGCTCAACTTAGGGTTTTGTTGTTTTAATAGAAAACCAAAGAAGAACAGAGATTAAACAGCGTATGTATGCATACAGTCCCTTTTGGCACAACGTAATCACTCACTAAAAATAAATGTGCATGAAAAGAAAATACAGCAATCTTATAAATATAGGGCCCCAAAACACCTCAAATACATATACCAAATGCACCAAATGCAGTGAGATGTTGGTTTAATATATTTGCACAAATATTCTGACAGTAAGTAATATGTCTACCCCATGATCAGTGCCTTTTACTGTGAAGGTTTGGACTTCATTTTAGGTCATACAACTGCCATTGTAACTAATATACATGCGTTTCACTATTATTGCCTTTGTTATTTAAAAACAGTTTTCTCTCTTTTTATAATATCTATTTCTATCTATTAGAAAATAAGTCTTAAGTTGTTCATTTTATATTTCTATTTCCTACCTTCTTTGATCACAAACATCACAAATAGTTTGACTCTTTATGCTACAAGACTCCAGTATACTTACTTACAGGGATCGTCGTCCCATTAATGTTTCACTTGGCATTGCAATCATGACGAGGGGAGGACAAACATTTTGACCTCTAGGAAAAGGGAGGAGTCTGACATTGGCTACCTCTGTGCTGTGCTACTCGAGGACGGAGGAGGGTGGGGGATGCACGCAGCAGTTGGGCCGTCTGACATTTTGCAGCATTGACCTGAAAATGTTCTGCTGCCTCCTTTTGCTCTTCCTGCCATGTTGCGGTGAGTCGCCACCAGAGATTGACTTTCGGAAGGAGGTCTGGGCTATCAGTTTCCTCTCTTGCTCCTTGATTTTGCACTGCAAGTGGCTCTGAATGGCAAAACCAAGGGATTCTGGGTCCACAGAAGCGCCGTAGACCTCCCATGTCATCCCTTGTTCATCCCAGACGACATCATGGATGCCCTTTCCTTTCTCCTTCCCCGACTGGTCATCCTCTTCTTCCTTTCTCTCCAGTTCTTTTTTCTGTTTGCCAGACTTTGTTTCCTTCGTCAGGGTTTTCCCTTTAGCTTTAGCCTTTACTTTAGGACTTCCAGCTTTATTTTTAGTTAGATGTGACTTTGATGTAGTGTTTGTTGCTGTTGTTGTTGTTGGCAGGGCCTGGTTGGGCTTGATTGTAACAGCAGCCTGAGACAGCGCAGCATTGTTACTGTCAGCAGATCCAGACTTGATTGCACCGGCTGTCTCTGGGAGTGCTCCTGATTTGAGTGAGGGAGCCTCAGCAGTGGCTGTTTTCACTGCAGATGTCTGAATTCCTGTTTTATATTGGGAGTTACCCGTCTCCCCTTGCTCCTTGTGGTTGCTGTGTTCAATGTTGATTTGATAAACTGGCTGGGTGTTGCAGAGAGCTGACCCGGGGTCTTTAGGCTTCGCTCCTAGCCTTTTGTCTTGCTGCTGGGACAAAGTTTCTGAGTGGAAAACCACCCCGGCATTTTGGTTGGGGCACATCTCTGCTTCTACAGTGACTCTCTCTGACCTCGGATCAGTAGAGGCAGATAGAGTACTTATGTTCATCTGATGTAGTCCCACACTCCCATCGACCTGATAGACTATAGCCAGGCTCTGCGCCTCCTCCCTGGGGACTGCACCACCACTCAGCCTGCGAGTCACAGCGAAGGGCAGCAGGCTCGGACTTGTTGCCACAGCCTTGCTGCACATGTTAGCCACCGCCTGAACCTCCATATCATTGCACTGCTTGACTGGGGTGGATGACAGTGATAAAGTCATTGTTGAAGCCTCCCTGTACAACTTGCAGTGCTGCTGCTGCTGCCCTTCAAAGACAGCTGTGTCAGTTTGACCGGCATCCTTAGCCACCTGCCCACATGCCGGCATGTTTTGTATAGCCTGAGGCGGAGTGGAGGAGTCTTTCTGTGAAGACATTGGCTGATGTTTATCTGAGGAGACTTCTGGTTTCTTTACTGGTGGCAAATCTTTCTCTGGATGTGTTGAACTTGAATTCTTATTTGTAAACCTGGCCTCTGCATCTTTGTTCTGAGGTGGAGGTGTACTGGAGCTAAGTGGAGCTGCAGTTGTTTCCATGCTTTGCTTAGGTTTGGGTGTCTCTTGCAGACTGACAGAGCTTTGTGAGCAGTCATGTATATGATCAGGCTCTTGAGATTTCTGTGGTACAGCAGTGTCCTTGTTTTTGGGAGCTGAAATACTCCCTTTATTATCGTGTTGTGGTTCAGATGCTGTATGCCTTAATTCACAGGCAATGTTAAGATTTTTATTATTTGGAGAAACATTTTTGTTACTGTCCTCTCGTACTGTAGCTTTGGCCAAGGATGTGAGCTTTGCACACTCCTCCTCTGCTGCACTTGGCCCTTTTATTCTGCAGTCGTAGGTCTGCACGTCGACCTTTGACGCTGAAAGAGCAGACGACACACTGGCCTTACTGATATCCTTTTCATCAGCCAGGCTTAACATTTTCATATTAGCGTTAGAATCCCTCTGGTCAGCTCCTGCCTCACCGACACCATCGCCTGCTAGAGACAGGTCTGGCATCTGTTGGTCTCCACCTGTAACAAGCTCTGATTTTGTCTGGTTTCCATTAGTTGGTACTGGTTTGTCTGACACAGTGCTGCTAACTGGTTCACCTCCCTTGGAAGCTGTTTTTTGGGTATGTGGAATGGTGTTAGCGAGAGAAGCAGTCAGAGATAAATTATCCTGTTTGTGGTCTGGAGATGTCAGGGTGGGTTTTGGACAAACCTGAGAGAGTTTGAGGTTGGGCTCTTTAGCCCAGTTGGCATTAGGCTCCTTATTGCCCAGCGTGTCCACCACAGCCAGCTGAGGCACCATCTGGACTGTCACTGTCCTTTTTGGGTTAGTTCCCATCCCGGATTCACTGTTTCCGTCTTTAAATATTGTCGTAATCCAAAGATGAAAACAGATTCACAATATCAGTAACTTTATGCAGTTTCCTAAAGGAGAAAAATAAACATAGACTTAGTTTGTTTTTAATGATTGAGCTTCACTTTTCATTAACTTAAATCTTGATTTAGACAAAAAATAATCAGACCAGCTCACATAGTAGTCTAGGCCTGGGTGAGCATTATGTAAAGTTTCTTTGAACAGGCATTAACATGCATTTGAATAATCAGCATCAGAATAAAGGCAAAGCACTAGAACAATCAATGACCCGTATTTGCCTAATTTAATCAACTGCTTTGAATTAAGATTAATTTATGTGATTCCAAGCTTAACGATCAAATTAAACATACAATCATAATAACACTCTATGTCCAAATCATAGTAATGTGGCGTGTATGCAACTATGTCTTTTCAACAAGCTACATTTATTTGTACTGTGATGTTGACTGGTTACTGTAAATGTAGTTAAGAGGACAGAGAAATAAATGAATTTACACTTAATGCAGGATTCAAATAATTCTAGAAACATATCATTTTTAAATTGTGAATGTTTTATAAACTTCCATTAAAGATGTTAACTATATTTCAAATCCAAACTGCTTGGTCCAATTGTGAAAAAAACAAACAAACAAAAAAAAACAAGAATAACTGGGGGTAATCTCTAAAGAGCATGCAAAACTGCTGTGTCAGACTAAAACAAAGCAAAGTTTACAAACTTGGAAGTAAAGTAAGCAAAGTACAGAAATAAGACTTTGACATATGTAGGCTGAAAGTGCTTACAGATAAAGGATATTTTTGATTAGAAATTGTGGGTGTTCCACATTCAGTAGAGTTTCTTAGGGCCAGTTGTGTTTGCTTGGCAGTATTACCCAATTCTCATCTGAAGTTCTCATTTCAATACCCAGAATAATCAGTGCTACGGTATAAGGAGATACCACGTATAAGATAACTGGTCAAACCCCCTTTTGTTGCTCCCAGAGGGGGGTAACCCCTGTGATCTTGAAGTTATATCAGTTTAATTGAATGTTTATTACTGTGTTCTGTTATAAATGGCACACTTACATGAGGATTTAGGATTAAGTTACATTTCTAAAAACAAAATGCTGAATGCTAAACATGCTGAAAGTGTGGCCTGAAAACAATCACAGTTACTCATCTTAAGTTTAAGTTCCTTTTTCTGGCAGGGCGCTATTAGTGAAACAGGAAAGGTGTTTGTGTCTTTAGATCCTCTTTTGTCCCGTAACAAATCTAGTATAAATTCTAGCCATTGACCTACAGTTTCGCAGATCTCTTCATCCCAGGCCTGACGAATGACTCCATCTCAGTCTGTCTCCTAAAAGTGTAAAAGCATCTGGGCCAATTCTGCAAGTAATGTGTCAGCACTCAGCAGACGTCTGAAATATCTGATCCTTCGGAGTCAGACAGAATGAATTGCACTGTGATCAACACTTTAGCCTATAGGCTACATCCAAAGAGGAAGAAGAACCACCAACTGTTAATTCAGTGGTCCACAGAGAGCAAGTTGGCCATTTCCATTTCAGTGACATTACTGATCATAATCCATTCTGCATAATGTGCAGTTCATCTCATTAAAACAAATGTTAAACCCAGCCTCTTCTTTTGAGTTATTCTCCTTTGTCACAACAACAAGCATCATCTCAAGTCTCCACATTGCTCCTCTTTGGGAGGGACAACAGCAAACAATAGATGTTTATACTGTTTTTATGTAGATTACTCAAGAAGAAAGAGGATCATCCCTGTCACTCTCATTTCAACGATAATATCTTAATGTACCTGGTAACCGGAAAGAATAATTTATGAGTGTGACTTGAATAAAGCAGAATAGTAGGCTACTGTTTTGGGTCATGGACAGGTGCAGCCCATTTGTGTGTGTTCTCTCACAATGCATCTGCGTGTCTGTTGTCAAAGTGCAAATATTTATGGAAAGCATATCCTGACTGTAATTAGATATTCAACAATTAAAACGCCCTGGTGTCTGGGCTTTGTTTTGCCTGCAGCAGTTTAGAAATAACAGGAAGCGTGTGAATTAATGCAAACATCACACACATTAAAGTGATGCACAATCATGTACTGTAGCCTACATTTGCAGTCCTGTCCCACCCCAACACCTCAGAGGCCACTGATACTGATATATTCCTGATTTCATATGACCTTGCGGACAATTTAAACATCTGACACGAAGGAAAGCACGGTCTAATGAAAAGAGGAGGATGGCTTACCTTGAAAGGCGCTTTATGTCCCGTACCTTGGGGTGCCGTTTCAGTCCGTGTCAGTGAGATGAGGCTAAACCCTAGAAATGAATATGGAAAACCAGCCCTGTGTCGGTGACACCAAGCCACGCCTTCCACCAGAATATGGGTCTTAGACGTATCGATCCTACACAGCAAAGCGCAAAATTCAAGCGTCCTGACTGACTGACCGTGCGCAGTGAGGCACCGCTGTCCGACCGATGGACGCCACCTTTAGCCTTGCCTCGTACCTAGAAAAAGTGGACCTTCCACAAAATGGACCTCTCATGGTGTGTGGCATCCCAGACTAAAGTGTTCGAGCGCAGGCAACGTGGTGCAGCAGAGTAAACCAGATGAATGGGTGAATGGGGGAGAGGATACGAATGGAGGCAGTGCTGTATCAGCCGCAGGCATCCATAAAAGCGTCACTTGCACTTGCAAACTGATTACTTTCGGATCCTGGCATTATTATTTGTCTCCTAAGGCAGACGATAGATCGCTTACTTTGCTGTGCCGTTTTGTATCATTCAGAAACTGATTTATGAGTAGACCTTAAGCATGTGTCTTGTGTGCAGTATGTGTCTGTTTGAAGGGGTGCATTAAAGAATATCTGGCTATGTTTCTGAATAGAATAAGGTACCTTTACATTACAAACTGCATTTTGAAAATGTGGTCTGCTAAATAAATTACCTTTATTATCAGCACATTTATAGTAGGCGAGGCATGAAGTAACCACTCAAAGATGCAGTTATTTCAGTTTAGCTGACTTTCATGTGATATCTGGTCAATTAGGGGATGACTCATTAAAATACTTGGAAATCTCCCTTTTGGAGGACAGAGCAGTTGCTATAAAAAGGTGTTGTAATGATAAATGTAATCAAATTGTGTTTTAAAACAGATAAGATAAACATCACTGATTCCATTCCATTAAAAATGTAAGTTTAAGTAAATACTTCTCATTAAAACTAAGTTATTACCGGATATTGTAAATAAGTTTCAGTGAACTAGTAATATGCATTTCCTACTTTACCACAGCAGAGAAAATGTACTTTTTCTTTTTGTGTGCTTACTAATTGTTATAGGTGGGCAGTGGCAAAAACTGGAGGTCAAGAGATGCCCAAGAGGTCACAAGATAAATCTGAGGGGTCACAGGATGTTTAAGAAGAAATGAATAGGATAAAGAAGCACAAACTCAAGGAAAGATGTGATATTCAATGCACACCATAATATCATATCGTGAAACACAATTAGAAGGACATCTCAATGATTTCATGCATATTAGGGAAAGAAACAGTGTGTTTGGTCGAGACTTTCCTGACAAGAACAACGACAGCAATTGTAGTTGGTTTAAATGCCTCTAGTCAAAGCTGTTTTCTTTTAACTGACTGCCTTGCTAACATCATCAAGGTATTTTTTCAAACGCTCATATGGGTCGTTTTAGGCACTGAAAAAATTACCTATTTTGATTAATTTGAAGGACTTGTTAGTTTAATCAGAAATATTGTACTTACTCATATCAGAGGACCCGAGCTTTGGTTTTTTTTTACTTAAGAAATTGTGGTGGTTTGATCATCCTGTCAATCATGTCAGCCCCTGGCCACCCCATGGACACGACCCTGTAGGTGGACAAGAGAGAGCACAACATTCAAAGTCTCTATTAAATTTCAGTGATCACGTTTGATTATTTTTCACCTAACCCGTGATGCTATTAAAATGATTTTGTGCCATGACTGTTAGTGCTGTTATAATTGATTTAATATCAGCATTACAGGCTACTTCCTAGTTTTGCCTAAAGGCTAATCTCTCAGACTGTTCTCATTTTTAAGTGGTTACTGGGGGATTCAGTTTTCAAATATAGCTAGCCTGGGTCTGAGACAGGAGCTCCTCCTGGAATGCAGTAATTGTTTGAGATAGACCTCCTGCCTTTAAAAGCCCAGAGGGACTGATTAGGTGAGACGGTAGACCGCAACTTAATTACAGTCAAGTGCACCATTGGTGAGCAACTCAGGCTGCATGCATTGTTAATATGCCAGTCTTCTGCTTCAGGGTGAGGGCTTGTGTGCAGCTTGTTTGGAAAAAGTTGCACAGCTGATGAGAATATCAGGAACATCATTTAATGATAAAGATGTGTAAACAGTGGCTAGACATTATGACACAGAAAGTGTAAAACTCTATATTAATGGTATCTATGGAATAATGGAGACTTCAAGAAAAATATCAGTGGCATACTATGATTGGCCTATCTATATATTGGTCAATTTAATTTAACACACACAGTCATATTGTGGATCTGGCATCATCTTGTGGTTAAATTGGAAAATGCAAATACTTGGCTAGGCTGGGTTATACTAGCTGAAACCAACCTTATCTGCAGACTATGATCATTTTTAACAAAGGTACTCTCAGTGTCGGTTTGAGGACTTTGAGTCATGACGAGTCAGTGGGTTAATACTCCACTTATCTATACCTACTATCCAGCTAATGCTTAAAATACACAATTTTGAACGATAGGTGGTCTGTATTCCTCTGTGGCTGTGAAGCATAGTCTATGCAGTGCAGACCAGTACAGACAGCAGTAAGGTTTGATCAGTAGATGGCGCTGCAGCAGCGTTGAAAGCGTAGACTGTCATGAAACGCTGGCGTGTGCTGTGTTCAAAGACGTCAAGTCAATTAGCGTTAACAATAAATTCAATACACGTTTCTCGGAATGTGTCCGCCATTTTTGGCAGAAATTGCAACCCACTAGCTATTAAAAAAACTTTTCAAGAATCTACATGTAATGGTTAAATGAAAGTATGCATGTCATCCAAACATCTTCATTTTTTTCTAGGTGCGTGTTATTGCTAGCACTGGAACGGAACTTGAACGCATCAGAGCCAGACTGTTGTCAAGAGAAACGTCGCTAACCTTACCACACGGCTGATAGCTTGGAAGTGAAGATAAGTTTGGGTATATATTTGTCTGGCAACATTGTCTCTGCGACAGTCGGGTAAGATTAACTTCAGTTTCTTGCTCGTCCTAAGTACTATCAAGCACATCAATGCTTGCGACGCAACCTAATCTAGGTTAACATAGCTAACTAGCTAACAGTTCTGCGAATACAATGACAACCTGTTGTCTGAACCGGTTAACTGTCATCTGTGACTTTCGAAGCTAGTTAGCTTAGTTAGTTTATTAAAATCAGAGGTAACTGGCTAGCAGTTCGCTAACATTAGCATGCAGTGGTCAGATTGCTTGCTAAAGCGCCACTAAACTCGCCGAATCGTTGTAGCTCAACATAAACTGAAAGGTCACGTTTGTCTGAAGTTAGCATTAGCGTTAATGCTAGCTATTACAGTGCTATTGTTTTGGCTGTTCGATAGGTCGCTAGCCTTTTTCCGTTAGCTGTCCTTTTCACAATAACATGATCCCGTGTTGTTGTAGGTTATATATTTGTATTTTAATAGTCAGCCGATCGTAACATATATTGAATAATGAATTACTCCGGTTTTAAACGCAGAATATTGTTTCAAGTGCTCCGAACAGTTGCCATTGTCATCATGACACAGACAGACTAGTGTTTCAGTCCTATTCATAATAAAAAAAAAGTGGAGTATCGTTAGGCAGTCGTGGAAAGTAATTAAGTCCATTTACTCAAGCACTATACTTAAATGCAGTTTAGATGTAGATGTACTTTACTTGAGTATTTACATTTACAGGCTACTTTGTACTTATGCTCCACTAACTTACATTTAAGATAAAAAAAATATTGTTTTTTTTTTACTCCACTACAGCTTAGTTACTAGTTACTTTTCAGATTCATATTTTACATACAAAACATATGATCAGCAGGTTAAATATGTTGCCTTGTTATAGGTCAAAATGCCCAACTGCATAACAAGTAGATAGCATTTAGAGCTGCAACAATTAGTCAATAGACTAGTTGAGGGACAGAAAATGAATCGGCAACTATTTTGGACATCGATTAATCGTTTAGGTCACTTTTCAAGCAAACATGCCGAACATTTGATGGTTCCAGCTTCTTAGATGTGAGGATTTGTTGCCTTTCCTTGTCTTGCATTATAGTAAATTGAATATTTTTGGGTTTTGTCGCTTGTACAAAACATCTGATGACATCAACCTGGGCTCTAGGAAATTGTGATGGATATTTTTTGTTTTTGTTTTCTGATGTTGTATAGACCAAATGATTAATTCATTAATCAAAAAAAAAATCAGCAGATTAATCCATAATGAAAATAATCATTAGATGCAGCCCTAAAAAAATTAGCTCTAGCTTAAACAGCCACAATATTAAAATACTACTCTCATGCACTAATAATTATAATATATAACAATGAGTACTTTTAATACTTTAAGTACATTTTGTTGATAATAGTAATACTGTATCTGAATATGGTTGTGTCAATAAAACCGAATTTTGAAATTTGACGACTTAAATGAAATTTGTTGACTTTTACTTGAGTATTTTTACATAGTGGTAGTAGTACTTTTACTAAGTACTTCCTTCACTGCTGTCAGTAGGTATTTATAACGGTCACCTTGCATGAGTGTTCAAGTATTCATTGGCTTTGATCACATGTTAACTTATACTTTATACTGCTAATTGGTTTGCTGATTCATAGCTTGCCAGGACATTTCTTGCACTCTAGAATAAAAATCGAACGGCTGCCAATAACCCCTGATGCAGGACCATCTATCATCGCTGGCGAGCTGAGTCAAGCACCAATTTCAGGCATTCACTGTTAACAAAGTGGCTTATCAGACAAATGTCAAAAATGTGTATTAGACTGTTAGCTTTTTCTGCTTGAATCTTTCAAGTGGCCGATGTCTTTTCTCTATCCATGTTCTAGAAAATGCTGGGGTATATCTGGCAGTATGTCTACACATCCTTCCTGAGATACTGGCTGAAGTGGCTCATCAGACAGGCCACAGGGAAATGTGAGCTGCAGAGAATATGCTCCGGATACAAGCCTGGGGCAGCAAGGACAACGAAAGCAGGTGAATTAAATAATTCTAAATCTGGTCTACTTTTCTTGCTCAGTGTACATATATATTATATTAATCTGCCTCTTATGTCCTATTGTAGAATACTCTCTCCGATCATCAAAGAACAAGGTAAGAAAATGTTACCTTTTGTTAACTGTCAGTTTTTAGTAGGTTATGGATTATAGGGGTAGTTTTGTTTCTGATAGCCAGGATCACTCCTGGGCAATTTCCAGGCTCAGCTTCAGTAGTTGTGGTTTAAAAATAGCTTTCAATATAACTATTTCTATTATTTTATGTTCAAGTTAAAGTTTCTTTATATAGCTTTATATAAAGACACATAATAACTTTAGCACAAACTTGCTGAACAACAGCAAAATGATCTATAATCATTTTAATAATCTATTCATAATCATAGTTCTTTGTCAGTAAAAAAAGGCTTCTGAAAATTGAGGATTTGCTTGCCTGAATTAGTTTTAATGTCATTGCAAATTAAGTGTCTTTTTAGGGTGCTTTTTTTTTTTTAATGTTGGACAAAATCAGAATGAAAAAAAACTTGATAGGTTCATTTATAATGGAAATAATTATTAGTTGCAGATGTACAAAAGTGCTTAACCCTTACAAAACACAAGAAAAAGAAACAGAGGAAAGGAAATAATATATAATCGTAGACTACACATAGACAAACAGAATGTGTAGGGAGCCAGTGTCAAGACGCCAGGATTGGGGTAATGTGATGCCCTTTTTTAGATCTGGACAATAATCTAACTGCAGCAGATGAGAGATTGAAGTGTGATTAATCAGCTGTAATGTTTAAACTATTTGTTCCCACTGTTCCTATGTGTAAAGGGAACACCCCTTACTTAACTACTGACCTCTTCATTATCTGTTATGCTGTTGTATGTGTGAACTCCAATAAAGACATATCATGTGAGCTTAATCAGTCCTTATCTTTCAAACTTGCCAAGCTTAGATGAATTGACTCTACTTGTCATTTGTGATTATAGCTAGTTAAGCATTTTCTGATCAACAGTCCATTCAGTGTAGAAACAGAAGTGCTTGGTCATCTTCGTCATTGTGTCTGAGGTTGACTTTGAAAGGTATTTCGACTGTGGTTCACAGTATACAGTAGATTATATAGCAGCCACTGTGCCAATTTTCTGTCTGGTAGCTCACTGTATCATTACTTTTCTGTGACTAGCCCCTGCTCTCCTGTGCTTTCTTCCTCTGTAGGTTTTAAGAGGAGCTTTGGAAACCAACAAGGATAAATTAGATCACTGTGTGGATCAAATTATGAAAGTGAAGAATGTCAAACCCCAGAAAGATCCACTGTAAGGTTACTTCTTCTCTGTTATTTTGAGGTTGCTTGTCACCAGCAATTCTTTTATTTCCATTCCATATTTAGTTGAGTGTAATTTTTGAATCAACATATTAATTATTTGTTTAATCTCCCTACCTTTCTAGGTTTAAGGAAAGCCTACACATCTGTCTGTTACAGATTACAGGACACAGCAGCCTGTATACATCTGTGGAAGACTTGAGAAAGGAAGTCTTCAACTCGGAGAACCAAGAAC
Organism: Siniperca chuatsi; assembly: GCF_020085105.1. Taxonomy (NCBI): domain Eukaryota; kingdom Metazoa; phylum Chordata; class Actinopteri; order Centrarchiformes; family Sinipercidae; genus Siniperca; species Siniperca chuatsi. The sequence goes on along the minus strand of NC_058044.1, from coordinate 11,951,808 downwards.
ACGAGGCCATGTTGTTGAAGGTGTGTGTTCCTGCTTCTGCATGCGTAGATTAGTAAAGCAGTTGCTGTATATGTTTTAGCTGCATGGTTACTGTTCCACCGAACAAATAAGTATATGTCGAAAGTATACATATGTCCATGCTTTTTTTTTTTTTTTTTTTGGTCAACCCTTTGTGGGTCATGAGAGTTACATGAGAGTATTACATCAGTATTACAGTACATCTCAGATAAGATCTGAACATGGTGAGCCACCAAAATATTTTTACACTTCAGTGGCATTTTGGAACAGCCTTTGTGCCATGTTAACATAGACACATTGAGGAGAGAGAAACCACATTTATAAATTTTTGTGAAATTTAATCGAGTCAGACACAATAAAATACCATGATTTAGATTACATTATAGAAAGTATTGATTATGAATCCAAAATGTTATGTGCAATATCACATTTGGTATCATTGTACCTGTAACTCAGTATAGTGGCAATTAAAATGTGTAACCCTGGAATTATTTGTACTCTCAGTTGTGGGACCTGTTGATGCCAACACTCAAACTGGAGTCCAGGATAACCAAACAATGGGGAGACATTGGATTCCAAGGAGATGACCCCAAGACTGACTTCAGAGGAATGGGCATGCTGGGCCTATTCAACCTTGTGTGAGTCCTCATTGAATAGCAATGAGACATTTATTAAGTTATAAAGAGATAATATCAGGACTGACGATTAAGACCATTACCATCTACGGGCTTCTGTGCTAAAATACAAGAACACTAATTACCATTTATTGTATCTATGATGGAAATACCTTTTTGACATAGATTCATTCACATCATATTTCATCAGTTTTCTGTAAACTTTACTGTAAAGTTATTGTTCTAGCTTCTTCTGGGCAGTCTTACCTGACTTGACTGGCTGCAAAGCAGAATAAATAATGGTTTATTAAAATCAATAAAACTAATAAAAGCAACAAAACATAAGGAAAGAGTGAAACGCAGCACAGATGCAGAAAGCTGACCAAGCAAGCAAAAATTATTTCCCAGCTGTGTCAATAAAAGCCTGAAAATGCTAATCAGTTGACAAGGAAATCCACACAGTCAGCTGGACTTGTACAAGCTTGCATCCTACATAAAACCACCAAGCAAAACTGCAGCAAGGGTTATTACATGTGTTTTTATCACTATAATGGACGTTAAAACTCATAAGCATCCCAATGCATATTCACAGCACCCCCTGTTTTCTTTGTTTAGATGATTTCACATAATCAGCGCCATATTTAGGAACCATACACTTGGAAAAATCAGCATTTTCAAACATTGTACTGTAGGATCTGTGTCTAATAATTAAACCAGGCATATATACAGTGAGGCTTACCATGCATGTGTGTTTACGCCTCGTCTTCCATCTCACACTCTAGTAGCCTATATTGTAACATACTGTCACTTGTCAAACAAATGAAAGTCATACAGAGAAAGAAGTACATTATCCTCTTGAGTCTTCTCGATGGAAAAACAGACTGTGGAATTATCAAACCCCTAATGGGTATTACAAGAGGCTGTTATAGCTAAGACCATATCAAAACACTGAGCACTTCATACACTACAAAGCTTCCACAAGGTGACAATTGTGCCTTTGTTGGATCATTAGAGTATATACTACCCACACAGATAAACATACATTTATTTAGTACTCCACCAATTTAGCATTGCACTCATTGTTGGACTCACGATGGACAGTTTTTAAAAAAGAGATATCTTCCTTTTTATTCCATGCATTCTTCTTCCTTGTCAAAATCTGGCGCAATTACCCACAATGCAACTCGACTGCCAACAGTTCGGTAGGAGATCGGGTGTGTTATGCTAGTAGCAGCTAATGTAGCCTCAAGTTGCTAGCCTCAAGCAGAGATAAGGAGCGAGCTACAGAGATCTGATAGGCTCACTTGTTTTCAGACTTGTAGTCTTCAGCCCCAACTGACGTTGCAGGCAATTTATCAGCCTTCATGCAGCTCCCTCTGCAGCCACAGAAGGCTTTATACAACTTTTTTTCACAAATGCAGTTGTACTCTTCAAGACCGGTAAACCGACTTTGATGTGTAAAATCGGTGGAGTTCCCCTTTAAATTATTGTGATTATTGCCAACGAGTACAAGATTAGTGGTGAACATGATCTCACCTCCAGAATAAACCAGCAAGTATAAGCAAAGTTAGGGCTGTCTTACAGTAAACAATAATTATTCTGAAATGTTTTTACTCTGTTACAGTTTTTTCAGTGAAAACTACACAGAGGAGGCTCGTCAGGTGTTGTCTCACGCAAACCATCCTAAACTAGGGTAAGAGACATTCAGACATGTACAGTATTAGCATCTGCATATTTTCAGTCAGTATTGTGTCAAAAGTTTGATCTTCCTAAAGCCATTACATTATTGCATACTACCAGACCTGCCAGAAATAGAATCAAATCACTTTGCTACAGTTCATAGGGTTCACCATGCTTTCCATGTGTCACGTTTGGCATGCACTTGCTAACTGCTAATTTTGTATTCCTCGTATTTTAGGTATTCGTATGCCATAGTTGGGATCAACTTGACAGAGATGGCCTACAGCCTCCTGAAGAGTGGTGCTTTGAAACCCCATTTCTACAATACAGTACTGGGCACACCTGAGCTCCGGCACTTTCATCAGCTATACTGTGAGTACAAAAAAATCACATAATTTTTCTATTCTTTAACATCTCTGATTCTTTCCATCTGCTAGAAAAATACAAAACAAATTTTTCTAATAGAAAGTGAAATTTTGTTGGCTGTTTTCATAAAGAATTCTCTAAAATGTGTGTTTCTTCCCTTCTAGGTTATCTGGCATATGAATTTGATAAATTCTGGGTGGCAGAAGAACCAGAAAGCATCATGCAGTTCAATCAGTACCGAGAAAAATTCCATAGCATAGTCAAGACACATCTACAGGACCCCAATGTATCCCTCACATTGACGGTCCGTTCTAAAAACTAAAATTATTCAGAAATATTCCCAGTGACCTCTCCATGGCTCCTGACATTGTTTGATCAGGTAGAAGAAGGCAAGAAGCATGAGCATTGCTGAACATTAAAAACATTGTCGGTCACTTATATTCCTCAAAAATTCTAACAAATAAATCCTCTATATTTGGCTTTGTGATTCATTAGTCATGCTCTGTTCATCTCATCACAGTAGGGTTTTAAAATAGAGCACAAATCTAACACCCTATACCTCAAAAATGAGCATTCCAGGGTTAAAAAAGGGGAAACGAGAGCTGCTGCTGCGTGATAATAGGTCTTTCTTTTGTAAGGGTTAAAGCACTTTTAGTGAGCAAGCAGCCAAATTGTTGCAGTTATTGAAAAATGGTGATTAACTACCATGTTTCTAGCTGCCTTGTTTGTATTTATGTAAACAAGACTTATGTGTTCTCACAGTTGTCCCGCTCAGGAATTTGATTTTTATTATCCGGAGACCGTGGCTAAAACTTCATGTAAGGAAAAAATGTGTGCACATTTTAATGTGTCCCCATTGATGTCATCTGTATTCTGTTATATAGGTGATAAAATGGTTGTTTGCCTCCATTTTCATAACTTTGTATGTCTGAAGACTGATACTGCATTTTTACCTTTTATTTTATTTTTATGGAGTGATTTGCTTTTGAGGAAGGTATGTAATGATTAACACATCTTACTCAAAGTTAATAAATACACATTGATGTTTTGAAATGTGTTTCATGTGGTGGAAGTGATAGCAGAAGTTAATTAGCAGGCACAGTGTAAAACAAGTCAAATATAATAATAATAGTCAAATATTTAGGGTTTACATAAACCTGTTGAATTTATTATGGGTACCAGTATTATTTCCCATATAAAGGTGTACTGGTTTAAGCTGCCTAAAATATATAATTGGAAGATTTAGAATTACACGTCTTAAAGTGCAAACTCAACCCTCCCAAAGGTGGTTATCACAACCTAGTGTTAGCACCATTATCTCCGATTAAATTTGGAATGGATTCATTATGAAAAATTATAAATATAAAGATACAACTGCATTTCTTTTACACATCAGTTCAACATATAGTCAAAATAGAAGGTAGATTGTCCAATATTCCTTTTTCAACAAAGGATTTTCTTCTTTGTCGCAATAGGACAAATAGAATAAAACTAAAATGTGAATTGATATTCATTAGGTTTCTCCAGCGATGTTCCAACCCAGTGGTGCATCAGGTTTTTCAGTCAAACTTTGAAACAGGAATCTCGATTTCTGTCGTCAATCCTCTTCTTTGTGACCATCATGGCTCTCTTGATTTGTTCGAATGAGACGAACATCACAACATTCCACGATCCCAACCTTAGAAACGAGGGCACAAATCTACAAGAAACAAAAAAAGAGGTTAGAGGTTTGTAGTGAAGAATGAAAGCTAAAATAGGTCCACAAATGTAGCATTGCTGAAACATTTTTATCACAAATATTCCTAAACGAATGAGTGTGTGCTTGGAGTCAGAGAGGAAGAGCTCACCCTTTGTAGAAAGCCGTCGGCCCCTCTTTAGACAACATGGTCCAGGCGCAGTTGATAGCGCTCTTGTACTGGCCTGGTGGTGAGTTCATGTATCTAGTTTTCACCACATCTACTGGGGAAGCAATCACCGTGGTAACAAAGCCGGCACCAAACGCAGATACAAAGTGGCAAGGCAGATTGTCTGTGGAGAGAGATGGAAACAAAACAACTAAAGAGCATGAATGAGAGCAACCAGAGGGCCTTTGTTCTGAGCCGAGCAGTATAGCATATCAGCAGATTATGCAACCTTGTGAATGGAGCAACATAAATGATGGAGATAAATGTCATATTAACTACTGTATTTACAGCACTGTGAAGGGAAAATACACTATGTTCTGTACCAGCATGTGTGCTGTTATCAGCTGTGGTGGAGTTGAAAGGGGTGAGAGGTTGTGTAGATTTCAGTCCAATCAGCTGTGTGTGTGTGTGTTACTGTAGCCCAGACACACATGCATGAGCTCTCCCACTCACCTGACATCAGTTTGTGTCTAAGGATGGCCTCCTTGATCAGGTCGTATGTGACCAGCTCTGTGCAGTTGACTAGCGCGTTTCTTGTGATGTTGGGTAGTGTGCCTGAAGAAACCAGAAAAGAATAATAACTTATCCAAATCATTTCTGAGACACAAAAGAGTAACTTATTTTTAAAGCATGCTTCCTAAATGGCACCTTTCCAGAGTCCACGAATGCCCTCATTCTGGAAGATGTGTTTATAGGCCTGCAGAGTGCCACTGTAGCGACGAGCCACACCATTCAGGTTCATCTGGGCTTGGAATCGAACCTTGACCACATCAGTAGGTTGTGCAAAGGACACTGCCATGGCACCTGTAGTGCAGCCAGCCAGGATACGTACCAGTACACCAGGGTCTGGAGAAGGAGGGATATAACTCAGTACATTTACTCAATTACTGTAATTAAGTACAGTTTTGAGGTACTTGAGTTTTACTCTCTCTCTCTCTCTCTCTCTCTCTCTCTCTCTCTCTCTCTCTCTCTCTCTCTCTCTCTCTCTCTCTCTCTCTCTCATATATATATATATTTATATATATATATATATATATATATATTTTAACACCTGCTATCAGCAAAACTAAAAAAGCCATCTTAATTCTCAATTAAAACATCAATTAGTGTCACTGCCCTCAGATCTTCATACATGCCTGAAACTCTTATTACACCTAATATTTACTTTATATTACATAGGAGACTATGTAATTGTGTACTTATTTACTTAGTGTTGTTATTGTATCCCAATATTAGAATTCTACTGCTGTGACTTCTGTCTATAGTGTACATACAGCAGCTGTTGCACATCTGTCAGTCCTGGATAAGGGATCCCTCCGCAGTTGCTCTTTCTCAGCCCCCCCCCCCCGCCTTATCTGAATCGAGGGTCTAAGGACAGACAGTGTGACATGTTGTATGGATTGTAAAGACCTCTGAGACAAATTTGTGATTTTGGGCTCTATAAATAAACTTGTCTGGAGTTGATATTCATCTTTCATGTAAGGGGTTTGGTTTGTGACAGCCAGACATTGAAATCTACACAGATAGTCTGACTTGTGAAAGCTTAGAAATATGTAATTTCAAAAGAAAACCTTGTACTTCAGAAGTAACCACTTACTGTCTTTGCCACCAGTGTAGAAATCTTTGACATTGTCATAGAGGCCGATTCTGATGGAGGCGAAGCACACTTGTCTCTGCAGCCCTGCTACCAGCCCGTTGTACACAGACTTGGGCCCCTCTGTTCGGATCATGGTGCTGATGGTCCCAAACACCCCTCTGTAACGGATGCCTTCCACTGCAGTCTTCTCTCCCTGAATCTGGGGTCACAGATTGTACTCAAGGCTTAAAACCAGCTTTACAGAACTAAAAGTAGAAAATATTTAGACTAAAAGGTGCAGTGTGCAGCAGCAGAAGTGTGAGGGACAATGAAGTGTACAAAGTTGAAAGTCAAGCTGCTCAGTCAATGGTTGCCAACATCACACTGTGTTCCAAAGTGTCCAAAATTAGAGCAGCTGAAGATCATTATCACAACATAATATCAGATGCATTGCAGTAAATGTGAAGAAAATATGTTATATGATACTGGAGATGAATGAACAAGGATTTTCTTCTTTCTTTGTCAGTAATACTGAACAGATACCTGTAGTCTGACTTTAGCTGTGTCCAGAGGAAATGTGACAATGTCAGCTATGCAGGCTGCTGCCCCAGCACTTGCCATCTTCACCCCCAGTGGAGGGGGAACATCTAAGGGTTTAAGTCCCACCATGTTTCCTAATACTGGGGTTAAAGGTATGCACAAACACACAGAGACACACAGGCACAATCAGAACAAATCGCCAGGCTTCTCTTGTAGAAAACCACCATATAAACATTAACCTCATATACAGTACTTATCATTCATTCTTTAAACTGAAAGGTTAGTGATGATGATATATTTTATGAGCCAATAATCAAAGTGTAGATTGATAAGAAAAAGAAAAACATACTCACATTGTCTAAAATTTAAATGTTCCTTTTGATCCTCAGTTGTTTGTTACCAGGCAGGATTTGATTGGCCAGATTATAACCCATAAAAGGCCCCACTCTACAGAAAGGAAAGATGCATCTTATGCTCTGTACTTATATGTCTTCTGGCTGGCTTTTTTATGGCATCTACAGAGAGGCGTTACTGTGTACTCCTGTACGCATGGGTCAAAGCAAAGTCCACTGACTGTCAGAAAGTCAATGTTCAATTTACCTCACAGTGCAGGCACATTTCAGAAAAACAACTATTTAACTTGCCTATTCAGTGACTGCAGTATCTTTTCATACAAATTGTGTTATATTTCTGTCTATAAACTATTATTAATATGTCTAAATGTCATTTTCTTGCCTTCAAATATAATCAACACTACATCTATGTTCACATTCAGATTTTCTTGCAGATTTTCTTTCTGTCCCGTGTCTGTCACTGACTTAATATTAAGTAATTATTTACTTCATTAGACCATGTGTCTGCACTTAACAACAGTCATAATAAAGCATAATAAAGATGGGTTAATTGGAGGCTTGTCTTTGCTCTCAGCCAATGACAGAACAGGTTTGTTGACAACAGAGAAAGTGTTTGGAGCTGATTGGCTAAATGGCAGGAGCCTTTATAGTCAAACCTCACACCAGGTTGCCCTTTCACTTTTGTAGTAGCGTTATTGTATCATGCAGTATTTGCTCATTTGTTTGCATATTATTAAACATATTATATCCTGTTGTTTATGATTTCTTATTAACAGATACTTTTCACACTTTTGAGAAAGAGTGCACCAACCTTTTTTAAAAAAAGCATCGGGGAGAGTAGTGACGTAAACTAGTGACTGAAGTTCACTGTGGAGCAGATAAGAACTTTGCGTCACACCGTGTTCAGCAGTTTGGCAGTGATGGTGTCTGTTTCATAATACCTTGATAAATCTAACCTATGTAGCTTCTCAAACAGTATGGAAATTAATGGTCATTGTGGAGGATGTAGTTTTTTGTATTTTGAGTTTTAATGCGTTATATTGAGAGGTGTTTCAATATTTTTCTAATACAGTTCAACAGCCCTACAAAGTACAGTCTTAAATGTTGAATCAACACCTCTCTAAAACAGTTTGCACAAAAACTGAACATTATAACCTTCATGAATGAAGGATTTATAGCAGGACTGTTGTATTAGACTGTATTAGTTTTAGCTAGGTGTACCTAATAAATTGGCAACTTGAGTGTATAATAACTAAAAAAACACAAGACTAAAACAAAAGGCTCAAGCTTCTTATTTCCCATAAATGTTAGTGTCATAATGTTCTCCCCAAAGATGTAATCTATAAACTATTAGAAATCAAAACTCAAAGAGCCATATTTGTTAGACGACCTGGTGGACCCCAGAGGAGATATAAGCAATATTTCATGTATCCTGGTATAACATTATTTCTGATGGATTAATCATTTATAGCTTTGCCATGTGTCTGAGGGGTCTGTTTTCAGTCTGCAGAAAGCCTAGTTTTAAATGAGCTCACTTTGCTGTGATTGGTTAACCTGAGCCACAACCCCAGTGTGTTTGGTCTGCAGAGAGAGAAAGAGAGGCCCTGTAACCATCTGAGGTTTAATACAGTTGTCTTCAGGGCGCATGTTGCTGTATTCTTTCTCTCAAAGGACTCTCATTATTATCATTTCCTCTAACACATTAAGAAAGTGCAATGTTTCAACGACATTTTTTTAACAGGAGCAGATGACAGTGTTGTCAGTCCTCTGGGAGAAAGAATTCAGTTTTTTTTAGCTCAGCACCTGGACAAGATATACTCTATGTGCATGTGTTTTCACAATAAACATGTTGCTGTATTAATACTCCAGTTTTACTAGATCAGTGGTGGACGAAGTATTCAGATGCTTTACTAAAGTAAAAGTAATAATACTAGAGTGTTAAAATACTGTTACAAGTAAAGGTCCTGCATTCAAGATTTTACTTGAATGGTGGGGTATGAAATTCTGGAGAAATCCAATACCATGACACAGAGTGAACAACGACACAGCAAGTAATATAAGTAATGTTAGCTAGGTTGTGGCTTTGCAAACTGTCGCTACAGTTGCTGCACAGCCAGAGAGGACAAGACGGTTTCCCAGAGCCAGCAAAACAGCTCCAGACAGCAATACTCACAACTCTCCTGCTACTATAGCAAACATCTCAACGAGTATATCTCGGCAAACTAGAAAGTAAGCTTAATGTCCGTGGGCAAGTCATTTAAGGTGACCTGACACACAAATCATGGTTGGAATAGTGTTGTGTGGCTCGGTCCGAGCCGCTTTATTTATTTCCCATTTACAGAGCCAGAGCTGTGTACAAACACTGGAGTTTTTTTCAGCGCACACACAGAGTGGACAGCTAGCGGACCGTGAGGAGATATTCACTGAATTTGACAAAAAGACCAGTAATGGATTGGAATCGTGTACCCCACCTTTAAATATAGGAGAATTATCAGCAAAATGTTCTTAAAGTATCAAAGTAAAAGTGCTCATTATGCAGCAAAATGACCCTTGTCATTATTGGATTTTTGGTACTAATACTTAACATAAGCAGCATTTTAATGTAGCTGGTCGATGTGGAGACAATTTTAACTACTTTACCGGGTAGTTTAATCTATAACAATACATCATATTTTGTAAACATATGTCTTGTATGTAAAAGCTTAATCCGCAAATGATCAAGTAACTTTAGCTGTTAAATAAATGTAGTGGAGAGAAAAGTACAATTTCCCCTTCCCCTGAAATTTAGTGGAGTACAAGTATAAAGTAACATGAAACTCAAGTAAAGTTCAAGTGCCTTAAAAATACACATAAGTACAGTACTTGAGTAAATGTACTTAGTTACATTCCATCACTGGCACTTATGTATCAGTAAGAAAGCTCATTTCCATCTCCCTTCACTGTGAATCAAGTAATATTTCAGTTACAGTAAAACCAATTTTTTGTTTTGTAACTAACAGGTGTATTAAACTAGTTCAAAAAGAACAAATGATAATGCCATTTTTGGGTCTGAAATCATATTTTACGTGGCAAAAAAAAAAATCATTACTTTACATTCTAGGAAATCGGTAGCATACATTATCCTCCATCAGGTGGCAGTAACGCTCAGTGTCCTTTGGTCATATAGTGGTAGTCTGATTAAGTCAATGAAAGGCTTGAGGCTTTGTACTGTGCAGCATCTAGTCAATCATACTGTAATTTTAATTATATGGAGTGATACACAATGCATCAGAATCCAGAGTAATAACACCTGGACATTTTAAATAAAAATTATTCACATAAAAACAACTTTTGAAAAAGCAATGTAAAAATGTACAGAGCAAAAAGGGTTAAAACATGTAAAAAGAAATATATAATAAAAAAGGCAAACATTTTAGTTTTGGAGTGAAGCTGGGCAAGCAAATACATGTTAGTGGATCACATTATGTTGTAAACGTAAAGAAAGTGCAGCATCATTCGTTCAACATAATTTTTTTAGTGTAATCATCGTTTCTTAGCGCACATACCTTCCTTTGAATTCCTTACCCATCAGGTGTGAGTTGTTTTTCTTTGAGTAAAAAAAAATAAATAAAAAAAATAAAATGTGGTTGTCATTTTTTCTGTTTCCGTCACTTATTGTATAAGTTGTTTGCGATTACCAAAAATAACTGGAGAACTGGCACAATTATCGGGAACATTATTTTGGAGAGTAAATGTTCAGGAAGTCGTAGATATGCATGTGTGTGAAAAAGAGAATAGTTTCTGCCAAAGTGTCACATTGCTGTGGAGCATGAGATGTGTAGCTGAAGAAAGTTTACACAATAGTATATGAAAATTCACTTTATCATGGAATTTTCACAGCTTTGTTTTGTATTTTTCCATATAGTCATTCAATGACAAACTAAAAACTTAATTTGTGATTAACACAAATGGAATTGTAAAGTAAGGAATCAATAGTTTGACCAGATATAATGTTAGGTGATCGTACGTAGACTATCAATATCCCAGTTTAGAACTGTACTGTTTCTGTGGACATTTACATCTAAATAGCCTAAGAGTACTAGAGATTACAATATCAACACCTATGCATAATATCTTATAAAGTACAGCTACTACATGTACACACTGATTTCATCTCAGCAAACCTAAATATTAACGTCCCGTTCCCTCTTAGCTGGACAGAATCTAGTGATTGTTATAATAAAAGTCTTTCACATCTGGTAAAATACATTGCTAAGAGTTTTTGGTCACATTCATTCAACTATCATACACATACATTTACCTTCATTCTCCTCTAAAACTCACTGACACATTTTTACACCAATGACTGATAATCGTGTTTCCCTTTTAAAACAGTAGAAGTCTTTGTGTGAAACCGCCCTTAAAAAAGGCCTCAGCCAGATAGCGAGATCTCATAGTCACTTGCTGACAGCAGGGGGCGCCCAACTTTACGCACATTCTTGGCGTTAGTTATGCGAGCTGCCACCTCCACTGGCTTCTCAAAATAATGCACCAGGGCCTGCTCGGTGAGCACAGAGGCCAGGAACTGCTCAAACGTGATGGCCCAGTCTTTATCAATGCTGGTGCTGTGAGGCAGCCCTCTGTTGTGGGGTCCGCCGCCGTGAGGCCGGTTACTTCTTTCACCGTTGGAGCCATTGTTGCTGCGCACCAGCACCGTGTCGTCTGCAATGTCCTCGCATTGCAGCTTTTCATCCAGCTCATGGGAGCCTGCACTGAGCACTGAGTAAGATGACATTGAGGTGTCATCTTTGGTTTCATCATCCGAGATGAGCATGGCGGATGATGTGCCCATGTCTTTGGGAGACGAGTCCTCCAGCTTGATGTCTTGCATAGGTGGCAGCTGCTCGCTCCCTTTGTCCCCTTTCCCCTCCTCACAGGGATTTGGCTTGTTCTCCAGACCTGCAGGGACAAAGGCGTCACTCTGGTCCCGCTGCTGGAACACGCCATCAGACATGGCCTCCTGGGTGGTTTTGGGTTCTGTGGCATCTCTCATGCGCATGCTCGGCTCTGATTTACCCTCCATGTTGTGGTCCTTTCTGCCAGAGGAGGAGAAGAGCTTACCAACCTCTCCCATTTCCAGCAGCAGACTGGTGACTGTCGCTGTGGCGTGATAGAGCTCCTGTTCTGCAACATCCTCACTGAACATGCTATAGAGGGTCTTACAAAGCTCGATAAACTGGCTCTGGAGGAAAAAAAAAAAAGAGGTCAGTTGTATCCTACTGAAACTACTGAGTTTCTTAGACACATACTGTAAAAAAAAAAAACAATACAGAGGGCAAAGTCTTACCTGATTCAATTTGGGGAGGTCTTTTGTGTTTTCTATCTTAGGTTTTGTCTCCTGGTTCCACAGTTTCAGGTAATGGCGACAGTCAGGAGTGTTCAGTTTCTTCACTGTAAGATGTACAAAGAATGTGCTGTATTTCAGTTCCAAACTCATATTTTGGTTTTAAAAAAGCATGAAGATGCAACCAATGTCTGCCTGTTTTGGTATTGCGATTAAAGACAACACTTTAGGATATAAAACGTAGACCTGAGCATAATTGTTTCCCCTTAAATACAAACCTTGGATTGACAGTGTTTTGCTAAATATCTACAGCTTGTTGTTGCTAGTATCATGATATATTCTGTATTCACATGTTGTTTCTGACGTCCCCCCACCATTGAACAACCGTATCGCAACCGCAATCCTTATTCAGTCAATGAAAAATCACAACCATATTTTGACCCAATAACAATTTGTGTGAAGATAAGAAGATTCTTGGCTGCTAATCAAGACTGAATGGCAATTCCACACTTGAATGGTTTGTCATTTAAATGAACTTAAACATCTTGTTGCTCATTTTAGGCAAATGGGACCATATAGTATGTTGTACATTCAGGCTTTTACAATAACTGACTGTGCTGCTTACCTTTTTCAGTCTTAAATGTAACTCTGACAAAGCCATCATCCCTCTCGCTTCTGCACTTTGAGTCATGACCTGAGGAGAGAGGAGGGTGACCAAGATCAAACATCAACATTTGTTCAATTAAAATAGTTAAATCATCCAATTCCAAGAGCTAGAGTGAACGTTCAATGCCCATCTTTTAGCAGCATCCTCTATATTTTGAAGACAAGCATATTATATTAAGCATATTATGTTAAACATATCCTGTATTTTCTTGCTTCCAAACTACATACTGATGATCAGTTTACTATTTTACTGCCTAATGTAGTGTAACAGTATATTGTCAGTGGCTTCTAAAAAAACAAAAAAAACAAACTTATTCCTTGTGTATGTACTGGATCTTTACTATGCAGTAAGGTGGTTATGAAATGTCACCATGGCGAGAAGGGGGTGGGACACCCTGTATGATGTGTGGACATACAATGTTTATGTTGATATATGGTTGTATTATATCATCTTGCTGTACCTGCATAGTGTGTATATGGAAAGGACGTAGTCAAAGCAACAAATTTGATCACAAAAGCAGTTGATCTTAGGTCCTTACCGATGGACGTTTCTGGAGTGATGTCTTCAAAGAAGTACTGAGTGGCCTCAAAGGCCGAGTCAGGCTCTTCCTGTTCATGGATGACTTCTGGGAGAAAAGAATTTAGGAGTCTGTCAAAATTTAACTGGGCTTGTGAAAACGTTGGAACGTGACCCATTCTTTGTCATTTTATCCAAAATTTTCAAATTATGACCATACTTTTGATAAAATTACTTTTTATATATTTTTGGATCAATAACAAAACACCTTGTAAAAACAACTTTTCCACCAATGCTAACTGGTGAAATGATGTGAACATAGGCTCATCAGTTTGTCAAAATGTTAATAAAAGTCAAACCTAAGTATTCATTAAGTTGAGGACTGTATTTAAAATACAGTGAGTAGTTTAAAAAGTTTTATTTTCTCTCAGTTATCTCATTAAAGTGATTGGTGAGGAAGTGATTTGCCCAGTGACGTAACAGTTTTTTCCACTGAGCCACCTCTTTTCTGTACAGCTAATAATCCTGCTCCGCTGAAATGAAATATTTTCTGTAGTTCCCTAAAGACGACCTCCTAAGATCACTGAACTGCATCGACGCATACTCACCAGGTAAAACATGCATCTTGTAGAGGAGCTTCAGCTTCTCAGTAAGATCCCCGTGACACAGAACACCTAAAACACACCAACAAGCTTTAGAGACCGGACACATCTGAACTGCTTCCAAATGTGATGCATCATCTTGGATACAATACTACCTTAAATTAGAGTCACGACAGTGTAAAACATACAACTGAACAGCTATGTTACAAACCATTACTTCCAAAGAATATTTACAAGGACACACGTACAACCTTACTCTACTTACCCAGGCCACTGATGAACTCCCGAAAATTGATGAGGGCATCTCCGTTCTGGTCAAGCAGACGGAAGAAGTGCACAGCCAGGGGGTCTGAGTGGGCTCCATTGGCCCAGGGGAACAGCAGATTGAACAGGCCTTTGAACTGCTCCACGTCGATGCGGTACTGCTCCAGGTAGGGCAGACTGGGGTCATGGCGCTCTGTGGGGTTGCTGCTGCCGCCCCAGTAACAGCTGGTCAGGTGCTCCGCCTGAGGAGAGGAAGGGAGGGGTGAGAACTGTAAAGTATCATACATGACAATCAATAAAACTTAAATATGAAAAAGAACAGAGTTTGAAGAGGCAAATTTCAAAGATAAATGTAGCTTAACTAATGAACAATAACCATTAGCATAGTTGCATTCTGTCATGTTTGTGAAATACAACACACACTTTGACAGTATGTTTGGAAAACAATTTCACTCTTGAATAATCTGAATCATTATGAACACTGTGCCATTAATAAAGTGGCAAATTAATCGTCACCATGTGTTTATGCAGGCCTGCGGCACAAGAATAGCTTATGCTAGAGGAAAACAGCTGAAGCACTAATGTTAAGGCTCCTAGGCAATTCTTTTTTGTCTGTAGAGACCAAATGAATGTTTGATTTCCTGTCTATACTTCATCTTCGACAGAACAGTAAGTGGGAGCTGTAGGTAAATAAAAAACATGAATGTGTACGCTGTAACTCACCTTGAAGAGCACATAGAGCTCCTCCAACTCGTCAATACTGAAGGCAGTCTCTGTTACAATAGTTCTAACCTGAAACATAATTACATTTCATATAATTACAAGTCAAAATAGAAGATAGAGAATAACTAGAGCTAATAATGACTGGAATGTTGTACATTCGGTTTCAAAGCTCAAATCTAATTTGACTTTTGCCTGATTACTTTTCTGCTATCTGTACGACAGGGTTGATCAAGAACACTCTAGTAAATAAAGTTGAAAAAACTAAACTTGTACACTTTCACAAACATTTGCCTAATTCCAGTATTAATAAGAGTAAGTCAGTGGATCCTTACCACGTTGCGTTTAGTTGTATCTTCAATGGTTTGGATGACCCTCAGTCTCTGTTTGAAACGCATCTGTTCAATCACATCTGCACGGATTGAACCAAATTTCTGATGCAAAAAGGAGAAGGAGAAACAGACAGAAATATAAGTTAACCCAGCTGTGGTATTACTCAAAGTCTGTTATCACAGTGGAAACAAGGATGGCTGGAGACAATTTGGGTGATTGACAGCTGGGCTTAAGTTCAAATCATATAAACTGAAAACATACTGCATTTCATTGAAAGGTAGAAACATTACAGCTTTACTGAGAAAGTAAATAAATGGCAAATGGGGACAAACAGCAGGACTTTAAGAGTAACACACTCATAAAATCATAAATCCATATTTAAAGAATCCAACTAAAAGACGTGTACAAAATTCCTTTGGGAAGCACTTAATAAATGTCGAGTTGTACTTTCCCCATGCATGCAAGAACCAAAAATAGACCAAAGAGAGGACAACACAGGTATACAAACAGTTGTTATCATCCAGGTTAAATACCTCGTAGGAGCTGCGGACCAGTTTGAAGATGTCGACCTCTGGATGTGGTTCTCCATTGTCTGTCAGTAAGGAGTGCAGGTGGGGGATGGGAGGGAGGGTGCTGTCCTTATTGGTCACACTGTCCAAGTATCTACAGTACACAAATGATTTACCAAAATTATCAAGACATTTTTCAATCTTGTGGGATAAGAATTTTTTATAAATGGTGAAGTAGTTTTAAGGGTACACAGGAAAACACCCTAAACATCCAGAATCTAGATATTTTGTTCCTTTTGCCTCTCCTTACCTGCCCAGTACGGTCATGGCCTCTCCGTCATCCTTGCAGCCCAGAAGCTGGTGGATGTTGGCGTGCAGCACGGAGAGTGCCAACTGAAAGATGACCTTGATGCCGTCGAAGAAAAAGCAGTCCACCACCACCACTGCGCTCTCAAACGGCATGACAGACAGGAAGAGGGTGAGGAACCAGGAGAGCGAGATAGTGGAGATGACCCCAAGGTCCTGCATGCAGTCGTACAGCTGAGGAACATACTCGCGGGCGAGCTCCTCGAACACCCCCTGATCGACTAGGGCTCCTGGGGAAGAGCGGGGAAAAAAAAGAGGATGTTAAACAAATAGAAAATTGTCAATAAAACACCCTAAAATACAGAAGCACATGCACATACTGACCTACAACCCTAGTGTTGTAGTAGTCAGGCAGCATCCTCTCACAGAGCGCCACAAGCAGCCAAAACGCCTCCTCTTCTTTGGCATAAAGCAGCAACACAGATGTCACAATATTCATAGCCTGCGGTGTCAAGGGACAGAAGAGAAAAAATTCATGTATTGTCAAGGACTGCAAGGTTTCTGTTAGTTCAAAACAAGAGTGTGTGTACCTGACAGTATCCAATGTTGGGGTTTCTGAATGCGTAGGCTGTGAGGACCCTGCGGAGGGCAGCGATGCCCATCTCATTCTGAAAGGCTGGGTGCTCGGGGAGAGAGCGGTGCAGGTCCCTCTCTATCTCCTCTGTTGCCAGGTTGTATTTGCCCATCGACTTCTCTACCAGGTCTTCATAGTAGCCGGGGTGGGTGGCCATCTCGTTGATCGTCCCTATGAAAAAACACAAGATTTAAAGGTTTATACCAGCTTCTCTGTCAGATCGTCTCCAAGGTAACTACAAGAGCTATGGTAACAGCATGTGATGAGCTTGATTACATGTAAAGGTGTCAAATATTTCAATCCTATAAAGATAAACTTTATTGATCTTAGGCAGGGGAAAGTTATGGTAAATGGTGCATTTATATAGCGCTTTTCTACCTTAATGGACAAAGCGCTTTACAATTTTGTGTCACAGCAGCGGAAGAGCATGAACTGCTGCATAGATAAGTAACTTTAACAAAACAAAAAACTTTAATGCTATATGCATAATCTACCATATAGTGAAGCATGAAAAACCTAAAATAAGTATTAAATACTATATTCCAACAGGTTGCATATCCATCATGACATCTATACTGGGATGTTTTACTGTAGCTTTTGTATCTTTTAAGTAAAAAGGAGCTAAATGTTGTAATTTCATTAAAAGTAACCTTTTTTTTGCAGTCACTTTGGGAGAATATGGTCAATTTTTTCTTTAATTTGAATGTTTAAGTTATCATTTAATTTAATTCTGAGATGTTTTCTTTATTTTGTTGAACCCTTAGTCTTTAGTCTTTATTTGCAAAAGTAACAAAACAATAAAACATAATACATTAATGGATAAAGAAACAATTGTGCTGGTGAGATTAAAAAAAAACCCAGCCAGCAAGCAAAGTTGGAGATCTCTTGTTTTTACAGCATGGTAAACTACATAACCCATCATGGTAAACACAAAACCTTGAACTGACTTTATCTGAGTTTCAGTTACAGAAATACACAGGTTTCATTATATATTTCAGCTACTTAAAAAAAATGACTGAAGGGGAATGCTAACTAAACACATACAGTAGTAAAGGCACTGTAACACAAATGCACTGATATTTATATCACATGCCTTAGAGGCCTGTTCGCTGGTTAACTGTAAACCTTTTGTACCTGTAAATATTTTTACATCAGTACATGTTCCAGGTTTTACTCAGCACAGATGCCTCAGTAAATGTTTAATAAGCAATTAAACTCACCAAACTTGTTCTAAAAACAGACACCAATTAGGCAACAACTGAATGTTTAATAAGCATGGTAAATATTTGTCTTGTAGGAGATTAGTGTAAAGAAAACTCATTTCAGAAGGTACAGGTAAGTGTGACTCAGGTGAACACAATGCAGCTATGACAACAAGCCAAGTGAGCCATAAGTAGGTCACTGGGGAGAGAGGGAGGAGCTGTTTGTAACCCAGCTCTGCTCAGGTGAGGATGAGTACAAGCGGCTGCTGCTGCATAACACATGACTGTAAACAGAAAAGTCTGGAGCTTGTGCATACCTGAATATGCAGCATGTTGTTAAAGAATGACAGTCACAAGTTACAGGTCCTCTGTATGCAAATTTTCCATTTGGCTAATGTTTGGTGGCTAGGTTTAAAATGTTAAAAATTATATATGTATATGTATACTTTTATATGAGCTGCTTCACACAACTTCAAGTGAGAATTTTTTTCCTCCAAACCCCATTTCCTCCCCCATTGTTACTCAGTTCTCTGTTTATGTAAGTGCGTAACTAGATTTCTTTTATCTTTGAAGTTCAGTATAAAAACATATCATTGCAAATATACTGCTTCATGTTAATCTTTGGTGTACATTGTATATTTTTACCTCCCAGAAAATAAGAGTTTCTTGGACTCTCCTCTTGGCTCCAAACCTTGGTTCTTAACTTTATTGTTTTTGGACTCTCAATCTTCTTGCTTTTTCTTGTGATGTACTGCATACTTTACCTCTTTAAAAGGGTCTAAAAAGCCTTCAAATAAAAACAATCACCTTTCAGCTGAGTGGGTGAAAAGTGAAAAAGCATTTATTTTAAATAAATTATTTAAAATCCCCCATTTGTGTGGGGCGGACATATTTTCAGATCTTGCCTAAGGCATCTCCACTGAGTGTTTGCAAAACAACTTCAGTCTTCAATAATCTGAACTGTTATGAACAATGAGCCATTAACAAAGTGTCAAATTAATCTTTACCATGTGTTTATACAGGCCGCAACACAAGAACAGCTTTTTGCTAGAGGAAAATAATATATGTAATTATGTTATTTACAACAGTTTCTGAAACTTTAGTCATGTCTCACAATGGCTATTACATTTTGTTCTCTTATTCTTTACATTTTGTATTTGTCAACAGGGTTTCTGTGGATAAATTACACCTGCTTAAAATATGCATCATGTGATGTTATGATCAAGTGTGAGCACGTAGTATGCAGGGTGTGGTCTCATTCGATGTATGACTGAATCATTTGCAGTACTGTATGCTTAGCGTGTTCAGACCTCCCTGAACATTTCCTCACCAGAGAAGAGCAGCCAGAGCTCCCCTCTCATGCTCTCAGGAATCCCCTTTAGGACCAGCTCCTTCGTCTTCTCAGTGCGGTACATACACACTCCCTGTCCATACTCTGCGAAGTGGTTCTTCCACGCCTGCTCCTTCAGGAACTCCTTTGCCTGAGCAAAGAGGGAAAACAATTTCATGGGATGCAGTTGCTCAAGTACAATAAACTTTTTTTCTGTCAGAATCCTGCTTTATGTTCTCAACTTGGACGTAAATACTTTATTTTAATAGACTGATTTCTTGCACTGGCTTTATTTACACACAGTCATGGGAGAAAATTAATCTTGCTTTTAGCAGCAATCCTAATGGAAAATGTACATTTTTTACTTCCATAAATGGCAATGTGATAACTTAGTTCAAGACTACAAATAGCCTTTAACAGAAGCAGAATGAATCCGAGTATTATTGGATAAGGTGTTACTATGTGCCGTACCACGCTTGACAAGATTAAATTCTTTTAATTGTATTTGACAAAGCATGTTTTTAACTCACCAGTTTGGGATTGAACTCCTCAGGTGAGCGGCGGCGGTACATGGTCATGAGGGCTTGCGTGGCCGTGGGCACGCTGCTGTCGTTCAGGTTGAACGTACGCTCGCTTTCGGAGCCCAAACTGTGCTGTGGGCTGCTCGAGAGCAGAGATCCATGCTGGGAGTAAACCTGGAGGGGGACACACATTATATTCAAGCTTTGGAGCATTTAAATGGACACTGTCACCACCGCTGTTCACAATTTTTCACATTATTTTCTAGATTTTGCATTTACTCACTTGTTTAAGAAACAAAACAGCAATTTCAGGGGGGCAAACAAATCTTTTACCTCGTCGTCTGAGCTGTTTAGGCTGCCAGTAAGTTCTCTTTCTAGGTAGATCTTGGAGCTGGTCTGCTGCAGGAAGTCAGAAATCCTCTGGACCAGGAAGTCTCGGTCCTTCAGGTTAGCAAACAGGAAAGTCATACGATTCTTGGTACTGATGGAAAGCGGGCTGGGCAGCACGTTGGAGCTGTCTGCCTTCTCCACAATGGTCACCTGGAAGAACGACAGGGAACATTAACAAAGCAATAAATGACAAGCAGCCATGTCCATGACAACCAAATGTGTCAGACATGGGGCTTCTCATTTCAGATCAAACTAACCAGCTTTTATTTTCTATGACAAGCAATTGGATGGAATACAGAACTAATTATTTCTATTCTGGGAGAATAGAGTAAGTTCAAATGTAGCCCAGTTATAAAGTACGTTAAGTGTTTAAGTGAAGCTTTACTGCATTCACTCAAATAAAAACGGATTGCAGCACACAAACTAGTTCTTACATAGAGATTAGTTGTATTTACACCTACTAACTGCCAGGTGTAACTGTAGCTTAGCTAACTGACAAAGCTAACATTAGCTTGCTAATATACAGTATAACCCGTTTAGACTGAAGAGTAAAGGAGGTAAGTAACAAATAAGGAATATGGATTAAAATGCAGTTTAATGATGCAAACTGGGAAGATGTTAAATTATTTCACAAATTTCACATAATATTCCAAAATCTTATACCAATAATGTTAGACTAAGTGACCAAATAACATCAGTTAGGTTAGTTTAACCTGAGAAAGATAAACTGCTGCTGCTGAATGCTACTAACACTTATTTCTCCATTTATGCATATATAAATAAAAGGTCATACCTACATTAGCATTTACGTTTATCATATTGTTTCCCTTAAACATATTTTTGGAAGCTTGTGTTACAGACTGTGAGGCTGCAGTGACTTCCTGTTTACGTAATTGATTGCTTTTGATTGGATGGCGATGCAGATGTTTCCTAGCTAAGACATCCAGTAACTTACATTTGAATGGTTCAACGCAATTTATTAAACAACTAGATGGAAACAACTTTATTTCTTCAAGTTATTGTAACTCTTATTTGCAAAATCTACCATCTTGCAAGCTGTTAACCGACAGACAGACATTTAGTCAGAAAAACTCACCTCACGTAGAGGGATGATGAGGCTACACAGCGTCTCTTCCTTACTGGTGAAGCAGATGTAGTTGGTGGAAACAAACATCTGTCCCAGGATGTGCATCTTGTTGAAGGGGGTCCACAGGGTGCAGTCCGTGTGTCCGTCCAGTTTTTCATCTTTGGGCAGACGGAAGAGCGCCCGGTAACGCTCACTCTTAGCTCTGGCATCCAAATCCCTAAAAAAAAGGATGGAAAATGCAGAGTCATATTAGATGACAGATTCTTGTTAATAAATAATATAACCGCTTGGTCACATTTATCAATGCATTAACATAATTATAGGGCTTATAAGGCAAAAACGTGTCATACCAAAAAACCTTATAATACTTAAGCTCATGCAAAATAATACTTGTACAGTTTACCCTGTTAAATTGCATTCCAGTGGACAGTTTCATTGCCTGATTTTACAGTTTGGATGAATGACTGAATCTACACAGACAATGAAGTATCTGTGTAGATACAATGAAGTGTTATGCAAGAGCAACCATCATACCCCCTCAGATAGACTAATATAATAATGCACTGCAGTGTAACTGAATCATGCTTATATAAAATGTCGGCCAAACAAAACTGGGATCTTGAGGCCATTCCTAAGGGGTTACAGAGACCTACTAGAGTTCAAGTACAAAACCCTTTTATTTCTTAACACGTGTGTTGTGTTTATGAAGCTTTTAAAACCTAAACTTGCAACACCATTTTAGACTTTCATCCTCTGTCATTACATGTCTAGATAACCAACTACTGTACCAACCATAACATTCAATCGACTGCATGTCATAAACATGCTTAAACAGCATTTATTATTGATGAGCATAAGTGTTCCTGCTGCACATCAGTTCTTTCTTACCTCTTGAGTGCCGACACCTTCTTGGGTGACTTCTTTTTGAGCTTGGGCAGCGAGCGGTCCTGCTCGAAGCCTTTGTTGTCCAGGAGCTGACGCATGGCAATGTTGGCCAGCTGCTCCGCCAGCTTGAAGGTCTCATTGATGTTGAGGAAGACGGAGAAGACGTGCTCGTTGACGCGGGTGCTCACCTTGATCACGTCGGGCAGCAGGAGGGTGGCGCTCTTCTCTAGCTGGGTGATATCTGCCCAGCGCACCTCCAGTTTGGCTGACAATTACAAAAAGATAAGAAACATCAGTATATATTGACAAGATAAGACAAACCAATGGATTGAATCCAAGTCTTACACCATATCCCTCAGGATATGGTGTAAGACTTGGTGTATGTATGGGTTCTGAGGGACAAAACTAATGCAGTAAGCAGTGTGTTTAAAAAGGTAGGTTTATCATTTTCATCTTGTCTGGGCTTGTCCTTATTGGCAAGATTGCTAAAAAGATAATGGAAATATTTTGAATTAAAATGCTTTTAGCTGCTAGTAAAAAAAAAAAGACATCACAGGGAAATGATTGTAGGAAAACCAACAAAACCAAGGACGATTGGATTGCAATTGTTAATTAAATAAATTGCATGGAGTACATACGGAAAAATGGACCATATGTACTGTGGCTCTAAGGTGTAACCCATTACATAGGTCATTGAAAGATCGTGTTACTGTATAGTTATTGTCTTGCCCATGTCAACCCACCAATTTTGCTTTAAGACATTGACAAAAGTAAAGTTAAAAGTAAATATAAAGATAGGAC
Organism: Siniperca chuatsi; assembly: GCF_020085105.1. Taxonomy (NCBI): domain Eukaryota; kingdom Metazoa; phylum Chordata; class Actinopteri; order Centrarchiformes; family Sinipercidae; genus Siniperca; species Siniperca chuatsi. Next base: position 11,928,667 of record NC_058044.1, on the reverse strand, counting down.
GATAGACACATAAATTGTAAAATCTATATCCAACCTTCTTTTCCTAGTAAGTAGGAGTAGAAGCAGAGGTGGTTGATGCTGAGGTAGAGCCATCCCTGTCGTGGCACCTTGCCCTTCCAGTAGCTGCAGGAGTAATAGTTGACCAGCTTCTCCTCCTCCGGCATCCCAAACAGCTTGCGAAACTTGGCGCTGGCCTCCTTGAACTTGTCTGTGTCGTCGTCCTCTTTGACATCATGGTTCTTGTTGTACTCTGCAATGATGCCCTGAGGCAAGATGAAAAGAGACAGAATGAGGTAATGAGCTGTGACATGAAAAATTGGGATTGTAAAGAGAAGAGCAGAGTCTGTAGTAGCAGCAAATTCCACAATGTTATATGCATCGAACGTGGGCTGCTGCAGTTTTGAGTATTTCATAGGCTCTATCTTTCCAGCAGTAAATTGGCAAAACTTTTCTCAGGAGTAGATGAGAATTGTTTAAAAGGTGGGAGTCCATGGCTGGAGGATTTTTGTAAGGAGGTTTTTTTTTTTTTTTTTTTTTTAATACCTTCTTAAGTGTAACTGCAGTTGTGGCCTTCTCTACACTGCTAGCTTGACAACTGATTCTCTTCAGAACAAAAAAGACTACACCACCATTTCATAAACGCTGACTGGTGGATGTTACAGCACCTCTTAAACTCAAACAGCTAAAGAATACCACTCAAACCAGAAGGTTTTATAAGATCTGGCAACCTTTTCTGTTTTTTTTTTTTGTTTTTGTTTTTTTTTTATAAATTGGACGGGTCCTCAATAATGTGTACAATATTTTGTTTTTTTTCTCTTTTATTCTCTTAAATGAATTTGACATAATACTCATATTTAATAAAGAAGCTATTTTGCCAGATAAGGCGATTTAATGTCAGACCTTTTTGGTCTGTGACTTTTTAGTTTCTATGATAATTGTTACTATGTTGAAACAACTTCAATTTTTGTGATTTAATAGATTCATGTTCTTGCAAATATATATATTTTCATCTATTGTAAGTATTGTCATACTTTATCCCCTTAGGGAGTATTAGACAGCATATATGTTCTGCTCTGTGGTGGTTACTTGACAACGCTCCAAAGAAAGATCAAAAATATCCTCTGTTAAATTACATTTATTGGCGAGCGATCAGTGCAGTGGGCATGCTCTACACTCTGAGTGTCTGTGACCAACAAATACAAGTTACATAACAATGCCCGTCATTTCCATCGATAATGAAAAACAATTGCCTCACTATTTCACACAGGACACCTCTGAATTTGAGGTTCAAACATCAAACTAAACTAAATAGAATGAGTAGTTACCTGGACCTTTCCTTTGACAAAGGTGGTAATATCATTCTCATTCTCAAAGATGGAGAGAGTCTGCAGCAGGTTATGTTCCAGCCACTCCCAGTGCTCTGTGATCTCTTTACGGGAGGTTCCTGCAGAAGAGTGAGGAAGGAAAATCAGAGCACTCAGCCACTGGGTTCACAGGAGGACATGACGGTGTAATGTTCCAGTTCATGTTTGTATTCATAACAGTGAGCTGGGAGATCCTCTTTAACTGGAGGACAGGCTAATGATGGCAACAGTGCAAGTCCAATGTGAAGAGCAAAGAGTCAAATGAAATGCATATCTCCCATTTTATGTTTAAACATAAAACAGAACATTAAAAATAACCATTTTGTTACTGTTATCAGTGAGGTTAAAAACTGATTTTTTTGGCCGCAGGCGAAATTGATTGTAGTAATGGTTGCCACTGTGGACCATTATCCCTCAACACCGCTGCAAGCAGCCCTTCAGTGAGTGCACATTCACTGCATTAGCCACATCTGCCAGACTGCTCCACTCTCCTAATATCTCTGGGCTGAGGAACTAAGAACTGGGAGGGGCTGGGTGGGAGGAGAGGTGGGGATCCATTGCCATTTCAAACCCAGGCTAGTCTTTTGTAGGCCTCCATTTCAGATAGGGAGCACAAAGAGTTCTCAATTCATATACACATTTAGTTGGGAACTGCTAAATTAAATACATGGTTGCACATACACCCAAATTCATCTTTGATCCTAATACCATAATCTTATCAAGCATCATCCTGATTCATTTCTATGCATTCCCAAAATTTCTGGGTTGCATTTTATTGCTCCTGAACTCCCACATATATTATGAAATAAATAAAGCATTCAAATAATGGTAGCTGAGGCAGATGACGAGTGGGCTACAGAGGTCTGGTAACCTCACTTCTTTCTAACTCCACACCCCCAGATTTGTTTCATTTTCAAAACTTGTGGTCTATTTATCAGATTTTGCACAACACAAAAGGCTTTCTACAAGCTTTTTCCACATATGCAGTAGAACTCCTCAAAACCTGTAAACGGACTTTGATGTGTGAAATTGGTGGAGTTCCCCTTTAAGCTGAACAGTTCTATTTTCTAGCTGACCCAATGCAGAACTCCTTAGTTATTTTTCACCTAAATGTTTTATGTAGAGCTGAATTGCTTAGTCAATTTACCAATTAGTCGATCGTCTGTAAATTAATATAACAACAATTTTGATGGTCAACTAATGGTTTAAGTTATTTTTTAGCTAAAATGCCAAAAATTCAAGCTTCTCAAATGTGATAATTTGCTGGTTGTCTTTTCTGATAGTAAACTGCTAGTTTTTTTCCAACCAACAGTCCCATAAGATATTCATTATTGGAAAAAAACAAGCACTTTGAGTATGACTTGGGCTTTTCACTATTTTTACATTTGTAGCCAAAACCATTAATTGATTCATCGAGAAAATAGTCAGAATGTTAATTGATCATGAAAATAAGTGTTAGTTGCAGCCCAGGTTTTGTATTGGAAGTGTTTAAGCTTTTCCTAACATATAGCTGGGATAACTTCATATTCACTGACACAGTAAAAATGAAAAAAAGAGTGCTGCTTCTAATCAGTCAAGAGTGTGGCTGCTAATTTGCATGATTTACTGCCACAGACTGTCTACGAAGCACTCTTACTGGCAAAAACTGGAGGTTCGCAAACATAAAATATGCAGATTACATTATTGTAAAGCTGAAAAACACACCATCCACTCGTATTTGGATATCGATTCCTGCACATGTTCCTCTAATCCTGCCCTTTAAACCCACCGGGGCATGATGTAATGCTTGGCTTTCAGCAGCTAAAAGGCATTGTGTGTTGTGTGGTGGCTGGGGGAGGGATGTGCAGGGGGTAAAAATACAGAGGAGTCTATACTGGAATAACCCATACCTGTATAACTACAATGTACAGATAAAAGCACCTGAAGTGGTGTAAATCAACAAACTGGATTCTCAAAGTAGACTTGAGGTTAGTGGCTTGCTTTCTTCCAAACAGATACTTTACATTTCCTCACAGTTTTCGAGCCAAGAGTTAAAGTGCACATACCATGAGCAATAGTCCAGTAAACTAAAGAGTCTGGAGTCTGGTACAGGATCCTATATGGGGCCATTCGAGCACTTGAGTCCAAGACGACATCCAGGGTCCCAACCAGCAAACCTGTAAGAGCCCAAAATACTCTTATTAAAGACTGAGAAACAAATACTTAATACGAAACTTCAGATTTTACAAAGGTTAAATAAAGAACTTATTGTGTTGGTCCAAAAAACAAAACACTCTTAAATTAAATCATGATGCAGGTTAACCTATAAATTTGTTCCGCTGTAAGTGCATTAATACTTTTAGACCATTTTGTTATGCATTAACAAAGGGGATTCCTATGAGGTCTTGTGGTTTAAGCTTTGAGTACATGACAAGCATTCTGTGGCTTGACGTTAAATGCATTTGTTTACTTATTAGATGTGTTAGGCATGTTAGACTGGATGATCTGCACATGTATGACATGACTCTGGATTAGACTATTATGATTAGGTTATATTTGTGTACATGATGACTAAATGTGATTTTGTTATTTGAAGCCGGGTGATAAATGAAGGGAGATAACCACCAGTGTGAAACAAATTGAAAGGCTGAGTCATGATGCACCTAAAAAGGTTTAACAGATGCTCAGATGGAATTAGAAGTTCCTAATTAGAAAGTGGCAACACAATCACTTGCAATGTAGAAACCTGCAGTTAGCTATTTTGCCATTTTGATACTATTTCCCAAGCAACTGTGGAGCTGTTGGTAGCTGTGAATATTCTCTTTGATTCAAAGTCAGTATTACGTTCAACTGCCATGAGAGACAAGTTATTTTTGTTCAGCAGCTCATCAGGGCAAACACACTATGAGTCACACAGAGAGATGATGGGGGTGGGGGCTGAAACATTTTTCTTATTTTCAGAGGAAAACAAGTCTTATGGAGAGACAGAAATAATAAAGGAAGTACAACTGTGTGATTTAGACTCTCTGACCTTCCATTATTTAGGGACTACAGTTACAATCCTTTGCTCTAATAGTCTGCCTTCAAATCTCATGTCCATTCCTCTCTGTTTTCCTAGACAGACAGACATCTCTTTACATTCCTCCTCATCAGTCCCTCTCACCATTGTGTCCCAAACAGTAGACCATGATGTCTTTAAACCTTACACACAGACGGCGATTGTCATGTCAAATGTTATTGATTGCCCTCCTGGCATGTGTCAGAGCCCTGTCATGGGAACTAACCACTTAACCCTATCCACAGGGCTGAAGAAGTCAATCAAAAATACGTTCTGCTATTGAGTGGAGTCTTAACCACACTGAAAGTAATGAGATGATGCAGCCTGACACTTTTGAGACACAAACAACTGTTGAGTGTAGACAACTTCCTCTTTTACAAAAGAAAAATCACAAGGTCAAAAACAGTCAGAACTGTTAAAACAGTTAAAAGTTAAAACAGTTGCTTGCACGTTGACCTCAGAGGCGGTTTTAATATGTTACACAGCTTTTCCTCTCAAAATACTTTTAAGTAAAATACAGCAAATGAGAGTATCTCCCGCTCTCTCTTTAAGTCTTGTGGTAAAAATTCATAAAAAGCAGCGAATTTGGACTTTAGTTGTACTGCATATAATGAGTAGGTTCAGCCTACGACGTGTGAGTTGAGGTTTAACACAGGAAACTGAGGGGTTACGCACAAGAGAGGAGACCACTGAAGGTGTAAGACCATTTGACATTCACCTTTTCCCTCCCTCCAGTAAGACTGATAAAAGTGAAAGCCAAAACAGGCCGTTGTGGATTGAACATGAGTCTTGTTGTTTATGTACAACCAGCAACCCCGAGCATCACATGCCTCTGCAGTATGAACTCATCAAACCAGAGTCCATGTGACTGCTTGTTCCAACTCACACCTCTGCCTTTACAGAGAAAATTTCCTTCCACACACTGAATGAGTGGGTGTACAACCTACAAAACAAAGACAACACAGCGCTGTAATGGACACAGTCAGAGCAAAACAAATCACCTTCTCTGAAACAGTGTTTTTCACTCAGTAAGAAGAAACCAAACCAATAACATGAAAAACCATTTCTCAACATATCTATATCTACTGACAATAAACACAAGTCATAATGTTCAGTATGTGTCAGACATGATGCTCTTCACACCTCAGCAAAACATACAGTTATTACCTGCATGACTGAAATATGGTGTTGTACTATGACTTAAATAATTGTTTAATTTTATGCTATAAGCACCGTTGTGTCAAAAAGCGCAACAACTGACCCAATGGCCTCATTCTGAGTTTATTTGCAGTCTGATGAAGATTCTGAGAAGATACTGACAATATGTTCATGTCCACAAGTAGACAACAAAGAATACTTGGATGCGAGACTTCCTTCCAAGCGTCCCTCCAGTTGTGCCTCTGTACTGCCCTACAAGATACTGTACATGCAAACTCCATTTTTAGATAAGAAGTTGAGTGACTGTTAAAAGCTGGTAGCTTATTAAACATGAAACTGAGCAGGTACATCCCCTACTGTAGACCTATTTGCAGCTTTGTTAGGTCAAATTGTATTTATGCATTTTTTTAAACCTCCCCTGTGGAGATTTCTTGTAAACAAACTAAGTTACAGTATGTTCACATTCAGTATTTCTTCCCAAAATCCGTCCACGTATCCTGGTGTTGAATGCATTTCCTTCCGCATAAAACATTTGCAAAGATGATTTTGAAGTTTGAAACCTGCGTTTTGTACATTAATGTTTGCTAGCTTGCACTCTTTGCTGGCACACTGCTGCATTTATTGGCACATTATCGCCACCAGTCATTCGGTGGAATAGTGTGAAACCATAAGCAGGAATCACGTCACCCATAAAAACATTGCTCCATAGCACTACTACTGGTCCAACACTCCACAGGGTAAGATTATATTACTACGAACATCATTAATGAACATTCATACACTTAACATTTATATTATCCTACAAGCTTTTGAGTGTTAAAGGAAAACTACAACAGATTGCTATTTGAGGGTTATAAATGCTCCTCAAAAGATGAAGCTTTATAAGGTTTATTCAGATAAATGAGCTAAACTGGAGTTAACATAAAACTGATGTGGAGTTGAGGACAGAAGATCCTCTGTTTGACTGTCAGGCTTAGAGGTTTTTGGAGGAACTTGGACGGACACACGGACTCCATTTTTGATATGTTCAAAACCAAAAGGAGAAGCACATCAGGTCCATCACCATTTCCAGAGTTAATTATTTCTCAGTTTTTCTCTGGAGGAACTGCATACATGACTGTCTGCAATTGTCTATTTCTGCTCATGCAGCTACTGCACTGATGTTTCACAATATTAAGTGAATTCTCACTGAAAATCAGAAAGTAGTGGTTTGGTGGAGCAAATACACATTTGCCTTTCTTCAGCAAATCTCTGCGGCCCTCTGACAGCTCGGACATCAGAGCTCGAGCACCAGTAGGTTTAATATGCAGATTTGTGCCTGGCTCTATAAAACGCTCTGTCCTGGTGCTGCTGATGGTTTCCCCTCTCCCTGGAAGAAGTGCTTATGCCAGTGTCACTGGGCGCCGAGTGCCAACTGGCACAAAGTACAAGTCAGCAAGCTCAGCATTTACATAACAATGACATCATCCACTAGCACCACTTAGCACACTTTGTGTTGCCACAGTAAGAAATCACCAGAGACTGAGAAAAGGAGGCTGCAGGTCTTATTTTGAATTATTAATATCAAATAGGGTCAAATCACAAATATTATATTCTAAATGTAACCAGTATATTATATTTGGTTGTATGTCAAGTCTGAAACCTAACAAAACCTTAATGTTTACTTTAAGCCTTTATTAGTCAGACTAGGGTTGGTAAATATGACAAAGATTATGCCATACTGTTTATACACCAGATGGCCACCATTGCTTTGTAGTTATACTCAATGTGATGAAGTACATTCATTTGTAATGTATTTAATTAACTGGATTAACTAAAAAACAGACAGACGATATACTGTATATCAATATCATGACATCAAATTAGAAGATTTTTATCCATATCGCTCATTTCTAAGTCAGACTGGTCCTCAGTGGCAGAGATTTTACTCGTATTGGTGTTAAAACTCAATGATCAGTGACACTGACTGACACAGAGTGCAAAATTCTCAGCAGGGAATAGAAACTGAGCTGATCAACAATCAGTGGTAAGGGCATCACTTTCACTTCAGTTTTAAATCAAAAGCAAAAAAAAAAAAAAAAAAAAAAAAAAAGCCTTGAAATAATCCTAATTTCCATTGCTATAATGTGTGATATGTGGCTGCATATACAGTACAGCATGTTAAACATGACTGGCTGTACCTAAGACTGGATTACCATCTGGGCGAGGGGGGCAAGCTCCTGGGACCACCAGGGGCCCCCAAAACCCCCAGGTTCACTGTGCGGAAATTGGTTTGTGATAAGGGCCTTGAAGTGGGTCCTGCTTTATTACCTGATCCTGAGGCCCTGTGTCAGAATTTACCATTAAGACCTCCATTATTTAAACTGATATAGATCTTAATTTATGTTTAAACAAATTACCACACAGCAAATATGGGGCCATTTAATATATCATCTTAGCATAAAATACACATGGGGGAGGAATGAGGCGTTTATAGGGGCCCAGCAGCTCATTTTTGCAGGCCACCCACTGACGTACTGCCCATGGCTGTATCAGATGCAGTACTATTATACTAACGTTTTCACGGACCAAAACATGTATAATTATCTCCTTTATTTCCTCAGAGATGTTAAGCAGCATCTAACCTGTTAAATTTGAGGAAGTGCCACATTTTGTGATGTACTGCAACCAGCTGAATTAAGATCAAGGAATCAACCAAATTTTAAAATTGTGAGCGAACAGGACAGGACAGCAGGATGTTAAACTGTGAACCTCAGCCAGTCATTTCCATAACATGTCCCTACTCCTCCTTCTCTTCCTCCTGCTGCTGCTGCTTGACCCATTTTGGATGAAATAAGCAAGAGGGAGGAGTTGGAGTGAGAAGAGGAAGAAGGGGAATGATTCAGCATGAGCGAGCGAACAGTCTCTGGTTGGTGGTCAAATAGATTCACTGTTGTTGAGCCAGTAGCAGCTGCACAAGAAGGTAACTGCTCTTGTGTGCATTGTTGTAATAGTTGAAAGCTAATTTCCCTTGCAGGCAGAAGTCATTTTTATGACCTATAATATGACCCAATTTCTGGAGGAATTATATGATCAGACAGTAGATGTGCTGGACTTTGTCCTTTAAGTGGTTTTGCTTGATGTCAGCATAGCTTACTTGGTCAAAGGTCCAGCCTTCATTAAAGCAGGCTGACAAGAGGGTGAGTAAATCAATTAGTAAAAAGGAAACATGCATTGAACTGTTCTTTGCTAACAGACACATTTAGGTGAAAGGCCACCTGTGGCAGCTAATTGGTCACGTGACCCCCTTCACATTATGAGTCCACGTGTTTCCTGATGTCCGACATCAAAACAAACACTTCATATCTCGTAGGCTACTTTTCTTAATCAATAATCTCTGAATTTAAATACTGACATTCTTTGCTATTGATCCATGATGGCACAATAATAGGACTCACCCGCCAGTCCTCCGCCTCCATCCCCGTGGCCCTTCCGTTTCTGCAGGATGAAATATGGATTTGCTCTCTCGGTGATCCATAATGCACCCGCCAGTAACACATCTTCGGGACTGATCCACATACTTCTCCCGTTTTTTGTTTTTTTTTTGTTTTTTTTTAAGGGAACATTGAACACACAGGATTTCTGACGGCGACCATCAACCTGGTCCGACCGAGATGTGTGATTGTGTCCAGCAGGGATTATTCAATTATTAAAAACACCGATGGAGGCCTGATATTCTCCTCCTCGACCCTTCAAATATCGTCTACTATTGGACGTCCGAGCGAAAGTAAGACGCGCACGCAAATGTTGCTATAATTAAACCTGCCAGGCACGATTCAGATCGGATCGGCCTACAATATGGAAGTCAAACACCACACTTCGTGCACACAAACCTCCTCTCGCAGCACCAGCCTCTTGTGTGCAGCACAGACTTTTAAATAAATTGATTACTTGGAGGTTTCGTAGGCAGCCTGATTCGGTTTGCTGCCGCACAGCGCAGTGCTGGATCAGTCTTTGTTGTCCATGCTCCGTGGCAGGTGCGAGCCTGTCCGTGTCGATGTTCGCGTTGTTGTTTTGCAGAGGAAAACCGCGTTATAGCCGATTGCAGTGAACAGTTATTAGTCTGTATGCTCTCCCAGCTGCAGTGCCCGTCCGTGTACTGAAGCGTAAAGACGGCACTGAAGACCGTGAACTCGACAATAACGCAGCGGGCTTGTCCTCCTCCTGCTCCACTGTAGCGCCGCCGCTGCCTCACGCAAAATAAATAAATAAGGCGAGCGCGTCACTGGCTGGCCACCGCGCGACGTCAGCGGGCAGGAGGTGGAGGCACGTGGGGAGATAATTAATGAATGAATTAGTTCAAACATTAATAAACTAACGTTATCCACATTTTTTATTCTAACACTTATGTTGTCTTTTGTGTTCCCCAAAATATGATCTATTTCATGGTTTGTTTTCTTATTGATTGCAGTAATCTTTACTCACGTTATGGAGTTGTGGGCTACTGTAAGTATGTAAACATGGCAGTTGGAAACTCCTGAGATGCGAGTCATGCATCGTGAACGTTGCCTCTTCTTTGTTTCCACTGAGTCTTTCAAATACCACCATGGACAGATTAGCCTGCTGCAGGTCCCTGGGGGCCCCTGTTGAACCCCTCCACATATACATATTTCCCCAACACATTTTGCCCAGAGTACCAGAAACTAGCTACAATTTCTATGCTGGGATAGAAAGCTTGCCAATTTGCCGATTTGTCAGGTATTTAATTCAACAGACTGGATAAAAAGAGACATTCCTATTTGTTTATTTTATTCATAAACAGTTTCTCAATAGCTTTAAAAAAAAAAGTACTATATCACAATACATACATAAAAGCAAAATGGCATCACTATGATAGAGGCGGCTACCTTTGGGCTCTTACCATTTCCCTTAATAATTATACTTTAGTGGTGCGTATTACCAAACACATTCATAATTTATCAAATTATTATTAAGTTATTGCCACACAGACAACCTGTGGACTTTGGGGCTCCTACCTACTTTGCCTGGTTGGTAATCCAGCCTTGGACAACATCCATCAATACTGAGCACTACAACAATATTATTGTCTTGTAAGTTTATAATAATGTTGGCAAAACTATAAAGTATGCTATATACTGTTCATCATCATATTATACTTGGAAAGTGATAATATAAAGATTAGGAACAAAAACATGTATGACTACTAAATACCACACAAACACTTTGAGATGACACTGCTGTGAAGAGAGAGTTTTGTGGGGTTTCCTTTGTGGTCTTTCAAAAACAGGATGCAGGAAGAAGGGGAGCAGCACATTATTCATAGGTCGACTCAGCTCAACTGAAACGTGGTTTTCAGGTTGTTGTTTACTAACTTTCCCCCACAATAAACCGCACTGAGTCGACTGACTCACTGACTGAGGCTTCACCCTCGCAGGACTGACTCCTCCACACCAGTTGTTCTTGCAGATGCAGGGTCAGAGATGAGTGACGCACCTTTACAGTACCTCCACTAACTCCAGTATGGTTTTCTCTATTGGTTTGCACATGAGTAGATTGTACTATAGGTGGGTGGGGGGTGACATGACATTAATATCAACACTCCGTGACCTTTTAATATGAAAGTGGTTCTATTCATGTCAGCCTGTAGTATTAGTCAACACACACTGGAGCATGAGATGAAAAACACCTTGGTCTGTCTTTAGGCCCGTTTTCTTACAAAAAACACTTTAGCTATCTATAATAACTACTAAAAACATACACACAAAAACTGTAGTTTCTCACGGAATATATAATGACCAGCAGTCACTACACAGTAAGACTGAAGTATCCTTTTTATGAGAAATTTGTAAGATGGATTTTCTTCCAGCATTTGAAGATTTGTAGTTTCCTATTCTAACTTATAATATGCTAATGAATAAAAATTTTTGTACATGAAAAGGTTGATAGCATTCCCTCTCAACCCTCCTGTTCTGTCAAGCAATTAACAGCAACATTGTGTGTCAGACATCTGTTCCACTTCTTTGTTCCTGAATCACATCCCAATTCCTTTCATGCAGTTTTTTTTTCAGTTCTTCCTTTAAAATAAAGGGAAGAAGAGCTTTGTGTGTTTTTTCTTTTTTGGTCATTTTATGGACTTGGTTTGGACTACAGAAAAAATAAAGACCGTTTGTTTCAAAACCAAGACATGTTGGTTTATTTATTTTTTTGCCCTTCAATAATAAATAGGGTTAGCAGCAATCAAATGTAGCACTTGAAGCAGTTTAGCATATTTGATGAAGTTGATGTACTTCTTGTAAATGTTGAGTCATGAATCCAAGCTGAGACACAAACATGTTTCATCAAGGACATATAAAAGCCAAGGTTTAACGAAGCTGTTACAATATCTGAAGAGCTGAGTAACAATCTACAATAGCAGGATGGATACAAAACATCTTTTTTGAAGAAATAGTACAAACATCTGCATTTACATCCAAATAAACGACTCAGAACTCAGAAACTACAGATAAACAAAAGGAGGATTTTTGAAGAGAACATTGTCTGGACCTCAGATATAATGCTGTAATAGGTAAAGATACATCCTTCAAACCAAACTTTCCACAGACTATTTGTACTGATACATAAAACACTCATCATTTGCCAGCACCAGACTTAAACTGAAGAAGCTTAGATAACTGTTAACAATGAACTGACCTTACATACATATGTAATATTTAGTTAGGTAAAACAACCTCATTTTAAAGTAATTTCCCTGCTCATTTCCAAATCAATCATTCGCTGTCAAAAGAAAGTAAAACTAAGTAAAACTGTTCAGTGTCCCCTTTTTCAATGGGAATTCTGCACTGTTGAGTTTCATCCACTGTTCAGTGGAAATGACCACTGTGGCGTCATGGGAAAACACTTAAATTATAAATCACATATTCCCCAACCAAAAGGGATTCTTTGAAGAAAATTGCAATTTTCTTTTCACCATGCTGGATATGACTGTGCTGTATGTTCTCATGTCTCACTTCAACAAACTCACCACGCACATACTGTACATTATCATGGTTACTGTAGTGCCCTCCTTTGGCCAAATACAGAACTTCAGATTTTCATTATAAAAAAAATGAAACAGTAATGTTCATATCCGTCCAACACAGGGCAGCATACTCTTCACTATCACTGTCCGTGAGCACTCAAACATAACAGCCATGTGATTGTTGGACATCTCATTCCAAAACTGTGGGCATTATTAACATGCAGCTTCCACTCTTCTAGAGAGGCTTTCCACAACATTTTGGATCCTGTCTGGCTGCAGCGATTCGTACTGAGCTACTGTATTTTGAGCAGCTATGTTAGTTTATTTGATTTCAGTGTCGCTCATGGTTCGGGCTTTGCACACTCCCTTGCCGACAACTTCAAAGGCAGCTCCTTTGTAAGTTGCAACACACTGGCCGTCTGTGCGTAGGTCTGGCTGAATCTGCTCCCACACCATCTTTTTGGGGTTCAGCTCTTCGTCCGGTTCGCCTGCACGGAAGAAATCAGTTCGGTACATTAGAAGAACCTTCTTTGCTCTCTACTCATCCATCACAAATGCAGAATTTATGGGTCCGGGACTGACATTGTATACGTCTTTGCATAACTGACTCAATACAGCAAAACCACGGACGGTAATATGCTGCCTCCAACCTCCTGGAGAGGCTTTCCACAAGATTATGGAAACTGGCTGCAGGGATTTGCTCCCATTCAGCCACAAGAGGTCAGTGAAGTTTGGCGATAAAGCCTGGCTCGCAGTCAGCACTCCACATCCTCCCCAAGGTGTTTGATTGAGTTGAAGAAAGCCATTTTTTATAAACCTCGCTTTGTGCATGTTTAAACAGGAAAGGGCCTTTTCCAAACTCTGGCCACAAAGTTGTAAGCACACTGCGCTGTACAATATCGCCATTGTTGCTTTTTTTGGCAGCAAGAAGGTTCAACATCATCATTCGTTTCCTAAAGACAGAAGCATTTTGTGGAAAACTTCTTTTAGTAGGCTCAACTCAGTAACAAGTCACTCACTTATATCATTATAATATTCCTGTTATTTATATTCTGTTTTTGAGGGTACAGTAATCGGGTGATGGTACCTGGGAAGCCCTGGAAAGTAACTCTGTCCCCTGGTACTGCTCCACTTGGAGGATCAAGGATTTCGACCTTGTCTGGTGAGCTGGCACACATGACCACAGCCTGGGACATCACTCCTCTCATCTTCGCTGGCTTCAGGTTACAAAGCAGGACGACCATGCGGTTCTGCATCTGCATGAGAGACAAGACACTGGAAACATGTTATAACTCAATTTACATGAGGAAAACATATATACATATATTCGTACAATTATGCCAGTGCTAATCCCTTCATTCAAAATAGCTGTGTCCGATGGTTTATGGTTTGTGTGTCTCATTCATGAGCCAAAGAGAGCAAACAGGAAAACCTCTGCAGTTTACCAAAATTTAAAAGACGCGCAGAGGCAGCTTCTGCCAAAAGCTCAGAAGAAGAGAAATCCAGCATTTCAAGCAATGATGTATGCCAGATCTTAAAAAATAATAAGTCCGAAAGCACTTAATAAGGCCATGCTACAAAATCACTGCAACACCATCAACAGTTTTAAGAAGCTAATGTCTAATATTTGTCTCTGTGCATGGAAACGTTGCCTCTTCCAAATATTTTTTAAAGTCAGACAGTGTTTTGCACACATGATCTCAGCAGGCATATATGTTTGATTTAAATGACACACTATAAAGAATGTGTCCACATACTTTTGGTTTGGAGTGGACAATTAAGGGAAATATTACTGCTTTAACATACAGTATATATTTTAGACAATAAATGTGCTTCCAACTTAGAGGCAACAGTTTAGGGAAGGCCTGTTCCTGTTTCAACATGACAATTCCCTGCACAGAGCCCTGACCTCAGTCTGCGAGAGCGAGGCCTTGTTGCCTGACCTGACCTGAAGCACTAATGCTCTTGTGGCTGAATGGGAGCAAATCCCTGCAGCCAGGTTTCCAAAATCCTGTGGAAGGCTTTCACAAAGAGTGGGAGCTGTTAGCAGAATATTAAAGCCCATGGTTTTGGCGAGAGATGTTCAACAATCACATGCGTGTAATGTTCAGGAGTCCACACATGTCAGCCATTAAAGTAACCTGTTGCTTTTCATTTAGATGAAAATACTGCATACAAAATTTGTCTCAGTAACAAATCATGAATTCATGTGAAAGCAAAACGAACACCGATATCCTATAAAGATTCAGAATCATCAACATAAAATGTAAATTTGCTAAGCAGAACCATCAACACAGCATCTACCTAAGATTGACTAATAAATCCATATTATGATCTAGTATGCTATCAATTAATACATTATACATAACTGACTGTGCAGCTAGTGAAATAACCTCTGAAATCTAGTCTGTGCAGAGATTTATAAAACTACTATAATACTCTAATTTGTATTTAAGTCTACATCTGCCTCACTCAAGTTTGACACTAGAAGCCTGTTTTCATATTCATCTGCTGAAGGTGGAAAAAGTTTCTCTGTGTCCAATCGTGGATCAATGTGCAACTTACACAAGTGTGATGTGGAAATTTAAAACCTCCACTTCACATACACTGAGAATGAGTAGGAGACAACTTGTGTCCAGTAGTTAAACTTTTGAAACAAAGTATTTGCATATTTTTTCCAATGAGGGAGAAGGAGTAGAAGTGCTTTTAAGAATTCTTTACCAGCTGATTGAACTTTTTTGTGGAAGAACCATATCAGACCCACAGTATTATTCACAGCAGAGTATTATTATGTCTAAATATAAGTCTGGAGGGGATCTTCAAAAATCTGCAGGCTTGCAGCCTGGGGCCTGATGTTGCATTCAATTTCCTTCAGCTTAGATCAATACGATGTTACTATGCCCTCTCATTTTTGTACCTAATAAATACATTTTAAACCCATAAATGTGTATGGATCTCTACATATATTAAGGGAAATTCTTGTAAGTTATCCAATTCAACAATTTACAAAGTTCTGTGACCTAGCTTCTGTTAATTATAAGAGCTGGAACCATTAATTGATTTTCGACTGAAAATTAATCTGCAGCTATTGTGATAAAACATTTACTGTCGCTTTTCAACACCTTCTTAAATGTGAGTAGTTTCTGCTTTTCTCTGTTTTATATCTTTGTAAATGGAATATCTTTGGGTTTTGGAGTGTTAGTCTGACAAAATTAGAAATTTGAATGTGTTACCTTGGCTTCTGATAAAGTGTTACTAGGCGCTTCTAAATATTTACAGACAAAACAATTAATCAAGAAAATAATCAGTAGATTTATTATTAACTTAAAATAATCATTAGTAGTAGCCCTAATAATCCCATGATATTCAAGAAATTCCTTAATCCCACTAAACAAATCATTATTTAAGAGTAATGTTGTACCTGATCCACAGGTATATGCTTAGCGAGCTCGCTGACCACTGTCCTGGGAGAAGCCTCCCCAACATCGACCTGCTCCATATAAAGACTGTCAGTCTCTGGAAGCTGCAGAGCTGTGATAATACGTCCAACACGCAGGTCCAGACGAGACACGTCCACCGTGTCTTCCTCTTGGCTCGGGGCTGCCTCTGCTTCCTCCCCTCCTGGCATCAAACAAAGACAAGTACTTTTATAATAATCATGTAAACAAACTCAAGATGGATTTAGCCTAAAAAGCTTTTCTCACTGCAATGATTCTTCACACTTAATTTACTCTATGTGAATGGAAATCTGTTATAATAATGTGCTATGGTGTTGTGCATTTTCAGCACAGGAAGTCAGACAGAAGATATTCATCAAGTGTTAAGGAAGGTTTGGATGAAGAGAAGCATCTGTGGGAATTTCAAACTAAACAAAATGAAAAATGCTTGTTTAAAAGCACTGAAGATATTTCTGCCAACTGGTAGCTTACATTAAGAGATCATAGTGGAAACAATATTGGTCAGCTGTCTGAAATCTGCAGCATACAATAATATTTTAGATAATAATGTGCTTCCAACTTTGTGTCAACAGTTTGAGAAAGGCCCTTTCCTGTTTCAATAGGACAGTGCCTCTATGCACAAATGGTTTTCACAGTTTGTTGTGGAAGAACTTGACTGAACTGCACAGAGCTCTGACCTTAACTCCGGCTAACACATTTGGGATGAATTGGAATGCAGACTGTGAGCCAAATCTTATCGCCCAACATCAGCGCCTGACCTCAGTAATGCTCTTGTGGCTGAATGGGAGCAAATCCCTGCAGCCAAGTTTCTAAAAACGTGTGGAAAGCCTTCAAGGAGAGTGGAGGCTGCATATTAATGCAGAGTTTTGTGAAGTACATATAAGGGAAAGCAAGGAGTAAAATAAATGTTTGTCCTTTTCCTAGTTTCTCCTTTTCTCCCACTACAGCCCATAGTATAGATTCAACTACAGACTGCTGGTGTGAGTACATGGTTGTAATTAATGGGGCTCAGTTTTTCTGCTTGAATTTAAGAATGTGGGCAAGTTCCTCATCAAAACCTCTCATTCGCTTCCGATCACAACGTATTGTTGTGAGTCTTGGGTTGTAAACCGGAAGAAATTGCAGTCTTGAGGCATGAAACACACCCTGAGATGTTTGTGTAGAGAAGAAAAGGTTAACAGAAACCACCCTGTACAGGTCTTGTGTGTGAGTCGGTTGCCCTCAGTGGCTGGGGTTAGGGCTCAGACTGGGTCCAGGTTGAGGTAAGGACAGCACGCAGACTTTGACACACCAGCTATGAATTTTTACAAATGCTAAGCAACAAGGCTTGATGAACAACCAGGCAAAATTGCAAGGTCACTGCATGTCAGTGGGTTTTGGTAATTTAATTAACTGCAGATTTGAAGGAATTAGCACCACTAAAGTACAATATCAACAAAGACAGACCATGCATTATTTGCTAATGTTGTGGCCCTGCGTCAAAATCTAATTTTACATGGAGCTGCAACTGACCAAAAACAATGCAGATTACAATTTCTCAGAGCCAAAAGGTGACATTCAGATTGCTTGTTTTGTCGATCAACAGTCCAAAACCTAAACATATTCTGTTCACTATAAGAAAGTAAAGAAGCAACCTCACATTTGAGGAGCTAGAACCAGGAAATGTTTGACATTTATACTAGAAAAAGGATTATCAAAATTGCAATCATATTTCTGTTGATGCCTACTTGATTAATCAACTAATCTTTACTTAGAGTTGTGTTTAATCAAATCACCACAGACTGACAGAGAAACTTTGGGGCCAGGTAGAGAGACAGTCACCATGAAATGAGAGTCCACTTCAAATGTTTTCTCTGGATGCATATTTTAATTTTTTAAGAGTTTTTAAATAAGAGCTGAAAAAATGTGTCAGTTCTGAACCTAATGCTCTTGTCTTGTGGCTGAACGGGAGCAAATCAATGCAGCCAGGTCCCAAAATCCTGTGGAAAACCTTTCACAAGAGCAACTGGAGGGAGAGAGGGGTGTCAATATGAGTGCACACAGTTTTGGAGTGAGATGTTCTGCAATGACATATAAGTGTAAGGCTGCCAAAAGTATGTGGACACTAACACTACACTTGTATGTGACTGTTGAACCTCTCATTTCCAACTCTCCTGAACTCACCTTTATGCTTGCTGTATGAAGACACTCGACCACGGAAGCCCATCTCATGAAGCTCCCGGCGGACGGTTCTGGAGCTCACGTTGGCCCCGGAGGCAGTCTGAAACTCGGTGGTGAGCGCTTCCACCGTGGGCAAACTATTTTCCAGCGCTACCTTCTCCAGCACTTGACGGTCCTCCTCTTTGAGCTTGTGCGGTCGGCCGCTCCGTGGCAGAGCCGTCGTTATTCCTCCACGTTTCCACTTCAAAATCACAGCGCTCACGGTGGACCGCGGCAGGTTTAACATTGCAGAAATCTCACGGACGGATTTCTTACACATGTGGCATCCGACCACAGTGCCCCGCTGAAAGTCACTGAGCTCCTCACCGCGACCCATCCTACCGCAGCCGTCTGAAGAATGCACTGATTTCTCACCTCCTCCTCCTCTTATTCTTCTTTTCCTCTATTTCTTCGTCTATGGTTTTTGGCAGTTTAAATGCCACTGGGCATCTTACTGCCCTCCACAGGATAAAACAACGCACTACAGTTTATTAGGTAATATTATTTATTAGGTTTATTAGCTGCTGTAGATAAAGTAGTAATACTTAATGCAATCTTATACAACCAGGAGTGGAAGAAGTATTCTGATCTTTTACTTAAGTAAAAGTACTAATACCACACTGTAAATATCCTACTACAAGTAAAAGTTCTGCATTCAAAACCTTACTTAAGTAAAAGTATGAAAGCATTATGAAAAGTAAAAGTTCTCATTCTGCAGACAAATGGCACCAATATTACTGCTGCATAAATGTGTATGTTGCATTTTACTGCTGTAGATGTTTAAGGTTGAGCTACTTTATATACGGTTGGGTAGTTTAATCTACAGCAATGCATCATATTCTATAAGATTTTGTCCCACCCATTTATATCAGTGAGGTTAGTTTAAATAGTTTAAATTATGATTATAACTTTAATTTCTAAAGCCCTTTTCAAAAACATATTTGTTGTGCTTTACAGTATAAGTAGTAACAGAGGGTTAAAAATAATGATTTTAAGGAGGTAAAAATTAGATGATAATTACTGTAAAACAAATACAACACTGTACAATCAGTTAGGAGAGGGATTTAAAAGAGGACATTTGATTTTTGGATGTTTTTTCCCCCTGAAAATTCAGCACGTTTGGCATATTTGGAAACACATGGGTTTACCCCATAGACTGTGTGGTTTACCACAAGGATTGGCTCAAGTAGTGAATGGCGCCACCTCGTGGTAGCTCACTGACACTAACAAAACTTCTGTTTCTGATCCAACTTTAACATGAGTTCTGTTTAATAGAAATTGCATTATCCAATTATAAAACCTTCCACTAAGGCATCATTTATTAATTTTAATTAACAGACCTTAAATAACCATTTTTCAATATTAAACAAAACTATGGCCATAACTTCCTACATACTGTAGTGTGTGTGTGATTTCATTACTTACCTAGAGCATCTGTGCTGTGTGGATCTCTAGTGAAGCCCATTTCCCCCAATATTAACTGCTTTTTATCTTATAATTAAAGGTCCAGTGTGTAACATTTAGCAGGAGCTTTTGACAGAAATGTAATATAATATTTAAATGTTTTCATTAGTGTATAATCACCTGAAAATAGGAATCGTTGTGTTTTCATTACCTTAGAATAAGCCGTTTATATCCCCCTCAGATCCCCTTCCACGGAGGTCGCCATGTTGCGCCGCCATGTTTCTACAGTAGCCCAGGACGGACAAAACCAAACATTGGGGCCGTTCACGTTTTTCGCGAGTTTCGCGTCCACCGTAGTTTCTCCTACACGCGTGGAAGTGGAAGGGGAGACTGATGCGGACGGTATTCAAATGTTTGCAAACTGCAATTTCGCCGCTAGAAGCCACTAAATCCTACACACTGGACCTTGAAGACTTATTCTTATTCATTATATCTCATGATTAGGAGACAGTTTCTCATAATAGTTTACCATTATCATAACTGACTCAGGTTCATTTACTAAACCTGTATTTAGTAGTTTGTCCTCCTCACAGTCTGGAAACCTTAAAATAAACCCTGATGTTTATTCACAGCATAGCATAGATCATACTGGCTTGTTGTAACATGACAGATATCCTCACAGAGGGACAAATTCAAATCAGAGTAGTATTTGGTGGCTCAGCTTGTAGCAGCATGTTGTCAGAGATCTATACACCTGAGCAGGAAATGGTTCTCTTTTTCCAGATTATAATAAATGGCTTTATTCTGGTTTCCTTGTTTTTACTGTAATCAGTCAAACTCAAACATCACAAGCTCTCATAGTGCTCATTACCAGTCTTATGTAGCAAAAGATACTTTTTATTGAGCTTATGTAAAACAAACACATTTATCAAAGTTGAAAAAACCTGATTCAAATTTATTATAAGTCACAATCATAGACATTCCTACACGTGCATCATGATTCAAGAAAAGGACAGAGACACCGCTAATCATACTTACAATTCTTTTATATTAGAAAATAGCAATGCTGTTATTTCTGCTGGGCATAGTGTACAATATATTGATACCCCACCCACCCCACATATACACAATAGTACAGATAAAAAGATCACAACATTATACAATAAGCAACAACTGAGCCATGTGCCATGTTTAATACTGTAGCCCTCTTTCTCAGAAGGTGTACTAAAAAAAGACTTTCTCAAGTCGTTCAGTATAGCCGCTCCCCATTCACTGGAGGGTTAAAGTGCAATATAGGAAGGTTTACACAAACAAAAGAGAACAAAATGAAATACATGAAAAACCTGATCAACTACATATAATAAAACTATATTGGGTCACGCTTTATTTTACAGGTCCATAATTTCAAAATCATGTTTGAATACTTTTTGAGAATTTCCTTGAAAGAACAACACAATTTGGTACTAATTACAGGGAAAATAGAGACAGTGTTCAAGTGATATATTAATTTCAATTCATTAATTCCAATTAATTGCTAGTGTAACCTAGAGAGTCAGTGCACAGCAGGTCTTTATCCACAGGCAACATACAACTCAACTTCCTTTGCAAGTTTCTTTTTTTCTTTTTCTTCACTGTTTAGTATGGATTGCAGCTAACTAACGTGTTATAATGTGGCATTATTTATTGGTGGATGTGTACTGTACTGTTTTGTGCATATTTAACAAGTTGTGTATTTGAATTCAATAAAATAATGTTGTTTTATTACATTTTTAAAGGTGCCTTTGTAACATCTGGCCAGGGGTTCATTTACGGTTTTCTGTCAGATAAACAAATAAAATGAATAAATAATAAACAAACAAATATGCAGAATAAAGTTTCCAACAATTTATGAACAATGTATGAACATTTATGAATCTTTTGTTTAAAATGAGCTTTTCTTTTAAGGACATTTCTATTTTCCTCCAAATTAGCACCAAATTACAAACTTCTTTCCAGGAAACTTATTAGGAAATTACGGACACATAAAATAAAGTGTTATGCAGCGTTGCAGGTACAATTAGGGACAACAGTCTTCTGTTACTTTATAACTACATCGAATGCCATTACATAGAGTACACCAAGGTCTTTGGTGTCTTAAAATTCCTTTGAATTCTATTTATTCTTACAAGAAGGTTGTTATATTGTAAACAGACAAAACTGAGAGATGACCTTATAGCTTAGTCACATAAATCAGTAAATCAATAAATAAGTTGGCCTGTAAAAAGAAGGCCTTAATCCAACTTTAGACAAACTGGCAGTACAGCCAGAATCGAGTGATCCGGCACTAAAAACAGATGTGCTTTGCTTCATCTTGTCGCTACGCCGACCAAACAACTGGTCAGATGGAGACAAAGTGTTGACAAAGTTATGTTTGTGTGCGAATGTGAGAAAAGAGTCAAGATGACAGATGACTCATGGATTCAAAGCGTGGGCCGGCGGAAACGAGCAGGAAAGACGAGGAGAGCAACAGATATTGATGTTGTTGTGTGTTTCTGGGTTATCTTATGCATTGTGCTGTCTCATTATCCATGTGAGTTGATGTAACATACAGGAGACTTAAAGGTCCAGATTAGGCTGGTGGAGACTTAAACATCTGTATCTATAATGTGCTGGCAAGAATCACAATCATCCACCACCTTCATATCCATGATGCAAAAGATGTATAACTAGAGGTAAACCAGGCAGACTATAGCCATCCTATTGTCTAATAGATAGTATATGAAAATGTACATTCATGAGTGCTCCCATAATGCTACCACACATTTCAGTCATGTTGAAATTGTAGGTTGCATGTAGAGTAATAGTTGAATATAAAGTGAGGGAAACTGTCAAGCCAGAGCAGAGAAACACTGCTGTCAGAACCAAAATAACTTCTTACTTTGGCGACTAGTGGTGTCTATGGGTATCAAGCTGCTACATCCAAGAACATACTGTCTCACAAAACGCTTAAAGAAATAAAGAATTACAACTTGCCTCTCCTAAAACCAACACTTTCATGAAACACTAGAACATTTGATGATCCTTCAATGATTGACCCAAATAGAGGAGTGCGCACATGTGCGTGTTATATAACAGAGTTCCAAATGGCTGCAGGACATAATGGAAACAGTGACTGGAAGTGGAAACCCCCAGTTAAATTTCACTGGCTCCATCGACTCAGTGGGTCTGTACCTCATCAGTGTGCAAGTCTACAGTAATGTGAGAGCAAACACATCCAGTTGCTTCTAAGATCCTACTGATCTTGTTCAATATGACATTACTGAAAAGTAATGAGGAGGTGATTGACGGGACTTCAACAGAACAACAAAGTAGAAAGACTGGATTCTACTACAAACTGTAAGAGATGATGAACGTGAATTAACAGTCAGCATCACCATGGGAGTCTAAGAGTACGTCGACACTAAGCCGCCTAAATTTAAAACTGCATCTTTATTTCTGTGTTTTGGCCATCCACACTACGCTGGTGTTTTTCTCATGCGAAAACAGAGTGAATGTGATCACTCATTTTAAATGTCAATATAGCCAATCACACAGCTGTTGTCATTAACTTGGATTTATGTTTATGTTGTCACTGTCTGATGACTTCCCATCATAAAATACTGATTTGACTGATGTCTCAGCACTCAGCGAAACACAAAAATATACCATCTTAAAACACGCTATAGGTGATCAAAGACAGTAGTCAGGGTAGCACAGGTTGGCTGTGATGCAGTTTTGTTCTTTGCTGACCGAGGACAAAGAATAAGAAATGTAGCTGTTTTCCTATTGTTCAAGTGTTTTTGCGTGGAGATCTTTGTGAAAACCCCAAACACAGAAAACACTAGGCTGTATGCATGTCTTTTTCGAAAATTAGCCGGCTTAGTGTGGACGTAGTACAAACAAAACTTCTCAATTATTCCACAATTGTAAACATTTTCATGCTGTAAGCTTTTCATGCCATAAAAAATCCCATACTTAGAGCATCAAAATCCTTAAATGAAAATCCTGACCATTTCAAATGCATCTAATTTGTCAGGCAATGCAAAGCTCCCTCCTTTTCCACCAAAAGAGTCCCTCTTTCAACTGACGTAAGCCATCCAATTCTATGTCCTCATTTTGTCTCATATCATAACCAGATTCAGTGCCATTCCAGCCAAGGGAATCAGTGTGCATGACAAACAACTACAATGTTTAAAATACTACTGATAATCTTGGCACAAAGACTTGTTGACATATTTGTATTGGCTGGCTTGACAAGTCTAGGAAGTTTGTTTGCAGTATGTGCACACTGCCAGGATTTGGTATGACAACTGCTATTGCTAGCTCTATTTAGCAGCAGTGTGAACATAGACGTGAACATTTCCCTCCTGACAGACAGCTGTGAGTGATTGCCAGCGTCATGTGTTGTGATAACTTGTAAATCAGCAGCAGTTTCAGTAGGGCAGTGGGTGACATCACTTCAAACTGCTTGTGGCAAGCTATGATTGTCAAATGTGAGGACAGAAATATAACCTTGTGTTTGGCAATTTCGTCTCAACAACAATAAATTCAGTTGGTAAAATAGAAGTTATAAATGAAGGTCTCACAAAATAGTAACAAACAGTTACATTTGGAAATTCAGAAATTACAGCATAACGTGTGCATACATATTCCAACTCCTCAAATGTCACATGACCACATGAACTTAAAGACCTACGCTTCAAGTTTTCAAGGGATAATAACATGTATTCAAGTCTAAAATTGAAAAATTGCTGGTCGGAATTCACACCAACTGTTAGGGACTTTGCTGACATAGGGTCTATATATGCTATGTATCCATCACATCAGTAAAAATTACCTTTGGAATATGTTGGCAGCTATCTCATACCAAGAAATCAAACAATCTGCACATATTTTTTATAATAATTAAAGCTGCAATCTGGCATTAAGAAGGCCTTGCTGCTCCCGTGTGCCTATTGTGTCCAGCTGCAGGTTTACGTTGCCAGAGTGAAGAGAAACTAATTTTGCGTTCTCAGCACTGTAAAGGGCTACATCATCTCAGCAGTTATTGTATGTGTATTTCAGATGCTAGGTTTAAGGGTGTGAAAAGATTACGTGGACAAAAACTGGGGCGACCACAATGTGAGAGCTGTGATTGGCTGTCTGGTCACCATGGCAGTCAAACCAATAAAACGGTGTGAGGTGTGACTGCTAGAAAACGAGCAAGCAACACATTCACAGACAGCAGCAGTAAAGACAGAACTGGGTGTTTTTGTGCTGCTATGTTGTATTGCTCATATGCCTATCTTCTGAGAAGTCACTTCCTCCAGTGGCCAAAGACGTGGCGAATCTCTGGGGGCCCCCGATCACTCAGTCCTGCTCTCGTCCTCCTTTTCCTGGTGATTGTTGTTTTTTTCTGAGCTTCGATTGGCTCAGGATTTGGCCCCCTCACATTCCTGCTCTGTGGACAGGTCTACTTCAGATATGCCTACCTCCACACCCATGATGATAGAAGTGTCTGAATCACTGCTGAGCGGAGGCTGGTGCTCACCTGAGGGGGGAGAGAGGGAGGTAATTCATTACTTGACAGCTCACTGTGGGACGCAATTACACCAGTGTCTCTGAACAGAGACCATATTCTATAGTCAAGTCCTTGAAGAATTCTTTGGGTTTATGCCATTGTCATTTAAACATGCACTAACTGACCTTTTTGGCCACTTGGGGGCAGCGGACACAAGTTGTGATCACAACACTGATATATTATCAACTTTTAAGTTGATATGAAGCAACATCAACACATCATTCATTTGGAGTTGTGTTTCTGGCCACCTGGCAAGTCCAATATTCTCTTTTTTAGCTCAGTTTTTGGTCTCTACCAACTCCTGAGGGAAATATGTGGCTCTTTAGCTGCTAAATGCTTCACTATGTTCACCAGCTAGTTGCTAACTGCCTGTCTGCTGTTAGCAGGTAGTGTGCAGTGGGTTGCAGCTGCCCGCTGTGGCCAAAAACGACATTATGAGAGCTGTGAAAGTGAACCAAAACAGTACACACAATTACTTCCTACGCTACATTTGAACAATTATCGCGTCTCACCTCTCTCATTATTTGTGTTTCCACCTGTTTTTATGCATATTTTCAATTAGTGTTTAAATCGCTGACGGAGGTGGAAAAGTTGGTGTATTAATAAAAGATAATGCGCCAAAGTGCAATGGAAACAGACTTAGCAAATAAGTCATGACATTCATGAAGTATGTGACTTAAATGTCAAGTGAAGCTGAAGACAAAAACATCAGATCCGTGTAGACTGAAATTAATACGCGAAACAAACAAATGCCATATTTCCATCACGTTTTCAACATTGTTTGCGTTTGGTTTGACTGGCGCTCTTTTGGGTAAGTCATCCCGTTGCACCCTCTTCTTCTCCAATGGTTTAATGGCAACTAACTGGAGAATTAGCGTCACCAGCTGTTTATCTCGATGCACTCAACTCCTAATATTCACAAAACAGTAGTGGATGGAAACATGCATTCATTCGCATTTTCTTTTGCAGATTTTCTAGAAATTTGTTTAAAATTTGCACAGGATTTGGATAGAAATGGGGCTTGTGACAGCAGGCTTTTCACCCTGCCTTCGAGTGTGGCTGTACATTATAGCTATAAACACTTTTGCCTTCAGACGTGGTCAGACAACACGTCATAGGAACTAGTTTGTTTTGATCATACTGACACCTTTAGACTGCTGCAGCCTCATATTAACTTCGACCAAACCTTTTTACATGAAACGTCAAACATTTCCCCCCATCTCTTTTACTAAAAAGGGATCTTTTCATGGAGGAGGAATGATTACAATGACCAATAACTCATAAGGGCATGTGAGCATTGTATTAAGATAGTTAGATAGATAGCATGAAAAGAACAACAGACAGCAACAAGCAGGTCCCACATTCCAGCAACAAATCAGGTCTTTTCTGGGACCCTGATTGCAGCACACACCCAGTAAATGGCTGACTCTGGAAAGAAGGATAGCTGCAAAACCATTAACGACAGCATTCATTATTCAGGCTAAAGACGCAACACAATCGGCCCTCTATCACTACCAACCCACCGCAGCAGAAGTCCTGACAGATCGGCTTGTTAATCTGATGCTAACTGCCTGTCAGTGACAGCTTTCTCCGTTAGCTCAATAGTGCTGTGACATACGACAACTAATTTACATACTAATTAGTCTTGAGGAGAAAACCTGCTTGTGGCGAGATGATCTACTGCTTATCGAGCACACAAAAGTAAACAACTCTTTGTGCTAGCAGCTTCTTCGGAGTGTTTTGAAGAAAAGTCCCTTTAGGGCAAATTGGAAAGTACATCACAGTGATGTATTTTTTTAATGTTTAGTTTTTAGCTGAATAAATACTAGACTTATATTTTTGCCTCCAAGTAGTGCCAAGACATAAAAAAATGAATCCATACCTGTGCTCTGGAAGCAGTATGGAGCACAATATTCACATGATTTAGTTTAATATCATACTGTATATGACAAAGAAAAGTAGCAAATCTTCACATTTGAGAAGCTGGAGCCAGCTTTTCTTTTTCCTTAAAAAAATTACTGAAACAATTAACCGATTATCAAAATAGTTGCAGATACATTGTTTTTCAAACAACTAATGGAGTAATTGTCTAATCGTTGCAGCTCTACTCATTACTTTAGGTTAGAAAGTTCAAGTCCAATATAACTTTTATTCCCCCAAAGGTTTTTGCCTTGCCTTCAGCAGGGTGGTGTCTGATGTTGTTTCTGATTTCTTCATAAATACTTTTTAATATTAATTAGTCACGTGACTTATAAATACAAGGTATTCAAAACAACACTACAATCAAAATACAGTGTTTCATCTTTACCCATCAATGGCTAAACAGGTTGAATCTCCATTTTCAGGACAAAAGGTAGGAAAATGTGTTTTCTTTACTGTGCATTTTCAAGTGACATTAAGAAGGAGTGCAGGGAAGAAAGATACAAGGAAGGAGTAGAAAGAAAAAAAATATGTTTTTGGCTTACAACTGTGTCAGTCCATCACTATTGGTTGTCAGGAGTGAGTTTCCTAATACAGTAACTGTGTGCCTGGAAGCAGAAAGTGTTGGAGCCGGTCTGATGTGCTGAGCAGCAGGACTTTGGCACAGCTTACTCGGAGACTTCATCTTTTCATTACCGTTCCACTCTGCTCCTCCTGGTCTTCAAACACGGTATAAAAGTTGAATAATAAACCCTACGCTGAGCGTAACCAGACTTCTGAGTGATAAAAAAACAGCAGGAACAACAATAAAACCACTGGGAAGTGTAATTACATCAAGCTGGATAGATCAGAAGCAATTTGTAAAATTTCCACAATGAACCAGACTCAAGTACGAGCCGTAAATGGCCTGCTGCATTTGACATTTCATGGATTTAAAGATTTGGCGTAAAAATGTTTCTTTCTATTAGTCTTTTTTGTTTTTTATATACAATCATAAAACTAATAAATAAAACATAAAACATAAAAATATAATAAAAATCTTTTCCCTGTTTATTCCTCATCCAGGCACAGCATAGGTGTTAATAACACATGACTTAAAACTTTTAAAACCTTTTAAAACTCTGACTACATCCCAGTTCTGGGGAAATGTTTTGGCTTCAGATGCTAAATGGCCGACAAAACACATGTATGAGCATGTGCAGGTACTCACACTATAAAGCACTGATAGCTAGCAGATGTTTAACTGTCGTTACAGCCCTCAAGTGTTTGCATAAGGTGTTAAAACGTACAACATACTTTAACATAACAAGTATTTGAGTGTATGTGGGTTAGGTTGCGACTTTCTGGAAAGGAAACACTATTCTTACCCTCCTGTATTACCCAGGAGGATCTGAATTGGGGGACACTGGCCAGGTGGCTGCTGGCCTGATTTAGGCCTCAGAATAAACTATTAAACCCTCAAATAAGAAGAAAGGGATATAACACCAGAACCAGCATGCTGTTAGAAAGCTGGCTATTTTCAAGCATAGGACACAGTAGAAATCAGGCAACAGTCAAAGGGTGTGGCTTCACTGGATGTCTGTACTCACTGCTGGTGATGATGCGGCTCTCCTCTCCTGCCTGAGGTTCTGTCTCTTCATTAGTGTGGAGCTGCTGTAGGTCTATCGCTCTTCCAGCTGGATCCAGAACCACAGAGCTTTCGTTAACTGTGATTTCACTCGCCCCACTGATGGGGTTGGTGGGTGGACCCCCGACAGATGTCTCATAGTCTGGAGGAATCTCATCTGAACAGTCTGCGTTGAGCTGGAAAATGAAAAGGATTCATGCATGATATGAGTAGTCGTCTCTTTTATGTTTTGCACTTTAGAGTTAGTTTAGTCTTGATATGAGAAATGAGAGCAGTCAATTTTACATTAAAAGAAATTGTGTGTATGAGGCAAACATGACCAAAACAAATCAAAAGGACCTTACTGGGATTCCCAAAGCCTTGAGGATGTTCATTTTACACATGGGACACGTCCGGTGGTCTTGCAGCCACGGGTCTACACAGTGCTTATGGAAGACATGCCTGACCAAACAAGAAGGCAGTGCGCAAAAAAAAAAAAAAAAAATACATTTGAAAACAAATGACAGCTACAATGCAGTGCACAGTGAAATATGTGGATATTTATAGTTTTGGTGCATGTGCTGACTTTGTGCCTTCATGTAAACAACAAATAGAGACAGTTTTTAAGTTACAGTATGTACAACAAAGATCAACCTTACCTGCATGGTAATATCCTTACAACATCATTAGGCTTATAACCTTCAATGCAAACAGCACAATTGTCAAAGTCTGACTCAGTCTCCTAAAACACAGGACAAAGGCAAGACAGAAATAGAAAAGACACAAAATGACAGACCAATGAATTCTCAAATATATCTATATACCAAATATAATAAGTACAGTATAATTATTCAAATAATGTCCTACAAATGGATAAACACGTTTTTCTAATTGTATGTGTACTTTTAAACTCATTATATAGCTGAATGTGCTCTGAAGTTTATGTGAAATGTACTGTTTGCAGTGTGGGGATCATCATTTACCTTGTCTCCTTTCTTAATGGTGCGTACTTGTAGCTTACTGATGGCCTTTTTGGCAGCATCTCCCAAACGTCTCTGCAAACATAAAAAACTTTATTACTGACACGGCCATCACAAGTCGCATCACAAGCCTACATGTTCATGCGAATGTGCACCGACATGAAATTTCACAAGATCAAACATCACGTGTTGCTTTGCAGGCTGGGGACTTGTCAATCTCGCTTCTTAACATTTGTTTTATTGGAAATGAATAGAGGAGAAACGCCATCACCTGCTGTGTGTTAAGCAAATAGATCAGAGTATAAAACACCACCACTGAACGAAAACCAGTGAACCACGATGACTTGAAATTAACATCTTACAATAGATCGAGGGGGCAAACTGAAACACCAGTTACTTTTAATACAATGTGACATTTAAAATAAGAGATCAAGTATCCAACTTCAACTCTTGATGGTTTTGGAAATGCTGCCAGGATGGGAGAAGTGTGTAAAGGGAGCTGGTTGCTTTGGTAGTGTACGCACCAATGAGGCCAAATGTGTCTGAAAATGTTTTTTATAGCGGTATTGATTTCCTGGAAACTAACAAACTGTCTCTTTTCTGATTTAACACAATATTCTGTAAATCTTTTACACAGGCAGCAATAAATGGGACAAATTAATTACTGTCTGTTTATTATGGGTAACTTCAGGTTAAATTTGTGAATGTAGTTTGTCTTTCAGGTGTACGTTTGGCACTGTGACAGGGAAAAGTAATTAAATAAAGGTTTTCCAGTTTCTTTGCATATAAGAAAATGATAGTAATAATAATAAAACAAAAACATCAGACATATTTCAAGAACAGGTGGCGGCAGATTCACAGAATTGACAGGCATGTGGCGTCAGTGAGCTACAGTTTTACGATAGTTATCAAACACACTATCACGTTTTAACTGTTTTGGCTCCCTTGGGAATAAATTTAGAGCAAATTTGCTCAATATGGCTGAATTTTTTGTACAACATAAATCAACATAATTCAAAGTGAAAATGCAAACAATGGTTGTCACGGCACCGGCTCCTATCATAACAGGCACAATGATGAATTGTCATTACAGACGTCACAGGAACGTCAGAGGAGAGCCATTCATAATAAATAGACGGCAATTATTTGCACTGTCGGCTCAAAGGGCCAGAAAGCAGAGTTGGTTGATGGTTTACTGATTTGCCATGTCTCTGTTTGGCCAGCTGTCAGGCTAATTCTGGCTTCTCCTTACAGCCTTATAGCCTTACAGAGCCAACAGCAGATGGAAAAATGTAAGGGCCAATGTCAAGAGTGAGACCACAGCTCTATAGCACTGTCAGTACATGGGTGATTAAAACCACTCAGAAGCCACCACTCGATAGCATTCAATGTCGTACCACCAGACTACAGAGCCGCTTCCTCCCTCACGCTTTGAGACTACTTAATTCATCCTCAGCACTCCACCAGGTAAAATAAAAAAAGTTTTATTTCTATGACTCTATTCACTCATCTACTGTATATAATTTTTGTATATAACATTTGTTTTTGTAGCATAAAGGGAACTACAACTCAAATCTGTGTTGTAAAATGATAAATAAATCTACCTTGTACCTTTTAGACAGAATACATCAGCGCATAGAGTTACACTGTGATCGAACAAAGTGCACACAGTCATACCTGGTTGCGATCTCGTGCATTCGCGTAGCGGAACCTCTGGATATAGTAGAAGACGAGCCAGGCGAGGGAGATGATCATCAGAACGATGAAGGAGATGGAGACAAACACTACTGATGTTCTGCTCACGTACTTCTGCAGGTTGCGGGTTCCTATAGTGATCTGCAACATGATCACAATGTGCTGCTCCAGCAAGGCCACAATCTCACGACCTTTAGGCTCTGGGATCATGATGGCCACAACGTCGCCTGTACCTGCACACACACACACACACACACACACACACACACACACACACACACATATACAGATTAGATGTTTAGTGAAGGCACTGAAGTCATGTCCTCCGATTGTGTCTGGGAATTTGGGAGTTTTAACCACTTGGAGAGCAGTTTAAACTCACACAAATTATACATGGTATCTTGTAGGCTGATTTAGATCTTTATTTACTATATATTAGACATCAGACTTCAGCTATGTTTTTAGACAAAAAACATTAAATTAAATTGAAATATAATAAAGGAATACAGTATTTCTCCCCCCAGAATTATATCTTGTGTGGAGAAATCTTCGAAACAGCACTTAGTTAAATATAATTTACACAAATTTAACTAGTTATATACATGAGTACAATGAAAAAATTTATTAATACAAGTTTGTAATGTATTTTTGTATAATGTCTACAGCTGCAACGATTTGTCGATTAAAGAATTGACAGAAAATTAATTGGCAACTATTTTGATAATTGTATTTGCTGGTTCCACCTTCTCAAATGTGAGGATTTGATCCTTTTCTTTGTAATACATGATAGCAAACTGAATATCTTTGGGTTTTGGACTGTTGGTTGGTTGGAAAAAATCACCTTGGACTCTGGGAAATTATAACAGGCATATATCCTTATTTTCTGACATTTTATAGGCAAAACGATGAATCAATTAATCAAAAAAGAATCTGAAGATTAATCAATAAGCAAAATAATAGCTAGATGAATTAAAACAATCTGAAATTTGAAATATTCTGGTAATCAGGCAAACTAAACAACAGAAAGGCAATAAATCCCAATAAAACTACAACAAAAAACTACTTTTTTAAAGACCAACTGCATAGCTGTAGGCTTAGGCTACAGTTTATTACTCCAACCCTTCTTACAATACGAAGTGTGCTGGTTCAGACTCTGGTGTATAGTAGTGAGAAAACTTGGGCAGGTTGCCGGGAGCTTAGACAGGACAGAGCAACTAAAGCCTCACTCTCCATGTAAGAGGCTTCCTGCCACCAACCTTCTGTTGCTTTGCATGTCGTGCACGATGAAGGCTTTTGCATCACAGAGTCACAGAATATCTTTCAACTCCCGCACCTGAAAGATGTCCAGGAGAAACACTGTGTTTATAGAATATGATTTTTATGGGTTTGCATGATAGAAAAAAAACTAGCATTAGCTAAGACTTCTTCTCACCCTCTCAGCTAATGCCTCTCAACAGTTCAGTCTCCTAAGGTGACAGATAAGCTTTGCCTTCTGCCTCTTGAGCTAACAGACATCCAGCTCTTTGTAGAAATGTTATTGCATGTGATACATCTCTACATTTTAAAAAGTTTAAAAAATATTGGAACTACACTGTGACACAATGTTCACTAAGGCTTCAACTATCATTTTCATTATTGACAAATCTGTGGATTTTTATTAATCAATAACATTTTTTGTCTATATCGTCACAAAAAAGCAACAAATGTCCATCACAGGGACACACCTTCAAATGAGGCGTGTCCCTGTGATGGAGTGAGTCTAAAACACAGATATTCAGATTACAATAATACCATACAGAGAAAAGAAGCAAATACTCACATTTGATAAGCTAGAACTAGTGAATCATTTTTGCTTGATACATTTGACTTAAACATTTAGTAGATCATTAAAATAGCTGGTCTAGCTGATGCTGATATTATTGCCTGATATTTGCTCATCACAGAAGTATTGGTATCTGTGAATAAGTCTGTAACCAAAAACTGCAGTACAGAGATAACAAAGATATGTTGAGGTAATTTAGAAATGGTGTTGCCATTACATAGTTTGACAGGTCATTTTTCTTTTAAGTTTATTGTTTTGCATTGTTTCCCTTTATTTGACAGTTTGCAATGAAGATAAACAGTAAATGTTGGAGGGTTAAAAAATGTTGCTTTATGTTATGTGACAAATATCTGCCGTTATCAGATTTCTAACTCTGTCTCTAAACATCCTGTATTGCTCAGTCTCTATTCTGTATAGTATATTTGCAGTTGTATGTAATGGGGGAGTGACACATGGGACATAATGCTTAAACGTCTTGGTGGTTTCTAGACACAATAACAGAATAACCAGGCTCTAGTCTCTCAGCCGTACAGTGAAAGGTTGATGTTTCCAGGAACTGCATCAACCACCTGAGAAACTGTTACATCATATTTCTTCTGCCGCCTGTTTATGAATGTGGCTCCACAGAGTCACAGAGACTCCCTGCGGTGCTTCACTCCCTCTATCAGTCACCATAAACAAAAGCTTTAGTCACCCAGCCATCACCAACAGCACCTCCTGTGCAGCCTGTCAGATACACAGTGTTGTGACAAACCCTCATGCATTGCACAGAGTTCTGCAGAGCTATTTTAACATTATATTCTGGGGCGATTCTGCCACAGCGGTACTAAGACTGACAGAAAATATGGTGTTTTGTGTTTTCCACAGGAGTTAAAGGCTTTGAATCCAACTGATACGCTCCTTTTTCAGGATGAAGTTGCAATGCATTATTGCTGTCATGCTCATAAATCCCTTTATGTAACAGGTCTGTTTTAAAATCTGTAGAGCTGCTAGATTTTATATGACTAGGGTTGAGAAATCAGAACAAAATCATGTCTTTTTATCAGCACAGGCATCTATGTGTTTCTTAGCTAAACATTTTCATTTTTGTAGAAATAGAATTCAAGAAGATGGTTGTAATTTTTGTTTCAGAACACAGTTAAGTAAATATATTTGGGCAAAAGCTGCATGCTTAACAATCAAACAAATGCTTCAATTAACAATTTGTCACGGGTATGATAGAAATGGGTACAAAGCAGTGAAAGCACTTAATGTGTACCATCCTCTTCAAACACAGCCAGATCCCTACCCAGCCACAGCCACACAGTAATCCAGTTGGCAGTCTCTCCACTGTTAACACAAAGGTTTATCCTTGTATTACCGAGGCTGCTCCCTCAAAATGAGCGTATGTACGTTAGGGCTTCTAAAGCAAACCCTGCTACAAATAATGACAGAGAAAACAAAAGCTTGTGTTTGGACAACAAACAGATGGCAATACGCTGCTGAACACCACTGTCTATTCAGACTCAAAGGCCACAAGCTGCCACACTTCTTCATTGTTTGCTTCATGTCTTTCTCACTGACTTAAAAATGTAAGTAAAGTAAGCATGTGGTTGGAAGATAGTTCTAAAATTAATGTTTTAAAATAGGTGTATTAAGTAATACAAGTTAATACTCAAGACTCCCTGACCATGTAAATGTATGAATGTTTACTGTTTTGTAAACCTCTTTTTTAATGTGTGTAATGTGAATACACACACTCCTGACCTGCAGATTCATTGTTTTATTAAGCATGGCCATATGGTGTGGAGGGCAAATTACTGTGATTTAACAAATGCCTTTTTAAACACAAGATAAACCACATTATCTCATGTCAAAACACTTCTTCCAGAGTCTGTAATCTGTTCACTTAACAAAATGCCTGTGTATGGTCAGCTTCAGCTTCATAGCCAACGGAAATAAGGAAAGGCATAACAAGACATGTAAGATTTCCCTAAGCCTTGACTCTTATCTTCTTCTGTTCACTGTGTGACGCAGTCAGAGCGGACAAAAATAGCTGCTTCTAAAACAGGAGGGCAATGTATGAGACTGAGGCTGAACTTGTGAAAGATGTGGAAGCAAAGAGGGATAAATACTGAATGGGTTAATTCAGTGCACAGTATAACACAGAATTAACTGGTAAACTCTTTATTAACAACCATGTGCTCACCTGAACCTGATAGTTACACAAAGTAGGCTACACTGTGGTTAAAGTATATTAAAAATAAGCTTCAGAGTTGCTGACAAAAGGAATAGTTTGCCATTTTTGGAAATATAGTTATTCGCTTTCTTGCCGAGCGTTAAATGAGAAGGTTCATACCACTCTCATCAATCTGTACGGTAAATATGTAGCTGAGTTAGCTTAGCACAAAGACTGGAAACAAAGAGAAACAGCTAGCATGGTTCTGTCCAACGGTAACTTAATGTTAATTAACACGTTACATCTTATTTGATTAATCCATACAAAATGGAAGTATAAAAAAAAAAACGCTGTGGTTTTACGGGGGTTACGTACCCGACTATTACTAGGTGCAGAGCAGTTGCCAGGCAACCAGTGGAGACTCCAGGAAGTTGGTTAGACAAAAAATTGTCTGGAACAAAGCCCCTGGAACAGCAAAATGTCATTTTTACACTTCAGGTTTTTGTACGGTTCAAACAAATGAACAAGAGGTCCTGGTGGGCTTT
The DNA here is from genome assembly GCF_020085105.1 of Siniperca chuatsi. NCBI lineage: Eukaryota > Metazoa > Chordata > Actinopteri > Centrarchiformes > Sinipercidae > Siniperca > Siniperca chuatsi. The sequence continues at coordinate 11,892,725 of NC_058044.1, read as the reverse complement.
TTTTAATTTAATTTTTTTTTTACCTTTGGCCACTGCCAGGTTAGCTGTTTCCCCTCGTTTCCAGTCTTTATGCTAAGCTAAGATAAGCTAATCTGCTGCTGGCTTCAGCTACATATTTACTGTAGAGAGGTATCTCTATATGAGAGGTATCAGTGGTGTCAATCTTCTCCTCTAATTCTCTGCAAAAAAGCCAATAAGCATATTTTCTTTACTTCTGCACAACTCATCTGGGAGATTAAATGTGACTGAACATTCAAGTGATACCAGTGATAAGGTTCACTGGAGCTTTGACAGGAAAAGGGCTATGAAGTTTAAAACTTCATCCAGCCAACACAGAGATGTGGGGTATACCCACAGTATCTGAGCTGGCTTTATCGTCCAAGGCTGAACATGACTTTGACACCGCTCATTCTTGGGATGGAAGGGTTAAATAAAACCAGGCCATAAGAGGTTTCTGGCTCTGGCAACTGTGGATTTTACAGCCCAGCTGTGTTGGCTCTGGACGGGGAAGTGCTCCATTCTGTCTTTGGCAGCCTCACTTTCAGTCTACACAATAGGACACGTTCCTTAGTCACTGTACTCCCTGTTACCTTCCTCTTCTCTACCAGCTTTGTCATCACACCTCTCCTGGCTGCTGTTTCTGTCTCTTAAAGTATCTCAGTTTATATTTACGTCATGGCTCGAAGCAGGGCAAGCCTTTAAAATAGCCTGGTGCCTTTTATGTTTTACTGCAGGTAACCCAGTGATGTACACTGGAGCCTTTGTTTGCTACTCAAAGGAGGAATAGAGGATGTTTAATGGTCAAATATTGTTAAATGTTTTAAGTAAAGTACAGAAGTATTAGCAGCAAACTGCTTCGAAACCTGTATTACTTGATTTATTTTTAGCCCCAATGCAACAACATTGTGACTGAATACTATAAAAACAGTAGACTAAAGTTTGATCTGAAGTGTCAGAACAAGTTGCTGAATTTGAGTAAAGGCTTTAAGGGCTTTGCATAGAATTTAAATGATCTGCTTATCATGACAGGTGCCTGTACAAAAGAACCTTTTGGTTAAGAGAGTCTCGCAATCAGTTGACCATTATGTTGTTAGGTGTTCTACACTTTTTGTTTGAACATCTGCAAAAACAAAATATTAAATAAGTACAGGAGAGCAGAGTGGAAACCACTTTATAAAGCAAAACTGGCATCCGAGCCCCTGTTTCAGCAGGTGTGTGTGCTGATGAAGAGCATATGAACAAAAAACTGATTATTTATGAGTTCCAGGATCATCGAACAAATCCCCAAAGAAGATCAGTAAGGCATCACATCATTCATGAAAACACAAGTAAAGCTAGCAAATACCATAAAATGATGAAATAGGTTATTGTCCTTTCCATAATAATGGTAGTACAACAAATGCTGTCTTTTTGTTTCCTTTATAGATACCTGATACTTTATGATAGATAATATTGTATCTGCATCTTTACTAGAAAGAGCCCTGTGCTTTACCATCCTATCATTGATGTTCAATTCTAGCGATTTGTTATGAGATTAACTGTAAATAAAAAGATTAACCAACAACTAAGTTGGCATTATCTGTTCTTCAGCCATTAGTAGTGTTAGCAGTATTCCATTCAGGCTGCATACAGCCCGGACAACCTTTACCAATAAGGTAGGCAACCTGTATGTAGCCTGAATGGCAAAATGCAAGGCAAAAAAAGTCTGCACAACTCATCTGGCACTCGCCGCTCCACTCGCTGCTGCTCATTAAGCTCATTGCTTTGAGCGCACAGTAATAACCGAAGGAGACTGAAATGAGCATATAAACATTTTTAACAACTCAGATCTTCTCTCATTTGGACTGCGGTGGCAGGACAGTAGGAGTAAAATGTTCAGAGTGACTTATGTAAGAAAATCAAATAGGATTCTGAAAAGTGAGGGGGACATGTCTCCCCCATCCCTAGTGGAAATTACACCCTTAGTCACAGGCATGTACAGCATCAACAGCCCCTAGAATTCATTTGAAGAGGAATCTCCCAGTGATGTTATGAGCCTTCTAGTTAAGCTAAACTGTGTCTAAATTCTGAATAAGATTTCTAGATTTAGCACATAAAAACGTGACCACAGTTTTGTTTGTGACCTGCACATCTGAACTGCTGGTCAAATCAACAAAACGTTGTCGCCGTCAGGTAGCAAACACTCTGCTCTGCTTGGAGCTACTTAAACAGCAACGGGTTTGTCCAATTAGCTATGAATCCGCCTGCACTGCCTCTGGCAAACAAAACAGTAAACACTGCTGGCTGTAAAACAAAAACATCACTATGAGCAACACCTTTGACATTGCACATAGTAATTTGAATTGTTGATTTGAAAATATGAATTGGTGCAGCTTTAAGTATCAACTGTATTAAGAGAATAAAATTGTTAATGCTTTAACATGTAAGTAGCATTTCTAAGCTGCAGCTTGTCCTGGAGATGCTACCTGGACACGTGGCCTCCAGCCCATCTAGGCCAGTTCCTGACTTCAGTCCCAGAGTCCTACAAGTTCTCTATCTGACAAGGTGATTATTTCCATTGGTGGCGTAATCTCTGTGCTTAAAGTCAAAAGATGGGTTTCTGATGTTCTTCAGCTTTGTCTTGAGGAGTCTGTAGCCTGTAGCTTGTGTGCAGAATTTTAAATTATAGGTTTACATGTTGATTATAGTGGTTCCTTGCTTAAGTCATAAATTCATATTCGTAAAGAAAAGTTTTGAAGGTGAGACTCTCAGTTTCACACAAACTCTGCTCAACAAATTAGTGAAGTTAGGCTGTAGTCACATGTTTGCCATCCGTGGGCTTCTTGGCACATACCCTGACAAGCATTTGTCATGAACACCTCTAACATTTATTTGTCATTTATTGCTTAGTAATAAATCAGGAGCACTAAGGATAACCATGTGTCCAGAGGAAACTGGGCACATGGTAGCGCTGCCTTAATCAGCGTTGTGTTAAAAAAGACTCATTCAATTCATTTCAAATTCTGTGTTGCTACTGTCTTTGTGCTTCCCCTTTGTAGTTTTTCTTCCTCTGCATAAAAAGTTTATCATTCGTCTTTTTTTTTCTTTTTTGTACCTTCTGTTTAAGAATGCATAAAGTTTATTCCACTAGGCATGGAAAATAAACTCAGTGAAAGAAATTTCAATGGAATTGGGAAGTTGTGTGTTCAGTGATATGTAGCGGCAGCTCTGGTATATAGGGCTGGGACCCTCAATAGTTATCTGACACCAACTGATGTGTGTCTGTGGCACCCAATATCGAGCGCTGTCAAGTGACAAAAAACTGGCATCAATTGTGTGGCCAGATTTGCAATCTTGTTACGAATAGTTCATGATTTTTATACAAATTTAGGACTCTCCGACAGTTCGTGTTTAGGCAACCTTTTAAACTCCGGCTTCCTTTGTGAAATGACAAAAAAGATAATGTAGGAAAAACATGTTCATATCTCTTAAAGAAAGGTCTCGATAAACTATATCGTTTTGGTATCTGCACTGGACCTCTGGTATCAAAGTGGCACTAATATATATATATATATATATATATATATATATATATATATATATATATATATATATATATAAATGTTTTTCATAACTCCCAGTCCAGATGGTATATCATGACATGGCCTTCAAAAGTTGCACCCACATTTGAGAAAGAAACTTCCTCAAGAACTACAGCCAGTTAGCAAATTCAGCAGATCTGTGGCAGTGGACCAGTCCATCTGCTTGGGGAGCCAGAGCACTTTTCTACATTACCACGAACTTAATTGATTATTAAGCTGATTACAGAGATACAGAGGAGCTCTGGGACTTCAGCAGGGGGAATGAAAACCATTAATCTTGTCCAGAGGTGCCCAAAACTTAAGAAGCAACTAGTGACATGTGGCCTCGCAGGCCTCCATCACTCGACTGGACAGGAATCATGAAGGAAAAGACTGTAAAAAGGAGACTTCTCCTGCAGGCTGACAGGTCGTCTCTTACCTGAATGGGGCATTGTTATGGTGTCGTTGGCACTGCTGGAGCCCACATTGTATATGACAACTGCAGAGGCGTTGAGGTTTGCAACGTTACGGATTTTCTCTTGGTATGTGCAGTTCCCTGCAGCCACCAACGCCACCCAGGCGGTGTTGTGAGATACGGGAGGGAACCTGACGTTTGGGTCGCACGCCTGTCTGTCCTGCAAGGGGGACGGCACCAGGACCAGACCTCTGGCTTCTTTCTTGGGCGAGTGCTCGCCATACCGACCGCACTCGGTTTTCTCTGTCTTGACCTCGGAAGTGACGGGGTCCAGATAGGTGATGTTGACAAACGCCGTGTACCACTCCTCTTTCTCTGCAACGGTGAAGTCCAGGCACAGCAGGTGGACGAAACAAAACGACAGCAGCCACGTCGAGAGAGCCAGACTGCGGCAAGCTCGGATAGGGGACGGTGCCATTGTGCGGCTGGTTTAGGATGGATGACGAGCTCCGGGTCTCCTCCTCACTGGAAAGCTCGCAGCACGTCCCTCTTGTTACAGCAGGGACAGGTTAAACAAAGTGCATTAACCTTGCATAATAGCCAGAGCCAGATACTAGCCCTCATAGACGAGTTTGTGAGCTACGTGCGGGAGTCCACTACACACCACCACCTGCAGGAAAAGACGACCCTGTGTTGTTGTTCGCCGTCAGCTGTTTCCCGTCCTCGCTCGTGATTGGCTCACCGCTCGTCAGCACGTGACCTGGGCGTGGACAAGGTGGCTCTGACGCCCAATGGCACGTGGAGAAACTAAAACAGTCATAAATCATGTAAACCACTGCCAAAGTAATGAACGGTTTGACATTGTTATTGCATTTTGTCAGACACCATTCATTATAGGTTGTAATAGGTGTGACAAAACTGTAAGAAATGCTGGATGTTTTTGTTTATTTGCGCGTCAAAAGCAAATACCCAATATAATTTTACTGGGTACATTCGGGGCACATCTATGGAGCCTGGAGTGTGCCACTGGAATAATTATAGGCTTTTACAGAGTTTAATTACTAAATGTATTATTCTGTTGTGTTGTTGTGTATTTAAATCATGACTTCATAATTAAATTTTAACATGGCTTTAAAAAATAGGCTTTAAAATTGTATTTTGTGTTATTCCATTTACTTATGTGTCTGCCCATCATATTCCATCCCACAATTATTTTCTGTTTACATGTGTGAAATCTTCAAAGATCAGCCTGAAACCAGCAGAACTTCAGATGAGCCCAGTCAAGTCAAGTTCAGCCTGCTTGTGCAATAAATGGGTGTATTAATTAATTGAACTGTAAAGTATAGGAAAAAAATTATAGACTAAAATTAGAAACAATTGTGTCTAATTTTCCTATAGAGTTAATTCTCAGAAAGGTAGGCAGTGCTTTACTAGGCACAGTCTACTTAGGGTTATTAAGTTTTCACTAATGACTTTACATAGTGGACAAAACATGTATTAATGCTTTCATCAGTAACAAGCTGTTATTTGCATATAGAAGGCTTTTTGCATTGCCACATTGTGTCTCCATAACAGGCTCTATTTATTTATCTGGCAGATTTACTAGTGACATACAGCTTTTTTGTTACTGCAAACATGGCAGCCCAAAATGTGTTTTATTAAGGTGTTATTACTAATCTATAAACATTAGTAAATTATGTATTAACTATTAACCAGGTCATTAGTGAGAAGGAGTTGTAACCTAGACATCCACATCTAAAATTCAGACAGTTTTGACTCTGGGGAGACTCAGAAGTGCAAAAGTCCAGATGAGAGCAAATATTTATTTTTCACAGAAACAAAAGTAGGAACGAAAAGCTGGGGAGTACATTTCAGCCCGGACAGATTTTCAGACCGGACCCATACCACGTCGGAGTGCTGATCATTTCGGTAAAGAAAACTGCAAATCAGACTCGTACATTTTAAATGACACTTAAATATAACATTCATGATCATTAATGCAACTGCTAGACAACCTAAATATTATATATAAACGGCTGAAACTAAAGTAAATTTATTTTCTTACCATGTGATTCTACGTGTTAGCTTCATAACTGTCACTTCTGGTTGGAACGGCTAGCCAAAATTTTTTAGAAACTAGCTCACAGATAAACTAGCTAGCTAGCTGTTACGTGTCCACAGCAGCACTTAATGTTCCGTGTTTGCAGGTAATTTGACATCAGATTAGCCGTTAGCTGTGTGGATAACGTTGCAGGCCCGTTGAAGCAGAAATGCCCAAAAAGAAAACCGGTGCCCGGAAAAAGGCTGAGAGTCGTAAGGAGCGAGAGAAACAAAGTCGAGCCAACCGGGAACATGTGGATGTGGCCAAACACCCCTGCAACTCTACCATGGTATGTAGCCACTGTAGCTAATAAACAAATACAATACTTAAACTATCAAACATATTAAATACTTACATTGTTTTTTTATTTGCTTCTGTTTTGTAGGAATGTGACAAATGTCAGAGGTAAGTGACTGTTATCATAATAATAAAACCTTATTTATAGAGCACTTATCAAAAGAAAGTACAAAGTGTTTCACAACAAGAGAAATAAAATACCGCAGTGAATGATCAAATATAAAGAAATAAAATACACAAAAGCAATAAAATAAACAGCCAGTTCAGGTAAAATGTGTTTTGATAAGAGACTTAAACGAAGACACTGACTCAGACAACCTAATTTCTACCTAATACTATTGCATTATATAACATTTATTCAGGTATAAGCAGTGGTGGAATGTAACTAAATACATTTACTCAAGTACTGTATTTAAGTAGAATTTTGAGGTACTTGTATTTTACTTGAGTATTTCCATTTTATGCTCCTTTATACTTCTACACCACTACATTTTGGAAGCCAATATTGCACTTTTTTTTTTTTTTTACTCCACTACATTTATTTGACAACATTAGATACTAGTTACTTTGCAGATTCAGATTATTAATTCACAATATTATCAACTAATAAATTATGATGTATTATTATGGATTAAGTAGTTGAAATGAGCTCCACCTTTACCAGCTGCAACATTATTAATGCTTACACATAAATGCATCAATAATTATAATCCAGTGATATAATATATATTATTCTGAAATGGGCCATTCTGCATAATGAATACTTTTACTTTTGGTACTTAAGTATATTTTGATGCTAATACTTTTTAATGCAGGACTTGTAACAGAGTATTTTTACACTGTGGTATTGCTACTTTTACTTAAGTAAAGGATCTGACTACTATACCACTGGGTATAAGTAGACTATCACTGGTCAACCAGTTAACAAACATTTTTTCTCCTTGTAATGTAATCTGGTAGAAAACAGAAGAACAGAGCTTTCTGCTACTTCTGTAACTCAGTGCAGAAGCTGCCTGTCTGCGCTCAGTGTGGTGAGTAAACTGCAGTGAAATGTGTTATGTTTATATGTATGTCAGTAGATGTACTTTATTGTTTTAAATCATCTGACAAAACCAACAAGGTGTTAGTTCGTCTCTCAAATCTTACCTACATCCAGAGCTGTCTGTGACTCTCAGCCCCGAGCCCATTCATCCTTACTGAAGACATAAATCTTGAATATATACATTAACTTTTTAAGAAAGCTAAGTAATTTCCAAAAACAGCTGATCGCTGTAGTTTTTAACAATCGTTACTCAAACAGGAGTAAATAGTGTAATTTAATACATTTTCAGCCACAGATTTGGTGCCCTTGTGAGTATTTACAGCACCAGTATTGCTCGTTGATGTATTTTTAATAGTTTTTGAACAACAATGGAGGTCTGTGGCACAGAGAAATATGATAGGTATATCAGTCTTTGGCTACACAGTCATTACATGTTAGTAGGATCAGTTAATTGTTGGTTTTGGTCTTTTCATGTGATTTGATTACAATAAGAAAAACATAGAATATCACCAGACTTGTCCTTTATGGTGGTCAAATTTTGTGCAGCAGAGGTCAAGATATCCTGACTTTTAGTCCCTAGGAACAGGTCAAGTTAAAAAAAATGCTGGATCCTTCAGATCCCATAATGCATCCTGACCTAGTCTTTTGTTAGACCCCGTAAATGGTCATGTCCTTCAATCACCACGCCTCCAGTTTCTAATGCAGTTTTTCTGTTATAAATTTAAAGCCTCAAACCCAAGCTGAGATAACCCTGATGACATCATCAGAGGGTTATTTTCTCAAACTTAAGAAAGCTGAGTAGTATTAACCATGACACATAAGCTGATCCTGAAGTTGAATATTCAACTTTGGCACCCCGAGGGGTTGAATGGAAAAATACACTTTGGCAGACAGCAGCAGTGCATACCAGTTATGTACTGCAAAAACTTTTACCATCATAATAATCTGAAAGATGCTGTAATCACATCAGAATTCTCCACATAGTGGCATTAAAATAGGTTGTGACACCTTTATTTTTGCTAGTACTTTCTCCTGTGTGCACTGATGTAAAGACGAGCTGCTGTAACAAAGAGTTTCCCTTCGGGGATCAATAAAGTATTTCTGATTCTGATTCTGATTAAACCATGAACTGTTTAATGCTTGTGTTGTCAGGCAAAACCAAGTGCATGAAGTCATCAGATTGTGTCATCAAACATCCTGGGATCCACAGCACTGGGATGGCCATGGTGGTAAGTTAGCAACATTTCTGAACTGATACAATCACACAGCAGGAATGCTTCTTTGTACAGTTACCCATCCGCACTCAATCCTAATGGAAACATTTGGTTGTTGTAACAATGTAATAGCAGGTACAGTACAACAGTTATTGGTAGTAAAAAAAACTGTTAATAATGTGTTTGGTTATTTTAATTCAGACTTGTGTGTGCAAGTGTTTTTATTCATTAAGTATGTTTTTATTGTTACATGTCTGTGTTTTATGCAGCAATTTCTTTAATCCAAAATTAATCTTGCTTATGGGGAAACAATAAAAAGTGACCTTGAGTCAGCAAACTACTTGTGCTACAGTATTATGTAAATTTGATGTGCACTGCAGTGGCATATGATACAATGAGCAAACATCAAGGGAATTAGATTGTGCAAACTATCAAAATTGTAAAATGTGTGAATGTGATCAGAATCAGAAATACTTTATTGATCCCAGAGGGGAAACTCTTTGATTAGGGCGTTCCTGCAAAAGAGAGGCTTCCTCTCAGTGAAACTTACCTGAATGAATAAAGGTTAAAAACAAAATTAGGACTTAATAATTATGGCCATAATAATGACCATCAGTGATGTGGAAGAAACACGCTGTCCGAGTAGTATCAGAATAATAGTGTACCAGAATAATGATATAAACGAAGCACAGCGTGCAAGTCATGAATGACTCAGTGATCAGTGAGTACTACTTACTAAATTACAAAGCATGTAGCACGGTTTAAAATAACCTGCAAAGCAGTACAAAATTTTCTGTTTAAGGTCAATTTATTTATATTTATACAGTGGCTTTAGAAAAATAAATCATGGCAAGCTCTTTGATTGTTTACCTTGTAATCTTCTTCTTGACCACAAGGGGGCAGTATGTGACTTCTGTGAAGCTTGGGTGTGCCATGGCAGGAAATGTCTGAGCACTCATGCCTGTGTGTGTCCTCTGACTGATGCAGACTGCATCGAGTGTGAACGCAGTGTTTGGGATCATGGTAAGACCCCCCTCCCTTTTGACTGAAATGCACCCAGTCACAATAAGATAAGCACTGACTGTTAACTTCCCGAATAGGAGGGCGAATCTTCCGCTGTTCCTTTTGTCAAAACTTCTTGTGTGAGGATGATCAGTTTGAGCACCAGGCAAGCTGCCAAGTCCTTCAGGCAGAAACATACAAATGTGAGTCACCTAGTTTTCCTTTCACAATCTCATTTTTGTGGTAACTGGGGAAAGTTAAGTGTATCTTATCCACTCTATAGAATAATATCTAGAGGGCATGAGTGCATAAGAGGGAACGTAATGTTGTTTTGCCTTTTTTGTTTTTTTATTTTAGGTGTGTCCTGTAATAGACTCGGACAGCACTCCTGCCTGCGCTGTAAGGTGAGGGGAACATCTATCCTTACTTCAGAAACAAAACACAGTGGAGGGAGCTCATTGTGTCCAAAGTTTTTACAAACGTATTTATATGCTCATTCGACTGCACTAAGCATTTTTATGTCAAGCTACACTCATCACAAAGGACATGTGGCTGACATCACAAATTGGGGACAACACACATCATCAACTGACAACACAGTCAAATTAAATTCTCTGTCCTTCCTCCTTTTGTCCCATAACAGGAAATATACCAGGCATACAGGAAATGTGTAATTGAAAAATATTAAAATATAACATTTGATACTGAACAGCAGCAAAAGAGCGCTGCAATCAGATAAAACTGGACTACCCAAATGAAGCCAAAGCTGCTGCCAAAAGATAATGTTTAATCTTTATTTCAATTCAGTTCAATGTTATTTATATAGTGTCAATTCATAACAGAAGTTATATCATTGCACTTTTCCTATAGAGCAGGTTTAGACTGTACTCTTATTAATAATTAATATTATTTACAGAGACCCAACAATTTACCTCCTCCATTGGGTGAGAGTACTGTGCACTTTGTTTACATCAGACTACATGATCTCTAAAACAAGTTGGTTATGTCACTGGCATTTAAGGATTACCAGTAGGCAAAGTTATTGCATTGGAGCTTTATCTGCAAAGAGAAGTAGTTGAAATGACAAGGCAGCTTATGATGGTATTAGTTGGTAAAGCAATTTTACTGATGTAGCACATTTCGTTACAGGTAAACTCAATTGGCTAACAAGAAGTAACATGCAGAGATAAATACAATAGATAAAATACAAGAAAGGGCAGCAACAACAAAAGAAAAGCGGAAAAAACACCAACCTTTCAAAAGAAATTGACAAACCCCTCACCCGCAACTAAGACACACACACTGTAAATGCGTCTGAGAAAACACGAAAGATACTTTCAGTTTGGTAGTAATAGAATAGAATACATTTACATGTTCACACCATAGAATACGAAGCTGAAGAATAAAAAAAACAATGCGCATACATATAATCTAACCATAGCAAAAACAAGACATCCACTGCTGATTTCATTAAAGGATAGGTTCACATTTGATCAAGTCTGTCTTAAAACAATACTCGCATATGTACTTTTAAATTTATTGTTGGGTGTAATCATTCCTTCTTAACATGACTACACTGTAAGTCCTCATTCTATGTAAAAATTAATTTCTAAAGTTTGTTGTCCTGCAACAAAACTGCATGTGACTACAGGAAAAGTCCATCAGCAAGGAAGCATGTCTGGGGAAATGCAAAGAGAGGGAATTTTGCACTAAAAACACTGTAACTTTGTTAATACCTCTTATTAGCTTCAGCTGAACTTAAGTATGCATTTTTGCACAGAATGAAGACTGTGGAATTTGACCTTCGTCTTTTACTGTGGACTCATGTTAGGAAGGGATATTTTCACAGCCAGTATGGACAGGAGGAATGACTATAGTGGGAGTGTTTTATTAAGATTGACTTGAAAAAAATATTCCCTTTAAAGCCTGTAGATCATTAAGGCCCCATCAGGAAGTAAATAAAAGCTATATTGACTAAGGCAATGTGACACTTACAACGCAAAGTCTGTCAAGTGAATTACCATTCAGCCTGTATAAGAAAACAGTTTGGTTGTCACCTCTGTCTTTAACCTAGACAAAAAAGGGAAATAGGAATGGTCAGAAGAGTTTTATCAAACTGTAGAGGAGGAGAAAAGACAACGGGTAAATTCATAAGAGTAGGTGAGGAGCTTTATACTTGAGGCTCGAGGAAAAAAAAGACAGTTATGAATGATCTTGTCTAAACAAACCTGAAGAGTCATTGGATTTCATTCTCATTTTTCAAACCAGAATTAAAACTATATATCATAAATCAGAAATACTTTATTGATCCCCGAAGGGAAACTCTTTGTTACAGCAGCTCTCCTTTACGTCAGTGCACACAGGAGAAAGTACTAGCAAAAAATATAATACAATACACTATAAAACAAGTCAGAAAATAAATTAAGTACCAGGTGGGTATAAGTATAAAATAAAATAAGTGTGAAGTACCAAGTGGGTTTACCAGTTGATGTATAATGTAATAATATAAGTAATAAGTAGTGGTGCATGTACTGTCGAGTTAAGTGTAGCTTATTGAATCTTGATGTGTGTGTGCTGTTAATATTTCCATGTGATGATTTTCATGTTAATTCAACTGCATTTTCTCAGGCCTGTTACTGTGATGACCACGCCAAGAGTAAGGTATTCAAACAGGATAAAGGAAAAGCACCACCCTGCCCAAAGTGTGGTCACGAGACCCAAGAGACCAAAGATCTCAGCATGTCCAGTGAGTCACACAACATTTGAAAAATTACTGAAAGTTGTTGTTTCCTGTAAAGCTGCAGTTTCGAGGAAGTAGCAGCGGGCAACGTCTCTGCTGAATCAGGATTTTAAAAATGAAAAACATTTTCTAGAAATTAAGTTTCGTTTCCTGTAAAAATTCTTAATAATTTTCCCAGAATGTTGTTTGTCCACTTTGAGACAATGTATGCTAAACAAATGTTCTTCTAGTTTAATGGCTTTGGCTTTATTGAGCTTGAAGGTTCATCCTTTAATTTGACAAACAAATTCTAAACTCAAGTTTTCTTCTGGCGTGTTATCACAGACCTGTAGGCTATGTGGTAGCAGTGAGGTTCTCTTAAATGCACCACTGCCATTTGACTTTTATCTCTTGTATCTCTTGACTTATGTGCATGGAGTGTGAGATAAAACAAGAAGCTCTGTTCTGTCTCTAAGAGCTTTGTTGAATATCGACTCATGAATCTGATATCTGTAGTTACTCACAAAGAGCTTTACAATAGTTACATTTTCATAATCTAGTTTTAGTGTACGCACTACCAGAGTTTGAATAGTTTCCAAAACGAGAAAAAAGCAAAATTCCAGTTTGAATAAGTGTGAAAAGATAATTTAATGCATTCTACAAGGAGCTGCTGCATTAAATGTCAGCAGCGATTTACTTGTTTTGTGTACCATAAATCTCATCCAGATCAGTAATATGTACCCTTCTCTGTCGAACACATTGTATAATCCATTTATTGGTGCTTGAACAGCCATTATAACGACCTCTCAGTGACTGACGACCAGGTATTCCTAAAATTAGCCCCAGTTTGTGCCTCATGTTTTATTGTTTGCTTAACTCTGGGATTTTAATCTTTCGTTAGCAAGCATCTGTTTTCCTAAAAAATAAATACTCTGTGATCTTTAAAAAAAACAAACAAACAGAAGGGCGTTTAACATCATTTACCGCTGTTTTGAAGGTCCTCAAAGACTCTTCAAATCACATGGGTGAAAAAAAAAAATTCCTTCTGCTGCAGGTATTTATATTTCAGGAAAACAGGTGCTTAGCTTTGTGACTCAAATGCTGTGGTGATAATACATGAGAGCAACAAACTGGGGCTACCCTAAAATGAACTTTTTAATACATACTGAAATCAATTTTAATTTAATTTTAGTCACGTCACCATCCCAATAAATGAAACCAGAGCTAATGCCACATCTGTGTGTTTTCTGCAGCTCGCACGTTGAAGTTCGGCCGCCAGGCTGGTGCTGACGACGACGATGATTATTACGACGGAGCATCGGGGTACGATTCCTACTGGAAGAACTTAGCATCTGGAAGCAGAGACCAACAGGACAACGATGGAGAGGATGATGACGATGAGGAAGATGAGTATGAGGATGATGAGGAAGAGGAGGAGGAAGAGGAAGATGTTGAAGAGGAGGAAGAAGAAGAAGGCGAAGAGGAAAAGGCCATTGCTTCCATGGCTGGTCTTAAACTGGACGGGACCGCCTGAGCTAAGACAGAGACTGGAGAAGCCTGTACAGGCGGAGAGCACAGCCCATAGAGGCAAATGATCCTCAGCAGATGTTCACTTGTTACAAGTCAGGAATTATTCATGTAAAATGAAGAATATAGTTGGTATAACCAGGGCTGGGTATCGATTTTCTTTATTTCTGTACCGATGCTGTTTCCAATACCTTACCCTGGGGAATATAAATATAGCAGCCGGACAAGAACTAGAAGAATAAAATCATAGGTTCGTATAATAAGTTTTGATTTAAATCTGAAATTGACTGATAAACCCAGTCCTAGAGACGACTTGTTTTCTGCTTTTGTTGTTACATTCATGGCTGGATTGGGGCACTAGGAGCACGGTGCCAAACTTGGCTGTTTGACCTTATTGTGGTAACACAATTTTATTTAGGAATATGCACCATTTAAATTTCAACACAGGGCCCCACCACAAGACCGGTTGCAGAGGTGCGAAGTGGGAGCTGCTGCCGGCTCCTAAAATATTTTTCCCAACAGTAAATTCCCAGTTCCCAGTTTTCTTTGAATGATTTTATGATTGTTCTTCAACATAGAAACACGGGATTCTCCCGGATAATGTAACAACGCTCTATAGGTTTATGTTATGGCGGATGGCTCTAAATACTACAATACCCATGAGTCTGGGCTGCTGTAGCTACGGAGAAGAAGCCAGTCAGCGGTGCAAATCAGAGCTGTGGTTGTGGCTGTTGTGAACAAAAATGGTGTTATAGTTGCCTAATTTATCCAAACTTGACACGAAAGTTTTTTTTTAAAAATGTAATCTAGTGTGTTCGCTGGCTCGTCATTAGCGGCACATAACAGAGTTTGAAAGTCAGTGATTAGATGATTTTTACAGAAATGCACCTTGCGAGTCACAGTCAACTTCTCTACTTATGTTTAAAGGCTTGTACCTGTGATATTTTCTAATGTAGTCGGTCATCTTTTGTACTGAGCCAGTGTTTGGTTCATCCGTTCTGGGCTACTGTAGAAACATGGCGGTGCAACATGGTGACCTCTGTGGAAGGGGACCCGCTACCTCTGTAGATAAAAACGGCTTATTCTAAGGTAACGAAAACACAACAATTCTTATTTTCAGGTGATTATACACTAATGAAAACATACTTATAAGCATTGTATAACATTTCTGCCAATAGCTCCTCCTGAATGTTACACACTGGACCTTTTAATGAAATCACCACAAACCAACTGCCACATAATGAATATGGGGCCTTCTGGGGCTCCGGGGCGGTAATCCAGCCCAGGTTACAGTCTGAAATAAAAAGTTATGATCATGATGTCTTTACTGTGTAATAACTGTTGTTCTGCTGAGGAATTAATCTACAGTTTATTGTGGTTAATTGGCTATTCAGACAACTTGACATATTTGCCCTGCTCCCTGTAATCAGCTGCATTTGTTGAGACATGTTTGTGTTAAATATGCCAATAAATATCAAAATCCTATTTAGCTGAGCATCTTGAAATGACTAATAGTTTTGATCGTTATAAGATGACTGATTACTATAAGTCTCTGCGGGCTGCCCTGCCACGTACGAGTGTGTAACAACGTGACCAATCAGAGGAGGAGTGAACTTCAACTCAACATGACGATATCTGGGCGTGTGTGAGTCGGTCTCTGAGCGAAATCTAGACCGTACTCACGCTCTTGTCAAGTGTTAGTAATAATGCTGGACCCAGATCAATGAGACTTTATTGTAACAAGTGAAATGCAAAAATGTGATCTGTGCCTGTTGCTCCGCTGGGTAGGAGAGCAACTGTTGCCACCGCGCAGATGACAGACTTCATGACTGCGCTCCCGGTGGTCCTCGTCCAGCCCACATGGCCCGGAGACCAGCGAGCGGTAAGATGACTTAGTGTGTGTATTTAGCAGAGGTGTAACCAATCTGTGGCCTACAACTCAGGTTTGGACTTGTAGTAGTACAAGGAGCGTTTTTCATTTAGGAAGACAGAAAGGTGTCAAACCTGCAAGTCAGGAACAGTGCGTAAAGTTCGGAGGTGTGTCAACCTGGCGATCCACGTGGGCCCACGGGAGATAACCCATCCGCTGTCGGTGTATCGTTCAAGTGTTGTAATGGTTATTTGGTTAAAACCAAACAACACCAGTACCGTGCTACTGGTTTAGTTTCACTTTCGGTTGGCATAGAGGCCGTGCTTTGGTGCAATAAGCTCCTCCTGTTAAAAATAGCCCCGACGTTTATGTAAGAGTCGCTACAGAAAACAAACATGCACACTTTACCATTACAAGTAGAAGTCCTGCATTCAAAATGTTACTTAAGTAAAAGTATTAGTAAGTATTATCAGCAAAATGTATTGTAAAGCAAAATGCAGACATACTCCTGTAATATTATTCATACTACATTGTATTATTGGATATTATTACTTGATGTTGTAATGCCCCGATATGTAGCCAATTGTAGGTACTTTACATACTACTGGTTGATTTAATAAAAAAAACATGCATCATACTTTAGAGGCTCCTCGTGTGTTTTGCGTGTGAAATCTTATCTGAAAAGTAGTAATTTCTAAGATTGTTGTTTTGGGGCATTTTGTGCATTTATTAGACAGCGACTGCACGAAACGAAACGTGTTTTTGACTGGCGGGGGACTATAAGTTTCTGTTGATTACCTTTTAAGGCTCTTGGTCAGCCAACTTGTAAGCAGCCTGATGTGGCCTGCCAGAAATGTGATATCTTATCATGTTTTATACACTGTACAACAGTTTCTGCAAAATGTATTGTTCTAAGCAGAGTATGTCTTAAAACATATATTTTTGTTGTTGAAGTATTTTCTTTTCAGACACACGGATGTGTTTTTTTTGGCATGAAGAGATTTGAGAACACAACACTCTTTGGAGCTGAAACAATAAGTTGTTCAATTTGTTCAATACATAATTTATCTGCAACTAGTTTTTTTTATCATTGATTAATCATTTAGGTCATTTTTTAAGCAAGAATTGCACAACTACATTTATTCCAGCTTCTCAAATGTGAATATTTTTGTTTTTCTTAGTCTTCTGTGATAGTAAATTGAACGTTTTGGATTGTTGGTCTGACAAAATAAAGACATTTGAAGATGTCAGCATTGGCTCTGGGCTTTTTCTTTGGTTGCCATTTGCTGACATTTTATAGACCAAACAATTAATACATTAGTTGAGGAAATAACTGGGAGATTAATCAATAATGAAAATGATCATTAGTTGCAGCCCTAATGCATTTGCTGTTTTGCAAACTGAAACACAGTTTTGGTGTTTGTGTCACTCAAAACGGGCCTTTTTTTCTAACATGCATCAAAACAATTGAGAAAAAACTGTAATAAAACAATAATGTAATATACATAATAATATAACAGTATTAAAAGGGGCATTCTGCTACATAATGAGCGCTTTTCCATTTTAAGTACATTTAGCTGATGATACTTAATGTAAGTGCACTTAATGTAATGGAGTATACAGTATTTTAACACAAACAGATGCCAAATGACCACAAAGAGACACAAAATGACAAATGACGGTCTGGGTGTCTTGCTCTCATGTAGAGGAGTTGGGGGGTCTTTTACATGTCCGTATCCAGGGGGCCATTGTCTCACAATCTGTCCATGGCTGTAGACTATTTGGAATTACAAATAGCAGCGATTTATTTACATTATTTCATATTAGAATATTTAAAATAGTTTACTTAGGATTAATTAATCCTTAATCATTTATTTCCCTCAATTCCCGTACAGGGAACAGTGAAGAGTCCAAAGTACAAGTCTCCTCCACTGTTGTTCCATGGATACCTGCCTCTGCCATGCTAGTTAAAGTAAAAATCATCTCTGGGCTTGAGAAATGTGGGAACCAGTTGCGTGTCACAGCAACATAATGTAAATAGAAGTTACTGGGATGTAACCTCAGCTCTAGAGTAGCCCTCTGATGGGCCTGACAGATCAATGCACTTACATCCTTTTTCATACACGTGCTGGCCTGACTCAACTTGGTGCGTCAGCCCAGCGCGGCAGGGATTTGCATCTCCATTACAACAGGGCCAACTGCTTAAAGGTGTGTCTTGAGCAAGTGAGCCAGAAAGAGGGAACAGCACAAATAAACACGGCCACACCTGCCAGATTTTGTGAGAGACACATCGTCCTGTCCCCGGCCTCTCTGCTCCACCTGTGTGTGTGCAACTCATCTCTGACACACAGACCTGCTTTGGAATCAACCACAGAGCTGGAGGACATCTCTCTGAATCATTCAGGAGTTGAATCTGATTAGTTGACTAATCGATTAGTCATCAACAAAAATTTAATTGCCAACTATTTCGATAACTGATTCATCTTTTCAGATTTTTGCACAGATTTGCAGATAATGCTTCTGAAAGCCTTCATGCTACCAGAGAATTAGCTTTTGGGTCAAGAGGAAAGTAATCCCTAGACTGCAGAAGGGCTGAACGATCAATCGAAATATTATCGAAATCGCAATATGGCCAAGTGCCAGATTGCAGGAGCTGCAATTTTTTGATAAAGGTAAAATGTTTCACAACATACCATTATAAATGAAACCTTGTGGTGCGACAGAGATGTCCCGGCCTGCAAACCAAATTCTCCAGACAGGGAACATGCTTGTTTGGTACAGACCCCTGCAAAAATCACATAATCATCTTTTTTTTAATTTCAGTGAAAATGAAATGCAAAAATTACCATTCCCACTAAAATCGTGACTCATCGCAATCGCAGTGTCTATCAAAATAATCACACTATGATTTTTTTGGTGCATATTGTTCAGCCCTAGGCTGCAGTCAAACAACAGTCAAAACTTCTACATAGCAGGCGAGTACAACAATGGGACACAAGATGTGTAGGCATCTTTCTCCAGTGATTCAGGAGGAAAGGAAGGCTCTAACCACCCTGGTCCTGAAGAAACATGTGGATGGATGTTATGAATCTGTTATCTTGTGGCTCGGACGGACACTGTCCAAAAATATTTCGCTGTCACACCAAAAAAGCCGCTGCATCAGGGTTGCTATTAGTCATTTAAATCAGATGTGTGTGTGTGTGTGTGTGTGTGCAGTGGAGCAGCGGATCGTTAAGGTGCTTTCACACAACGAGCTGCTAACGCTGCAATGTTGGTGTGCTCTCTTTTGAACGGGTGTCCGCAGCAGAGGGCCACTCCACCACTGTGGCTACCAGCTACATCTGATCCTACCAACCTGGACTGTATGCTACAGGTCGCTGTGGTGGTGCAACTGCTCTAATCTCATCATTTATCTCAAAAGAAAGTCCTAAAGTAGAATATCAGATTATATCGGATAATCGATCTTTGAAGATGATGTGGATCCAGGATTGTTCTTGTAATTGATATGTTTGATCACTGCTGGTGGAGAGATTTATAACTCAGGAAACTCAGATACCAGTAAAATTAGCTTCTGCGTTATTTTCCTCAATGTGGCTTCTGGTTTTGGTTCACAAGCGTGGGTGCAGTGGCAAACTGAGATCTGACTAGAAGCTGACTAGAAACAGCAGCTCTTTGTCTCTCTAATGGGCAATGTGTGTTTGCAGAGCAGTGAGATCCAAGTAAAACTACATACTCATATATAATGCTGCAGCAGTTCAGGGGATGAAAATACAAGAGGGCCTGTCTGGAAACAATACTGTTTAACCACATAATCAATTACTTTGGCAAGAAAGAGGCAAATGATGGAAAGTTCAGACAAAAACTCCCAAGTGAAGTGAGGACTGACTAACAGACAGCAAATAGCAAAAAAGACCACAACGTTACCTGCATTATGCACAGGGTGTAAAGTCTGTTAAAGTTAATATTCAGAATCATATCAATATGACATTATATTTTTTTAGTTTTGAACAGTTTTGTTGCCTTGGGTCTTTGTGTGCATGTTTGACCTTTAAAACATATGCTGTTTGATTTTATCATCTTGACAACAATGAAGATACAAATGAAATAAAAGTTCTATGCTCTTAAATAAAGTAGCATAAAGATAAAATAGACCTTGCTAACCTCTTCTCTCAACAGTCTTTCAAGCTTGACAAAATAACCCAAAAGATGACACACTTAACATTTTCCTTGTATTATTTTTAGAAAGGCATCCAGTACCAGTCGACCTGTAACCTGTGCAGAGAGAGCCACAATACTCAGGTCTGGCTTTGTTTCTTAGTTCTGAGGTAGGCATACAGTGTGTGATTTGTTTGTCTAAAACTTAAATATTGGTTATCATACTTAAAAATGAGAAAATGTTTCTACCATTAATAATGTAGCTGGAAAAAAAACACACCAAACCAAATACAGCACAAGTCAGATATTCTACGCTATTCATGAAAGAAAATTTAAAAATATTAACAACAAAGGATCCTTTTTGTTCATTGTTACATGAAATGGCAAAAGGAGTGTGTCATGTACAGTTCAAGAATTCATTAGATCATTTATTTTCTTTCACCCCCCCCCACCCCCCACCCCCCCAAAAATCCATCTTATATAACTTGACATTACTCATCCATTCAAGCATAAATGACTTCAATACTGGCAAAGTTTCTACAGAAGGGAACCATTTTGTATTTTCATACCACCTGCATGACTTTGAAGGGCAACATGCCTAGAAATTAATTGACTGTTGAGTACAGTACTGTATCTGTCTGCAAGATACAACCTGTAGTTGAGTAAGTAGCATAAAGTAACAGTGGGTCAAAAAAATATACAGCAGTTTTTAAACACTTCTCTGATTTCACAGCCACTGTTGCAAGGACATAATATCAAAAATATGTCTGTATTCTCATAAATAATATGTATTGTAATCACTGGCCCCTCGCTCTCTTAAAGCTTCTTGAGTACATCTACGTGTGCTGCTTCTGTGCATGGTACAGCAGATGTTCAGACTTGCTTGGAGAGGCTGAAACACACCATTGAGGTGAGAGAAGGTATCAAATAAAATAAACCTTTGGTTATATTTATCTTTCACCACTTGTTGTATACTGTATAAACCATCCTATATTTATGTTCATTGATACTTTGTTGTCTCTTTCCTGTACTCTATCCATTTTACACATGTAGTGGATAGTTTATTTTTTTATTTAATATTTGAAAACAATATTCAAAACCCTAATTTGTCTAATTTTATTGTTTTTCATTTTTCGTACCCCTTTTCAGAAATCTGACGCTATGCTGTATGCTCCGTCAACCAATGAAGTTAAAGTAAGTACATGTTAAAATTTCGGTTTTGATTTCAGTTAGGAAGAAGATGAAAAGGAAGAAATGTCAGCACACTTTAGTCAAGGATGTTCCAACGTAATTTGTAAACTAAACTTAAAGGATAAACTACATACTGTTTTTTGTTGTTGTCAACAAATCCTTTGAAAAGTGACCAAAACCAACAATGAATTGATCTCACTAACAAGTATTATCTGTACAGCCAATGCTTGGCGGTGTCACAGACCTCCATTGATATCCTGAACTATTAACACACCAATGAGCCAAACTGTTGCACTGGGTGACATGTTCTCTCATTACATTGAACATGAGCACTGTAGTTTATTGAGTCAACGACACATACACCGTACTGAGGCCAGTGATACTCAATACAGCACCAAAGTGTATTAATCCATGGATGAAAATAGTCCCAAACAAATGCACCATTTACTCCTGTTTTAGTAATGTTTGCTAAAAACTACAGTGCTTTGCTCAAACCTTCATGGCACCCAGAGGATGAATCTTAACAACTTGGGTGATCCTCTGACTTCTCTTCTAGCGCCACCATGAGGTTGATAATTGCAGCGTTGAGCTGAATGTCTCAACTATTAGACGGATTGCCATGACATTTGGTACATACATTCATGTCCCGAACAGGATGAATTGTAGTAGCTATGGTGATCCCCCAACTTTTCATATAGCGCCTGGTCAAAATTTAAATTTGTGTAATACCTTGTTTTATAATTTAATACCTGAAAACCTTCCCATCAGCCTCAGCTGCACATTGTGTTTAGCGCTAATTAGCAAATGTTAGCATGCTAACATGCTAAACTAAGATGGTGAACATGGTAAATATTACCTGCTAAACATCAGCATGTTGGCATTGTCATTGTGAGCCTGTTAGCATGCTGACGTTAGCATTTAGCTCAAAGTACAGCCTCACGGAGCTAGACAGAGCAGAGCTGCTGGCATGGCTGTAGATCTTAGTCTTGTTTGAAAATCAAACTATTTATTTGTGACCATTTTTCAAGATTAACATCTTTAGTAGGAATACATGGGCTAACAAACAGGATAGGGAAGTCAGAAAGAATTGAGAGACAGACTGAGGCATTGTTAGTCTTCATCTTTCCATGGGATTTGTTGATAATAAGAAAAACACAGATTAATGCCAACCATGTCCTTTTAGATTGAAGCACCACATTGACATTAGCTTACAGATTTGTTTTCTGTTGATTATGCAGCATAATAAATGTTTAGCTAAGAGAACAGTGGTACTATTTAAAAAGAATTCAGATTATATCTTGATTTGTGAGCATGATGTGTGTGCGAGGGCCATGACACAGCTACAAAAACATGGAAATTCTTGTTTCTAACTGTTAATGTAATAAATCTGTAACTGTATGTGTCCATACTGAGGCATTTCTTTCTCTCCTAGGAGAACTGTAAAATTATGTCACTCAGATGTTACATGTTGGAGTTGATAATGGTCATCAATGAAGAAGAAATTGTGGATCATAAAGCAAATTGCATCTTTGATTTCAATGAAACACTGCCTTCTGACGCTAACTATGTAAGTCCTGTTTACAAAATCCTCCTTGGAGAATCTGTATAAGAAAAATGCTTTCTTTATTTACAGTGCATCCGGAAAGTTTTTACAGCGCTTCACTTTTTTCACATTTTGTTATGTTACAGCCTTATTCCAAAATGGATTAAATTCATTATTTTCCTCAAAATTCTACAAACAATACCCCATAATGACAATGTGACAGACGTTTGTTTGAAATCTTTGCAAATGTATTAAAAATAAAAACAAAAAAAATCACATGTACATAAGTATTCACAGCCTTTGCCATGACACTCAAAATTGAGCTCAGGTGCATCCTGCATGTTTCTACAACTTTATTGGAGTCCACCAGTGGTCAATTCAGATGATTGGACATGATTTTGAAAGGCACACACCTGTTTATATAAGGTCCCACAGTTAACAGTGCATGTCCGAGCACAAACCAAGCCATGAAGTCCAAGGAATTGTGCTTGTTCTGCAGCATTGAAGGTCCCAAAGAGCACAGTGGCCTCCATCATCCGTAAATGGAAGAAGTTTGGAACCACCAGGACTCTTCCTAGAGCTGGCCACCTGGCCAAACTGAGCAATCGGGGAGAAGGGAAGTGACCAAGAACCTAATGGTCACTCTGACAGAGCCCCAGCATTTCTCTGTGGAGACAGGAGAACCTTCCAGAAGAACAACCATCTCTGCAGCACTCCACCAATCAGGCCTGTATGGTAGAGTGGCCAGACGGAAGACACTCCTCAGTAAAAGGCACATGACAGCCCGCCTGGAGTTTGCCAAAAGGCACCTGAAGGACTCTCAGACCATGAGAAACAAAATTCTCTGATCTGATGAAACAAAGATTTAACCCTTTGGCCTGAATAGCAAGCATCATGTCTGGAGGAAACCAGGCACCGCTCATCACCTGGCCAATACCATCCCTACAGTGAAGCATGGTGATGACAGCATCATGCTGTGGGGATGTTTTTCAGCAGCAGGAACTGGGAGACTAGTCAGGATCGAGCAAAAGATGAATGCAGCAATGTACAGAGACATCCTTGATGAAAACCTGCTCCAAAGCGCTCTGGACCTCAGACTGGGACGAGGGTTCATCTTCCAACAGGACAACAACCCTAAGCTCACAGCCAAGATAACAAAGGAGTGGCTACGGATCAACTCTGTGAATGTCCTTGAACCCGATTGAACATCTCTGGAGAGATCTGAAAATGGCTGTGCACTGACGCTCCCCATCCAACCTGATGGAGCTTGAGAGGTCCTGCAAAGAAGAATGGGAGAAACTGCCCACAAATAGGTGTGCCAAGCTTGTAGCATCATACTCAAAAAAGAAAAAGTGAAGCGCTGTGAATACTTTCCGGATGTGCTGTAACTACATTATAGTAGTATAGTATCATTCTCGCATAACCACAGATGAAGCTGGTATTAACATTAACTCCAGTGTGTTTAAAACTGTATGCAAAATTGCTTTTTAAATAAAAGCTTTTCATGGCTCATCATACTTTATTTTGGTTACTAACATCTTCACAAGTCAATGCTTATAAGTTAATTTCTTTACCACCAGTGCAACATACTACATTACACAAAGCTTCACTGTCATGTTAACTTTTATTTGTATCTTCAATCCTTTTTTTAAATGAGTTTTATTCATGTTTAAAAATATGTTTATGTTTTATTGTGTCTCTTTTGAATTATAGGATGGCTGTCCACCATGTGAAGCATTCTCACTTAAAAATATTACAATATTCCTGGACAGACTAAGTAACCTTTTGAAAGAAATGACTACGGTGGAAAACTCATAACATGTAATATGATGTAAATACTGTAAGCTACAAATTTCTATTTGTACATATTTGTAAAGAATTGACAGGATGACAGTACTACTAATTGTCTGTGGTTGACTGTGCGGATTACACAATCTACCTTTAAGTTGTACAGTTTTGAAAGATGTATACAGTAGCAGCATGTATTGTACACTATATACAGAATGTATATTATTAAACTCACTGCTAAACACTAATGAATATAATACCTAATATACAGTAAATGCCTAATGAACTCCAGTATCTTGAAAACAGTTGCTCACTCCAGTAAAAAAATATCCCAACTGTATGTAATCTTTCATTTTATTTCTTTTATTCAGTTCAATTCAGTTTTATTTATATAGCGCCAATTCGTAACAGAAGTTATCTCATTGCACTTTTGCTATAGAGCAGGTCTAGACCGTACTCTTTATAATATTATTTACAGAGATCCAACAAATCCCACCATGAGCAAGCACTTAGCGACAGTGGCAAGAAAAAACTTCCTTTTAACAGGCAGAAACCTCAGGCATAACCAGACTCAATGGTGGGCGGCCATCAGCCGCTGCCTTGTTAGGTTTTGAGAGAGAGAGCGAGGTTTGGAGAGAGAGAGAGAGATAGGTTTTGGGGGGAAGCACAATGCAAATACCACCTAGAATTGCATGTCTTTTATCTTACCATACCATTCTCCATACCAAGTGTTTGTTCAAGGTGCTCTTTTTTACAAACAGTTAATGTCTACAGTCAGTGTTGGTGGGCATTCAAACTGAAAACAGCACTGTGTTAAAACAACACCAGCGGCTGCGTTGGTAGGGGCATATTGCTTCACATGCCGGTGAGACATGAAATGTGATCCAGAAAGGACAGTGAGCTTGAAGGCTTATCAGACATCAAAATACACAGGATTATACAACTATGGAAAGTTATCACAGTGGCAAGTATCTTTCATCACAACAATCATGAGGTAAACTACAGAAATATGGTAGTCATGTTACAAAGTAACTGTGTTCTTGGATGTATTTATTTTTTTTAACGCAGCACCTTCCCAGATGATGTAGCATTGCAGACCGGCAATTTTTTGCTGAAGCCCTCTGTCAGACATCAGTTAAGATATCAGGAATCTGCCAAAAAAAGCAGCAGCCTTCATGTCCATGTTCTTCTGCTCATGTTGATGTGTTCAATAAAGAGCTCCTTGAGATTGACATGGACAGAAGCATTCTCTTTTATTGCAACAGTGATGTTTCAGAGTCACAGGATAACGCTGATAATGATTGAGGTTGTGAATTTTTCTCTGATGACGATTTAGGGGAAGACTGTTCAACAGCCTCTGTTAGACTGAAATCGACTATAACTATAATGGACCTTGTTGTGAGCAGTTTCATGTAGGAACTACCGGTAGACAGAAAATAGTTCCTACATGAAGCTGCTCACAACAAATCTGTGGATTATCTTGAGTAACCCGGGTCATGATTTCTGGAAAGAGACATTGCTGAGTTTTTCAAATCTATTGTTATGGCGCTTTGAGCACCACAAGCGTGTGTGCCATATAGTCCCCTTATATTAAAAAAATGCAGACATCTCTACAGCCCGTATCTTTAAAACTTGGCAACTCACACCAAAACAATCTAGATGGATAAATAGCACTACAGGTAAGAGGAAAAATATGTATTTTTGATTTTGGGGTGAATTGTCCCTTTAAGTTCTGCTGCCAGACTGAACAGATTCAGCCAAAGTATCCGATTTCAG
The DNA here is from genome assembly GCF_020085105.1 of Siniperca chuatsi. Taxonomy (NCBI): domain Eukaryota; kingdom Metazoa; phylum Chordata; class Actinopteri; order Centrarchiformes; family Sinipercidae; genus Siniperca; species Siniperca chuatsi. The sequence goes on along the minus strand of NC_058044.1, from coordinate 11,866,525 downwards.
CTTGTGTGGATGAAAAGATCAACTTGTACCGACTAATACAAGCCATCAGATCCTTGAATAAGAGAATGACCTAACACAAACATGGAAAACTATTAGTGGATGAGAAATTAACTTTAAGCTCATAGACACTTCAAAACCACTCCTGCAGCATAATCGGTTTCTCTTTTGTCGACGTATATTCAGTATGTACCAAACATTACTAGTTTTTTCAGAACATAGCCTCATTGCTCTGAAGCTCTGGCTGATTTGAGTCATGCTTCAGGAGTGGTTTGAGGAGTTTTTCTGAATGTTTTGATGCTTTTTGACACATTGTTTTGCAGTGACCTTGGGTCACCAATGTTACTGCTGTGAACTGAAGCTGACTAGAGCTGCTGTTCACCATGAAGGAGCAAGTGACACACCTTTCAGAGCCACCTTTTAAGACTGCATGCTATAAGTATTTGATACTCAAAATATGGATTTTTGGTGGCGTTAATTCAATATACAAAATTCTAAGGTTAATATTATATATATATATTATATATATTTTATTCTTCCAAAAAACCCTTCATTAGTGCTTTACTTTAATATATGTTGCAAGCTGTTTTGACGCCCAACATATTTGTTGTTAATGCAACACATGGATGAAATTCTGACTTGTTCAATTAAATGCACATGTGTGAAATTGAATGCAAACAGTATGCAAAACATTACACATACATCATTATACAATGACAAACCACTTTTATTTAATTTTAAATAGACAATTGTAAATGTCCAATGTATAACACAACAAATATATTTTAAACATGCATTACAGTCAAAGGTATCAACCCTTAGAATATAAAATCATTTTAGAATACAAAAATAAATAATGGAATTTGTTATATAGCATTCAGAAATGATGGTCCAATATCCGTCATCCTATTCTAACTTCCACCTGTACTTCATGTGGTTTTCACTGGCCTGTACCTTGAGATATAAAAATATTATGGAAAAAGCTCAAGTGCAACCAATGGGACGAGTTATCAAAAGGAAACAGGATTCAACATAATGCTTTGAGATACTTACTTATATTCACCGAGGACAGTTGGTTTCAACAGTCAAAAACAATATAGACAAAGTTTGGACCTGGATATGTGATACCATTAAAATGTACAAATCCATTGCTCAAGAACTGCAGAAATGGAGTAACTCCTGTAGAGCAAGACAGACTTTAAGTTTTGAATCTTGCATTTTCACCTTGTAAAACTTAGTGCATCCAAACATGGTATACAGTTATAAACAGTTTGTTTCTAATTTATTGCGGAAGGCAGTACTTATACTACAATGTAGTATGGAAGTTCATTCTTGACCTTGACAAAAAATTGCCTCAACTCGAAGGTCCACTACCCAGCCTATTTTTTTTTTTTTTTAAAGCTTTTAACTGCATCTCACAGTCAGTGAATGGAGTAACTTCAGATATCATCATCACCTCTCAAATAGCTCAGGAAAAGTTGTCACACACACAAATAGATAATTTACCGTACAGCCACACACATATTACAGTGCATCTGGAAAGCTTTTACAGCGCTTACAATACTTATGTACATGTGATTTGTGTCATCATGGAGTATTGTTTGTAGAATTTTGAGGAAAATAATGAATTTAATCAATTTTGGAATAAGGCTCTAACTTAAAATGTGGAAAAAGTGAAGTGCTGTAAAAACTTTCCAGATCCACTGTATCTACAGACTATGGTTTGCCCAAACAGTTGTACTTTTCACTGTTCAGGCCAGGAGAAATAAACCCAAAATGGAAATTTAAAAAAAAAGTAACACGTTTGGCAAATCCAGCTTGGGAGTCAATGAACACATTTCAGAGCAACCAAAAGGCAACATATCACGTCCAGCAAGTTCTACAATAAATCAAGTTTTACAATTACATTTTCACCATTGCATATAAGCTTTCGTATTTACTACTTGGGTAACACACAATGACTGGTTTTAGAGTACATGGCTTATGTCCTCTTATGAGTCAACTTTGCCGTAAGTCCCCTCCGGTGGTCGGTAGCACTTGGGAAAGGCCATCAGCTGCAACATGTTGAAGGCATATTTCCTGCATCTAATATTCTTTTGAACGTTCTCAATCCGACATCCTTCTCTGGTGATCAAATAAAAGAGGGTGAAGAGGAATCAAGGAAAAGAAAGGAAAACAAAAAAGTAAATATGAATGAGTTTTTAAAATTATGTTTGTGATGATAGACACAAGCCTTTAAAAGATGACTCCCCAAAATGCTTATTTGTGTTGTTATTGAATAGTATTGGTTGTATTTGGTTTTTTTGATATGCTAAAACAAAATACATAGGTGACACATTTAAGGTTGATAACAATGAGACACTTTATGTACCATTTCATGGCTGGTGTTGTCGTAAGGGGTGCTGTATGAACAGATGAAGAGGAAGCGGTATCAGAGTGAAGTAGCCGGATGACTATCGTGTTTATTGTGGGGTGGAATGCAGGCATGTACAAGCAGAGGCGAAAGCAGGGGAGTGAGTCCAAGGTGGAAAAAAAACAGTTCACAAAGGAGCAGACAAAATCCAAAACAAGGTCCACGGGAGAACAGAGAATCCAACACAAACTTACAGTGACAATGCTCGGCAGGAACAACACCTTGTGTACAACGATGATCCAACACTGAACAAAGAAGAGACCCAAACTAAATACCCTAGGGTGAGACAACGAGACACAGGTACAAACAATCAAGGGAGGACCAACAATCAAAACTGGAGGGAAAACAAAGACAGGAAGTAAAAACACAAGACACACAAGGGAAGGAGACACTATTATTTTGTAGTGTCTCCTTCCCTTGTGTGTCTTGTGTTTTGTGTCCCACAGGAAGGGACAACACCTAAACTACCACAGTACCCCCCCCCCTCAAGGGACGACTCCCAGACGTCCCAAACAAAACAAGTCAACAAAGACAGGGGACGTTCCCTTCTGAAACAAGTTCACAACAGTACAAATCAAGCCGGGTGGGCGGAGGGGGTCCGGAGGAGGGATTCAAGGGCCAGGTGGGAGATTTGGGGCGGACGGCCCAGGGGCTGGACAGGTGCGGAGCTGGGAAACTCGGGCAGACGGCCCGGGGGCTGGACAGATGCGGAGCTGGGACCCTCGGACCTGATCTCCCCAGGATCGTGATGGATATTGACACCATCCGAAGGTCAGATGGAAGACCGGCGGCAAACACAGAGTTACAGGAGGCCGGCGGCGAAGGCGGAGCCACTCTGGAGGCCGGCGGAGACCCAAGACCGAGAGTCTCTAGAGGCCGGTGGTGGATGCTGAACCCTTCGGGAGGATGGAATCCTTCTGGAGGCCTGCCCATCAGGTCAGGGACCAACGAAGGTACAGCATGGCCGGGGACCGGCAACGAGACATCAGGACAGGGAGCCGGCGACGGCGGGACATCAAGGCATGGCAACGAGGCGGCTGGACCTGGAGCTGACGACTGGGCCTCGGGACAGGTAGCTGGCGTGGCAGCAGGACATGGGACCGGCAACTGGACAACAGAACTTGGCGCTGGTGTCGGGGAATCCTGACATGGCGCCGGCTTCGAGGTAGCTGGACTGGACGCCGTCGACTGGGCCTCCGGACATGGCGCCGTCTTTGGAACCTCAGGGCTGGGAGTAAGGAGCTGCTGCGATCCAGCAGGGACTGGAGGAGGCTGCTGCGATCCAGTAGGGACTCCCACATTGTGCTGAGATCCCACCGGGAACAGAGGTGATGGTGATCCAGCATTGGCCAAGGATTGGTGCTGCTGCAATCCAGCCGGGAAAGGAGTCGGCTGCGATCCAGCAGGGGGTCCAGGGGGCTGCTGAGGTCCAGTGGAGAGTCCAGGGAGCTACTGAAGTCTAGCCGGGAAGAGAGTCGACTGCGGTCCAGCAGGGAGTACGGGAACGGGGAGCAGTTGCCACCAGGCAGGGGTTGCTGACTGCTGCGATGACTGCTGTGTTCCAGTAGGGCGTGATGGTGGCGCCTGAGGCTGCAGCGGTCCGGCAGGTCATGATGGTGGTGACTGATGATGCTGCGGACGGGCAGAGGCGGTGAGCACTGGCGGCTGCGATCCAGCGGCGGCAGGTAGTGATGGCTGCTGCCGCGATCCAGCGGCGGCAGGGAGTGATGGCCGCTGCCGCGATCCTGCCATCCAGCAGATCTTGTTTCTCCGCTCCCGAGTCGATCAGGTCCAGTAGCGGAGGTGATCCGTGTGGGTGGTGGAGAGTGACCAGAATCTGTAGGCAAGGCGGTGCCGGCTGTCGAGAGCTGGGTGGTGAGTCAGGAGACCTGCTGGGTTCGCTGAGTGATTTGGGAAACCATGGCCTGATGGCTGTCTGTCAGAACCCGGATTAATTGTTTATGCTGGCCTAGCAGAATCCCTCAGTTAGCTAGCGCTAAGTGGTAGGGTGCTACTTCCGGGTTATTGCCTGCTGGGTCCATGTTTGGTTGGATCATTCTGTCATAAGGGGTGCTGTATAATGGTAGGTGGACCCAAAAGCAGATGAAGAGGAAGCAGTATCAGAGTGAAGTAGCCGGATGACTACCGTGTTTATTGTGAGGTGTAATGCAGGCATGTACAAGCAGAGGTGAAAGCAGGGGAGTGAGTCCAAGGTGGAAAAAACAGTTCACAAGGGAGCAGGCAAAATCCAAAACAAGGTCCACAGGAGAAGAAAGAATCCAACACAAACTTACAGTGACAACGCTCGGCAGGACCAACACCATGTGTACAACCATGATCCAACACTGAATAAAGAAGAGACCCAGACTAAATACCCTAGGGTGAGACAACGAGACACAGGTGCAAACAATCAAGGGAGGACCAACAATCAAAACTGGAGGGAAAACAAAGACATGAAGTAAAAAAACAAGACACACAAGGGAAGGAGACACTACAAAATAAAACAGGAAGTGACAACACCTAAACTACCACAGGTGTAGTATAATAAAGCAGCTTACAGCTATGTCTGTTGCCTGGTGTATGATAATTATCATATTTGTATGATACTTTTGATGATAACTTTTGTTTGGTATGGTTCAAGTTCATTTTGTTTGATTATACTCAAGTTTTGTTTGGTATGCTGAGGTTCAAAGTTAAATTATGAGCTTGGAAACATCAGTCAAAAAGATCTCACCGCCTGTGACTTCTCCACATCTTTTTATTTTCTGTTCAGGTTTGGTTGCCTTTCCTCTCCGGCCCTCTCTCCTCTCCCCTGTAGCTGTCCCTCGAATGTATGTTAGGCTAGTAGCTTGACTGCAGCTAAGCTAACGTTATTTCCCTCTCTGATTTGGACGTCTAGATTCATGCAAAATATCATTTGAAATGAAGCTTGTGTGGTTCTCACTCCAAGCTCATTAGTTTCTACATTTTCTACATTAGTTAAGCCTCACTGTTGCTGTCTTTACTGTACAGTTTAATACAGGCGCATTCATTTAGAACTGCAAACAAACACCTGCGTCACAGGTGTCCATTAAAATGTCTGGTTACCAAAAGTTAATCCACACCTTCCAACCAATCAGAATCCAGAATTTCCAGCGGCCATGGTCTTAAGACATCAAGATTAATGGTGTCAATGCTGAAAAGCATTCACAACCTATATTCTTCTTGCTCATTATTCTTACGCTGCCTTTTTTGGCACTTAACTAGTTCCACATTTTTCAATGTAGAAACTTCATTCAAACATGAAAATGTAGCACCTGGCAATGCCAAGGATGAAGACTGACTTTTTCTCCAAGCCTATTTCCCCAAGTCCTGTGCACTAAGAATATGTTCTTCCTTCACCAGGACATCAGACTTCTTAATTAGCCAAAATAAACTGTATTTTAACGTGTTCCAGTGTAACAGTAAAGAGCTTACCTGTTTTTCCTTTTTTATGCTTCAGGGGATTGTGTGAGAGAAAGAGCATCAGGTCATTATTCAGGTTTTAGTACCTCAAAATGGCTTGACACTGTATTAACTCATGTCTGCTAATGCTTCAGTCATAAGATTATGTTTCTGTTTGAAAGCATAATGTGGTATGGGGCAAGAGCCAGAGGGTTAGATTTCCAGGCACATGACAGGCCAGTGATGAGTGTTGCCCTCCAGGACTGTAAGTGCTTCAAGTGTGTTTTATGACAGTTTTGTTTTGTTTTGATTTTAGTAATAACTTTCATGTTTCATTTGAAGGTGTTCATACACATTAGATGAACAGTGTGTGAAATCCAGTGCGCTGGAGCCAAAACAATGAAAAACAGCTGTCCTACTACAATCCAAAATGAAATCCATCCTACAAACACCTCATTCATGAATCAGTTTATCTGTGGCACAGTCTCTACAAACAATTAACATTACAAGCTTCACAATTGTGGTTTTTGCTGTAGGTCCATGCTGTTTTTATTGGCTTATAACACCGTATTACAAAGCGTGCTTCCACACTGTGGAGCACAGTGTAAAGCTGTGAGAAGTGGGACCATATAAATTCTGGGAAACCATTGAAGTTTGATGGACTGTGAGGTAAGGTTAGGGTTAATATTTAGGGGAAAAATATTTTCACACATATTTGACACAACATATGTTGCATTTGTTGTAGTTGACCACTCGTCAATGATGATACAAAATGAGCAAATGTTTACCCTAGTTTGAACATTCCGATCTTGTTTCTCCATTTGCTTATGTTTTTCTCTCTCTCTCTGGCCACCGCAGATATGTGAAAATCTGCAAAGAGCTACACTCACACAGAGCACACCATATATAATATTGTTGTGATGGAGCAGTTACGAGTCAGAGACAGAAAAAAAAATGAAAGAAAGACGGAGAGAACAGCAGTATTGGTATGTTGGAAAGACCAAAAAGCATAAAAGGCTGGAAGGTCTACATAGTGGCAGAGCTCATTTTATTTACTCCAAACAATAACTCTTATTGTTTGAAGTAAATAAAATGAGCTCTGCCACAATAACACAAAATAACAAAAGTGGTTCTCTCTTCCTCAGATGATGAACAGGCTTATGTTTAACTCCCCCAAAGCATATCCATTTGAAAATGGTAATACAGTGCTATGTGTACTGTATGTGTGTTATGTGTCACTGTTTTACCCTTCTGAGCAATATAATCCTCTAAAAAAACCTAGACTCATCAGTTTGTTAGTTTTAAAATTTCACATACCACATCAGCTGTTTCATATGATGTTAGAAGTTAAAGGATAAGGTTAGCAATATTCTATATTTTTGTCATCAACAAATCAAATAAAAAGCAACAGACCTAAAGACCTAAAGCAACAACGAATTGATCCTACTAAAAAGTATTGTTTCTGTATCCAAATTGAGTATAGCTTAATCCTCCATTGCTGTCCAAAAACTATTAAAAACACATCAGTGAACACTGTTGCACTGGGTGACATGTTCTTTCATTATGATGAACTCGGGTACGTAGTTTATTTTGAGTCAATCACACATACATTATCCTGCTGCCATAAATACTCACCAGTGAACCAAATGTGTATTAATCCGCAGCTGAAAATAGTCCCCAACTATAATCCAAATACACTAATTTTTCCCGTTTGAGTAACATTTGCAAAGGAACTACAGTGCTCAACTGTTTTAGGAAATTACTGAGCCTTTAAAAAAAACATTTGTAACCTTTTTTTTTTTAAAGTTAACATTTTTAGTAAGAATTAATAGAAATGGGTTTGGTGCTTAGTGAAACAACAAGGGTAGGGAAAATACAGATTAATGCCAGGCTTATCATTTAACCTTAAAATTAAGATGTCTGAGATTTTATATATATTATGTATGCATTTGGTATGCAGTTAGTGTGAAAGTTTGTTCTTGTCAGATGTTAAGGACCAGGAGTTTGTCAAAAAAGATTCCTGGTAAATTAGGAACGAGTCAATGTTTAATTGACGGTTATATTACTTAATACTATCTGATTGAAATCAATTTTCCCCAATCCTCCAATATTGCTCAGGGATTAGCACCTTACAAGCTTGAGATATTAAATCACTCGCGCTAATTACCCTTATACGAGCCATTCAAATTACGCCACCACCATTCATGAAAGAATAACCAGCAAACATAGAAAAAAGGAGTGAGTAGAGATGGCATTGTCAGCAATTTATTGATATTTTGCAAGCAGAAAAACAAGACTTAAAATGAGCCACACAACCAGTAAGTGGGAGCTAACGAGCAGCAGGGCAATGGGGTAAAAGTGTCGTGACGCTGGTTTGTTCTCTGTCACGGCGCCAGCCTCAGGGTCCTCCCACTGCCCAATGTCTCCCTGGGTCAGCCGACTGCAGGAGCGCCCATCAGAGTGAAACAGAACGAACAGAGATAGATCAAAGTACTGTGGTGTTAGTACAGTCTAGATGCCGTCTAAGTGGGACTAAGTTGGCCCAGACAGGCTGGTACCAGGAGGCCCACTTAGACACAGAGCCATTAGTACAGACTTTACCTTAAAAAGCCACAGACAAGCAGGCAGTAATGGAGGGAGAAGAAATGTGTGAAACAGGCTCACGAAAAGCTGTACCATAAGCCACAAAAGGAAATGGCTTGGCTGGCAGAGGATGGAGAGAGGAGTCATGCAGTTTGATGCAAATTGAATGTGTTTTCATTTCGTCTGATCCAGCTGAAATGCATTCAAGAAATTCTAAAGTGCAAGAATCACGTTTACAGTGGTGGTTTAACAGGTTTTTTGTGAGGCGTGACACTTGTTTTTAAGTTTGCTTCACAGTACTGATTTTGCTTTTGGATAGCATTTTACTTCATTCACACTTTGTTTCTGGCAGACTTGGCTCACCGTCAGCAGTATGGAAAACATCATTATCAGAGAGTAAAACTGCTTCCTTTTCACTGTTCGAGATCAGAGGTTCATGTAAGAAACCCATGACAATTTGTAGAATCTTTAGCCTGTGCGGATAATGAAAGTAGGAAAAGACAAACAAACACATGCCTGAAGGTTTTAGTTGAGTCATTGAAACAGCATACTTGAAATTGTTGTGAGTTGTGTGTATGGTTGTGCGAACAAACATAGCTACAGTATAACAAACAAGTCAACCGGTCGAGTCTGTCTCACCAACTACATTAAAGCCTTCCTTAATTTTATTCAAAACAAACAACAAACCAACTCTGTCAAATCAATTAACAGATATGAGATACAAATTCTCAGCTTCTTTTGACTATAACAATCACACTTACACATAAATACCTGCTGAAACTGCTATACATGTTATCAGGGGATGCAAACTCATCAGGGGTGAAAAAGATGCAAATCCCCTTGGGTTTAAAATATCAGCTTTAAAATGTGGATTTACTATCGATTTAAGCATGAGGATATAGGGAAGAGCTCACCCTAGAATTATGACATTGCTTTAAGGACCGAACGTCTTGTGCGTGCGTGTGTGTGTGTGTGGCAGTGTGGTGGTGGTGGCGGTGGTGGGGGGAGTTAATTAAAAGACAGGGTGTAGATATGAAGTTTATAAATTGATTTCAAAACCACTACAACTGAGAAAAAGTGAGCTTCTGAACTGAGCTTCTGTAGTTTTCAGTGAGCTTGGCATTTGCCCCATGGATGTATTATTTTGCTCCCTACAGCGACATAATTAGGCTACTGTAACAAGCGTTCCGTTTAACTACATCATAAGTTAGGTCCATTTTAGCTAGGTTAAATGTCTACACCGTTGTCTCATGAATTAATCTCATGTTCCAAAACAAATCCAAAATCATTGTTTAATTATGTCGTGGTTATGACAATATTAGCCTTGCTAATATTATCTATATTATATATTATAATTATGTATATTATAATAAAGAAAATGGAACCATCAGGGGCTAACGTTAACAGTTAGTTGGTACTTTGGCTGAGGAGCTCAAATGTTCTAATCGTAAAATGGTAACGTCAGCAACGTTATACAAGTGGAATTTGGAATAACAAGTACGCTAACTAACGCTAACCTCCATGGAAATAACGTTAACACCTAACTTTACATCCAAATTGTGATGGCTAGCGTTTGGTAAATCAAAACAACTAAACCTTATCACGCTAATTAACAGCCAGGTATGGTTCTCATTTTCCATTCATGATAAATGCACTGATGTTATTATTTTTTTCACACTTGACCATACAGATAGATACAGTAATGTTTTATTAATTTAAAAACATTAAGCTTTAAATCAGTGCCAATATTTTAAATACAAAGTATTTCCAGTAAAAGGTTCTCCTACAGCTAAACTTTTGATTTGACACGCAAAAAAATAAAAAATGTGTCAGCCAAAAGATAAAAATATTGGAGCGATGAGCTTCCTTTTATCCTTTTACTCTCACTATCATGAATTTATAAAAACCACAGATCCACCACAGATTTTTCATCGTTAAGAGAAAACCCAAAGCACGCATTTTCGGAACGAATATAAAGCTACGGATGCAAATGCAGTCATCTTAGAAGTATAACTTATCACTGTAGGTACTTCAAACAAGCACCTGCAGTAAGACAGCTAACAACAATTATGCATATTACTGTATATGAGAAGATGTGATGAACCTGTCACCAGATTCAAATAGCATTTTAAATGAAAACTTACTTGTGCTATAAATGCATTGATTTTAGTGTTTGACCACACTGACCACCAAAGCTGTATTGTTATTTATGTATCAAACATTTGGCTGGGTGAAGACTTATTTATTGAGTGTACTGACTGTAACTATTTTGCTAGTCTGCCCTATGGCATCCACCACCCTGGAAATACAGTACAGTATAATATTGTTCAGGTTTCAGTTGCTTACTGTGCTGTGCATTGTAATTTTGGATTGGATTATTGGATTATTTTTACAACAAAGTGTTCTTTTAATAAAATAACCACAATGATGGATAAGATGGGAGACTAATCTATTGATACATATCTCAAGGTTCATATGCGTGTGGTGCTAGCAGTAAATAAAAGTTCCACAAATTGCTAACGTCTTGCAGGCAGGACAGTGGGTGGCAAAGGGTAAACTTTTCTCAGAACTAAACTATACAAGGGCCTTCAAGAGCTAAGCAGGGTGAACACATCCTACATAAAAGAAAAGTGGGAAAGCGAAGGAAACTTGTAATGTAACTGTAATGGAAAATTAACATTTGCTTTGAGACTCAAGACAGACATATTTGATGAATGTTGGACAGGATGGATTGAGTTTATCAACCCATATAGAACATATTTCAGGTAAAAGAGCATCAGGTGTATTGTAACCCCCCTGGTTCTCTGCTACACACAGACTCCTGGGCTTTTTTTTTGGTTTGTTTTGTTTGGTTTCAAAGACAAAAGTGTATAATGTAAGATGCTTTGTACCTGTTGACTTTCTACTCTTATTTGTGTCTTTGGCCCTGTCCTGTCCTCTTATTCATCTAACACAATTGCTATCAGCTGGCCTGTACAGGTCGTTACCACAGGCATTTCAGAAGTGCACTTCACCAACAGCCTTAAAATAGCTCTTAAATGAGAACGGATGCAGATGTAGATGTTTACCCTGCTGGTAAACACAAACATTAAAAGCAGCAGTGTGTGTGCAGCACTGATGGGAACATGCATGGTTGCCTTTGAATGTGTGAGGGAGGGTGGTGATGGTGGCAGGAACACATAATGTTGTTTTTACTGGCACATCTAACAGTGATAAGCTGGGTGGAGAAGGTGCAGACAAAATGTCTGCGATGTGTGTGATGGATGACATCAGATTTTGCTCACAACATATAAAGTGGGTGCAGGTTATTACTTTAACTAGATGTTTGTAATAACATGTCTATTAAAGTATTAAATCTGCGGCAATATTGATTAAAGGGTCAGTTCACACAATTTTTTCTCTCTCGCCTCTAGTAGTATCAAGCCATGCTGATAGTTTTGGTTTTATGAGCTGAGATTTTGAGATATCCCATCTGAAAACCCTGCTGACCGCCCAATACAGTAGAGGTGAATGGTATTTTATTTGTGCACCTCAAAGCACTACAAAATAAATTAAACCCAACATCTTGTCTTTCCAGAAGCAATGTCCTGGTTACTCTGGATAATCCATAGAGCTCACTGTCAATCGCTTTCATAAGAACAATTTCTTTCGTAGAAAGTAGTTCCATTTAAAACTGTTCAGAGTGAGGTCTGTGGATTATCCAGAGTAACCAGGATAAATGTAGCATGTTTGGAATTGGTTGGAACAATAACCTGCACCCATAATAGTTTTATGCAAGCTTTTATTACTGTACCTCCGCATACAGTCCAGAGCACGGATGAAGAAATCCTTGCTGAGCTGGTGTTCATCACGTAGGAGGGCACACTGCTCTAATGTGACAGACATGGATGTCCGGTCTTTGGCACTTTTACAGCTGGTAAACCTGATGCCATTTAACCTTCGGCAGATCTGGAGGGAAGTGGAGAAAAAAAACACACGCAATGTTTTCATGCATCATTAATAAAAAATAAGTAAAAGTGACTCATCTTGTAAGAAGACTTTGTTTTGTTTGTTTTACATTTGCAAGAGACTTAAAATCTGTTTATATTTTCCATAAACTACTGGATACCTTCAATTATACATGTTTCCTGACATGACTTGATAAAGTGCAATTTTAAGTATCACCCAACTCTAAAGATTCTTGATGATGCCTTTTTAGCCACGGTAAAGGCATGAAAATATGGATGGCAAAGACGGTCGATCGGTTCACCACTTTGGTCAAAACGGAATTATCTCAACAACTATTAGATGGATTGCCACAAAAGTTTGTAGAGACATTAATGATCCCCAGAGGATGGTTTATGACCAAATATAATATATAATATGACAAATATGTGTAAAACTAATGACATTCCCATCTGACTCAGCTGGACTGTGAAATGTTCGCATGCTAACACACTAAACATAGTACATATTACTAACATAGTAAACATTGGCTGAAGACTCGACTTGTTTTAACAGCTTCTTGCAGTGCTCGTGATTCACAGGAGTCACTGTTAATATGCATAACAATCCATTGACAAATATTAAATATCAGGTAAAAGGTCAGTGTTTATACAGTATCGTCTTCCAAAGTCAATCCATCATGCTCAGGCAGTTCCTTTTTGTTCGGCTCAGTGCTCCCATTAAAGCCCATGAAATATCAATATGTCAAAAACTTCATACTAGACTACATCTACCTGTTTACAGCTCACATTTACCGTGGTTATGCAAGAGAGAAAGTTTATATATACGGTTCAGAGAAAACTGTCTTCCTTGACAAGAACAGAAACTGCTCACCGTTCCAGCAATCCATAGTATCTCCACATTCTTTCTCTTCTTTGTAACTACATTCTGGCCCAGGGTTTCAAGTAATTCCTTTATGTCAGTCTGTGTCTGAAAACACGGTAGACCTATTCATAGAAAACACAAAACACATTGCCAGTGAGCGGTTCTGTTTCTTGCTTTGTTCAGGCGTAAATGAAAGTATTTCAGGCTGCCACTCAGGGCTGTTTTGTTGGATCAATGTGTGTTAGCAGACAAAAGGAAAATAATTAATTTTATACACACTTTGTTTTAGATGATTAAATTCCTAGGCTCACTTTCTAATTGTATAAATTATTGTTCTGATGTGGTAAACTCCATAAGATACTCAATGCATATTAAAACAAATTTGAACAATTATTTGCAAATACTGTTTTCCCTACATCTTTGTAACTGCACGCAAGAGTCACTTTGCTGCAGCAGTGGGACCTGGAACACAAGTCCCAGTATTTTTACAAAGATAAAGAGTATGAAAGTGTTGCGCACTTACATTCTAGTGGCACCTTTTCACTTAATGATTTGTAGTAAGCTTCTAACATCTCAAAGTTCTTCTGGTTTATTCTTTCTTGTAGCGAGATATCTCCAAACCTGAGAGGATGAGAGAATAAGGGCAGTTATAGTGGAGCATCACCAAGACATTCACTAAAACGTTTTCTGAACAATTAACAGTTTATCATTCAATATATCAATAATGCACAGCAGTGAATCCTGCATTCAGCTGAAAAACTATGTGATAAAACATGAAAATAGTTAAATTACTTTTAGAGAAAACCTAAAACATTTTCAACCAATTAAATGCAATATAGTTACATGTTTCTTTGCCTATGAGGGAAAGTGAGTATTTTAAGTAATTATTTTAATTTAAAGGTCCAGTGTGTAGGATATCGTGGCATCTAGTGGTGAAATTGCAGTTTGCAACCATTTGAATCCACCTTCCGCCATCCGCCTCACCCTCCCTTTCCAAGCATGTAGGGGAAACTACGGTGGCCGCGAAACTCGCAAAAAACACAAACGGCCCTATCTAGAGCCAGTGTTTGGTTTGTCCATTCTGGGCTACTGTAGAAACATGGTGGCGCAACATGGCAACCTCTGTGTAAGGGGACCCGCTCCCTCTGTAGATAAAAAAGGCTTATTCTAAGGTGATGAAAACACAACGATTCTTATTTTAGGTGATTATACACTAATGAGAACATACTTATAAATATTATATTCCATTTCTGCCAATAGATCCTCCTAAATGTTTCATACTGGACCTTTAATTTCTGGATATAGATGCCCTTTGAAGAACGAAGAATAAAGAATAAGCCATGCACAACTCTAGATCGTTATGTGATATTAATTAGTTTAAGACTGTGGTCTTAAACTAATATCACATAACGACCTTGAACTTGGTTAACATGTTCACACAAAGAGTGGTTGTCCTTAAGTGCAACAGATTGTAAGTTCTTCAGCGTGAAGAAAGAGTGTCTGAAGTACCTCTCTGCTATAGTTTGCTGTTCATTGATGCCCACGTTAAACAGCAAAGGGAATACTCGTAGAGGCTTGCCCTCCTTGATCTCTTCTGGCAAGGTCTGAAAAACCAGTCGTGGTAATGGCACTTCGACAGTGAAGTTGTCTCTGAATGCAGGGAGAGAAAAACAAAAAAAAGATTAAACAGAAATTTAATAGGTTTTGCAAAGCTGTAGAATTTGATACTTTTGAGAAGTTGTACAATTTGACAACTAAGACAGGCCTGAGCAAGCTGTGTAAAGA
The DNA here is from genome assembly GCF_020085105.1 of Siniperca chuatsi. Classification (NCBI taxonomy): domain Eukaryota; kingdom Metazoa; phylum Chordata; class Actinopteri; order Centrarchiformes; family Sinipercidae; genus Siniperca; species Siniperca chuatsi. The sequence continues at coordinate 11,851,515 of NC_058044.1, read as the reverse complement.
GAGACTGATGGTGTGAATGCATGAGAGAAAGATAGTGTGTGTGAGACAGATTGCCTTAGAGATTGACATGGAGGAGGTGATGCAAGACCATTTTATCACACAGCAGTAATCAGCTAAAACGTACTGGCTTTACCTTGTTTGGGCAAATGTCGCGCAAGTGAACTATTGCTTTACTGGAGGGCTAGTCATGTGATTCTATCGCTGTGATTCATCGTGTGTTATGAAAGTATTGTGGGAGAATCCCAGGACAAATAATTTTTTTTACATGTGGAGTAAAGTTCATAGTACAGCTGTACTGCTTGGCACATTATCACACATTATCCATTTTGATAGTAATTTGGGGCTTTGTTTGGTCTAAACAGCTTATACCATAACGCCCCTCAGCACCAAGTTTTGTTAGAATTTTCATGCACAAACAAACACACCCACTGTTGTAGGACTTTGCCTCCCAAGCACCTGATAAATCACATATTACTATAATAATTATGGTCAGATAGTGGATAATAAATCCTCTATATGTTGGATTATTCTGTTTCCTTTGGACCTCTCCTAGATACTTGGATTCTGTTATTTGCCTGCTCCTTTGGACTTGTTCATACTTCGTGGACTGCTTCCCTGGTTTTTTGATCACTGCCTGACATCAAGTTTTTGTGGGTTTTCTTGAATAAATTACTGAACTGCACCTGCTCAGCCTCCTGGTCTGCGTTTGAGTCCTAATCCCCCGTGTTCCCTGTTTCCTCCCTTGATACTAACCGTAACAGAATGATCTGAGCAGTCATGGACCCAGCAGACATTGGTTCTCTCTCTGAGGAACTCGCCATAGCGAGCTCCACGGATTTTGAACGCAGGCTTTTTGTATACTCTTTGATGGAGAAAGCAGTTTTGTCAAGGCCCAGGCTATTGGTCCTTCCAGCCACTGCTGTCATGGTTTGAGGGTTTACGTATGTTATTTCCTGTTTGGTTTTTTTGGTTTTTTAAATATTCTCCTTCCCTCATGTGTCTTTTGGTCACCTAGATATTTGGATTCTGTTATTTGCCTGCTCCTTTGGACTTGTTCTGACTTTGTCGACTGCTTCCCTGGTTTTTTGATCACTGCCTGAAACCAGTGTAACTTTTTATGGGGGTTTTTTGGTTGTTTTTTTGCATAAATTACTGAACTGCACCTGGTGTGCTTTTGGGTCCTAATCCCTGTGTTCCTCATTTCCCCGCTTGACACTAACCGTAACATACTCATTTTTATCTTTGCTTATAAATACACTGAATATGACATACTATAAATAAGTATTGATCTTTGTTCACATACTCTAATGTCTCCATGAAGTCTTAACACCTCTGCATTCTCATAGTGTGGTCAGTATTTGATCTGGAACCTCTTGTTGGGAAAACACTCGGCTGTTGAATTAATTGGGGTTTCTGTCTGTGTGGAAGAGGAGGTGTCAGAGATTACAATAAGAGATTGTGTAGAGCATGTTTTACTCTGAGACTTTGCTGTTATTCAGTGTTCCTTGATGCATCACTAAACCTGTTAAGACTTGTGCAGTAATTTTTAGTTACATATTAAATTATTAGTTAAAAGAACCAACTATTGCTATTTGCTTCAAATTGGTAACACTATTTTTTTACGGGTCCTATAATTTCTTATAGTTCCCCAGGAAGAGTTTTGGAAAGAACTATGGAATTTGGTATTAATTATAGGGAAAATAGTGACCATGGTCTGACACATTACAAATAGTAAGTACCCACTCAATTGAGAATGACTTCCGGATGGGAGCCGAAACGTCTTGATTCTGAAAACAGTGTCCAGATGACTACGACTGAAACCTTTTCTACGATACCCACTCATTTGAGTATTTGCGAACCAGTAGGTATCAGTTACTACAAAGGTCACCAGAAAGACTTATTGACAGGCGCATCAGATTAAAAACTCTGAGGAAAAACCAAATAACTGGCACATTGTTTATCACTGGAACTCACTTTAACACTGTTTCAGTCCTCAGACCTTCATCAGGTAAAATATATTTGTATTCATATGCAGGAATTTTCTTATCTGTACAGGTTTATACTAGCAGTTACTTGGAATTAATTGAAAGTGTACCAAATGAACACTGTCTCCACTTCCTATAATTAGTACCAAATCGCATGGTTCTTTTCCCTCAACCTTTTCTAAGAAATTGCAGTTACATGTCAGGCCCTTTCTAAGAAATATAAGAATAAGAAAGAAACTATAGGACCTGTAAAATAAAGTGATATGAGTGTAAAAGTGTTACTCTCAAATCTTAAAATAAAAAGATGTCTATTTAATTAACTGCTTGTAATTTTAATCAATCAAGAGACTTGCATTGGCAACTGGCTGACAACTGACAGTTATCTGTACTTATAATGTACTGAACTGTTACTATGCTGTAATTACAACTGGTTGTAATACTCAACAGCTTTGTCTTTAGAATATGCCATCATCACATAAAGAGACTAACTGAACAGAGAAGGAGATAATGTCTCACCGTCGGCCACACACTAAAGGCTGAAGGTCACTGAGGTCATCTGTTTTGGCCTCTGTAATCTGGAACACGACTCTTTGCAGGTCTGAGATTCCAACCTCCATGTCCTCCAGCATCCCGATCTCTTCACCTAAAACAGTTCGATAAAGATTAGTAGTGATTTAATTCTTGCTTGTCACACGTCTCTTTAGTTACTCAAAACGAGGTGAGTTCGGCTCAAATTTTAAAATGTCAGAGGGTTAACTGAATGATGAATAAAATTCATAAACTGCCCATTTTTTACACTGCAGAGGATTTATTTTGATGGAAACATAGCTCATAAAAATTGGTTAAGGCATTAGCTGTTTTTCAACTGACCAATCCATTTCACTTCTTTGAGAGCTGCACCATGAGCTTTGGCAAACCGGCATGAATGCGAGCTTTGATCATGGTGGTGCAGGTAACTAGAATAGGTGTACTCATATCTTACGAGGGCCTGCCCTTAATTCAGTCTCTAGTCTCTCACTGTGTTGATCTGATAAGCATCCATCCAAGACACTCACCTGGAACATGTTGTATAGAACATACATAGATAAAAGCATTTTTCGGCATTATGCCAAAATATGCAGTGCAGTGACTTATTACTTTGCTACATGTTGTGATTTGTTACACCCTCACAATTACTCATCACATTAGCTTCACCTAAACCAAACCACTCTATTAGGTTTTGTCTTTTCTAGAAAGCAAATAAAAGTTAACGGCTGCGTTCAGTGGAGGTTTTGAGGTTACCAGTCCTGATTTTACTCTTACAGATTTACTCACTGTAGGTGCTGAGCAGGCTCTCAAACTGGGCCACCAGGCCAACCAGGTGAAGCTGCCTCAGGAAGCCTTTGTCCTGCATTCCTGCATACAGCCTCATGACGAAACCACAGGCTAAGGCTGCCATCTGTTAAAAACACACACACACACACACACACACACACACACACACTGAGTTTTAGTGTATGTGAGCGTTTAATGATGTGTGGGGAAGATAGGCACTAGTTTGAAGTGCAGCACTGAGTGCGTTGCACTTTGGACCACAAAGGACAGACAATTAAATAACAAACTGCTTTACAGTTCTGCTGGCTGAAATAAAAAATGTCAAAGTGTCTGACATTGATCTGCATCGAGAAGTGAAAGATTATCAAATCTGTGATTGGTTTTGGTAACGCAGGGAATATGCAATCTAACTAGGGGTGTTTTGCAGACCTTAAAACAAGACCAAAGGAGATAAACCTCCACCTCAGATGAACTAAGACAAGTAAATTAGTGAGGACTTCTAAAGACTTGTTTATCATCTCAGTGTGGTCACCTACTGCCTGACTGAAGACCACATCTCGCCTCTGTTGGAGGAGGAATCCCTGTGGAATGCTGCAGGCTGCCTCCTGTAGGAGCACAAAGGCCATGGCTCTCTTAGCCTTCGCCACCACCTCCATTACACAATCCTTTAATCTGGTCACCAGAGGACGCAGCTGCTCCCTCCAGTCACCTTCGGAGAAAGATGTGATGGGGATAAAGAGGGGTGGAGGTGTAGTCAGAGATGGAATGATAGTTATGTTGTGATTGTAGATTAAAATATGTCTTAATGCTTGTGTGCTCAGCCAGAAACAACAAACAGTTTATCTGTGAAGTGAAACCGGTTTAGCCATTCATGTTTCCTTTAAAATGGGGAGGAATTACAGGAAAGAAAAACAAACCAAAACCCAACATAAATTTCTTAAGGCACTACAGGTGAATAGGGTAAAAATGTTAACTAATAGATATCACCATGAAACTTCAGTTGATTACTAACATTAGGACACTTATTTTTTGTATTACAAAATTTCTGATTGTTTACATTTAAATATGCAAATGAAGCATTATCAAGAATATGGCCAATATTGTTGACATATTAGAGTGAAAGGTTTTTACAGCGGGAAATTTGGATATCTCTTTTTATCGCTCCATGAATCAGAAAACACTGTCAACAGCCATAAAAAATCAATGTCCGCCATGTTTTTCGGAATAAAAGGTTACATAAATTGTTACATTTTAGGAATAAAATGATCAGACTATGAACAAACCCCTCTGTAAAAACCTTTAGAATATAGATAGGAATAAAACTGGAAAGTTTGGCGTATGTAAGTGCTACTGAAGTGGAGATTTCTGGCTCAGAGTATAAGAAAAAAACACATTTTGAGAAATATGCAAATGGAGCATTATCTAATGCTAACTTTTGGTTAATTTAGCAGAAAAAACGATGTTTTTGCTTGTAGTGTCTTGCCTTAAGGGCAATACCTTGGATGCTAATTAAATATATTTTGGTTATGTATGTGCATCAGTGCAAAGTGTAAAGGGCTGGGTGAAGTAGAAATATAGATTAGAGGGTGTGGTGATAATAATAAATAATAAGAATAATAAATACACTCTCAAACAGTCGCATCACTGGTCTCATAATTCTACACATAATTCTACAATACATTAGTTTAATAAACTTCAAATGTATTCATAATTACTTGAATACAGGTGCAGCTATGATGCACATGGACTCTATGACATTACCACATCTTATTGTGCCACCTCCTGGTCACAGGCCTGTACAACAACAATACAAACACCTTATAAACTGTTTAAATGAGCTCTTAAAGCACTGGGCAAAAAAAGGAACTCATACCCCTATTGCAATACTATCGTTTTAAAACTAGTCATATTGTCATTAAGGTCTGACAATGCCTCTCCGAATGTATGCACACTGGTCTGTCCTACAGGTGTATTTATTAGTGTTATGTGGAATTATCATTTTTATATTGTTATATGTGCATTGTATACACACCCAGGGACAACATTAGCATTGTGCTATCTGGTGCAATACATTTAGTGTACACTGTCCCTGTTTTAAGTAAACCATAAATGAATTACATCCTAAATGATCACGTCATATTGTAATTGATGTGACACACCAGCATTTGCACCATAATGCATTTCAAGAACAAACACCATGTTTGTTAAAGAAAAGTTGGAAAGCAGACAATGATACACAGAATTAATGAGCACCGGTAATCTGACATCTCTCGTATAAACACGCAAAATATCGAGTTATAACCAACCAGTCTGATGTGTGTAGAGGTGTGTGTGGTAGTTTTGTAGCAGCATGGTGTTGTTAGTGTGTAATTTAATCAAGGTAAACACAGTGAACAGCCATGCGTAATGGCACTGTGCTCTGCCACGGCGCTTCTCAAATCAAAGGCTGCAGATTTATCAACATATCTGCTGCCTTCAGATGGCTGCAGGGATTTAATGAACTGAAGGAGAAGCTTTTCACACAGTATTACGGAGCTGTGGACAACAGATACTGTAAGAATCATCCATTCATTTACAGATCAATGCAGACTGCTTTAATAACGTCCCTGCTTTAACCACATTAAATGTAATTTTTGATGCTGATTTAAATGAATCTACTGGTTGGAGAGTGTTAATAGTGTTAAATAGTTTGTTTACATTTTAACCATTATTCTGGTATTGCTGCGCATTTGCCCCAAATGTTTAGCTTGCTCTTCTTGACAAAGTCACCACTTCGGCAGTGGAATGACTTTCGCCAGAAACAGTCGTGGTTCGGAGATGTCTATTGTCAGCACAATGTCTAAAAGCCAATGTCGACCAAAATACCAGCAACTCGCTTTGCACTGCCTCATTTGAACGAACCTCACACCTGTGCAGCATGCACGCTGCTCTGGACATCAAAAACCAAACAGACAGGCAATTTCAAGGTCAGGATAATACCAAACTGAGTATTGCTTGTGCTGGTCGTTGCGCCACCACAAAAATAGGGCCCCTTAAATTTACCGCCCAAATGCCTAATGGATACCTCACACTGTACTGTAGCTCATTAAAAACACTATTTAACAATTGTTAGGTTGTGGCAAGGGTGGAGAAACTGTTTATTCATTACTTTTAGCTAACAGCTTCAAGTTTTTGTTTATTACATTGAACTAATGAGTTCAACAGTTTATACATGACGTTTAGCTAGCGTTTTCAACTTCTCTCTTCTCTTGCTTGCTAACTGGTTTTCAGACACTCAGTTGCAACATGTGGTGTTGATGTGTTACAACTAACTCAGGTTGACTCAAGCAGCTTACTGGTTTTTGTAAATTATTAAAGATCAGCGTCACATCATATTTGTATATAATCCCACTTAACACAGGTTGGGAATCACATGTATACACTAAGTACTATATACTAATTGTCATATTACACTGATTTTATATTTATCTAAGATTTATTAGCTTTTGCAGCTGTGATTAGCTCCTATATTTCCTTTGTGTAATCCATTGTGATACAATATTGTATACCAACAGCACACTCAAAGATGAAAGGGATTCAGTATGCATACTGACTTCTTTGAATATAATTACTTTTACCACACTACACACTCAAAACCTGCTTAGAAACAGTATGTAGGAACTGGGACACAGCTATAGTGTGATGTCATATGCAGTTCCTCCATCCAAAACAAGTTTCTGATTGACCTCTTCACTGGCCACCAGGGGGCAGTGTTGGTTAAGTAATGTCCAAAATGAGTTTTCCCACCATGCAGTCTATAACAGTCTGTCATGCTGCAACATATTGAAAAGTTCTTTGGGGGGGAGTGGGGATCAGTGTGGACACACACAAACACACACACAAGCACAGTTGGATACAACCAAGAATGTATAGCACATCAGCCTTGCCCTTGCCTTGTCAGAGAAATCATGTCTTATCTCATTCTGCAAATACCGCCTCTGCACAGAGAAGGAGGAAACAGAACTCCAGCTGTCATCTCTTCACCAGCCCACCTGTCCAAACATCCGAACCCCCACAATGCCTTGTCATCAAAAGCCTGGCCTTCACCAGTCTCCACTAGGAGATAAAGCCTCTCTCATTATTGAGTCCATGTTTGTATTTAGACAAGCAGATGACCACTTGCTCTGAGCCTGTTCAGCGTCTTAATAAAGGTGCTCGGGGGGTTGAGCTTATCTTTCAGACTGAACACCGGGCGGATGGCCTCGTTCTTACCTGCTAGCTCACTTGGACAGACAGACACACACAGACACACATGCACACGCAGGCACAAAATTATACAAATGCACCAACGCTTGCACAGATGCCTGAGTGTGCATTTGTCTGTGACACACACACACACACACACACACACACACACACACACAGAGCCTCTCCTTGTCGCCTGGTCAGAGTAATGGCGCTGCTCTGTGTGCCAGTTGGCAGTTGTAACAGGCTGGGCACTTGTTTGGACACAAGCTTGAGGCGGGATTTCATTGGACGTAAGGGAACACTGGGCAGCTTGCGGTCAACAGTGAATGGCTCTGCATATCAAATATTGCTTTCATCCACTTCTCTGGCAACAATTTCAGTTCTTTTTTTGCTAATGTTTAAACAACAGGGAGCCTCTAAGTTGGACTAGAGTCTTCTTAAGCTAAAATTAGCTGCTGTTTTGTAATGGGAACAGGAGTGGAAAATCTCAGGTAAGTCACAATACAATACTATCACCATATGTTGCCAGTAATAATGATGGATAAGTTTAATTTTGCACAGGAGCTGACTTACTAGTCTAGTTTAAATACAATTATATCATTGCTTAATTACATACAGGAAAAATGGCAGAGAAAGTGGGGAAATGGATGGATGTCCATTATAGTAAAAAACAACCTTCATGTTGTTGGGCTACAAAAAAGACTGGTGACTAATGTTTTTGCCCAGTTGCTGGAGAGGATTGCAAATCTCAGTATTGACCAGGCAACATCAGATAACTAGACTAATAATAGAACAGGTACCAAAGTGCCAATGTACAAAATTACATCCATTTACAGCATAAACGTACCCACATTTAATAGAGAAGACTACATGATTGTGCTTCACAACAACAATTATTTACCGGGGTTGTGTGAGGTGATGACATCAGCTAGCTGCTGCTCAGGGATTGGCTCCTGCTTGTTGTTGTCTTCTTCCTGGAGTTTATCCACCATGGCGATTACACAGTTGAGACATTTGGCCACGTTGGCCCACACCCTGTCCTAAAAGAGTCGAATACACAATCAGCAGTCATATCAGCCTCACTGATTGGATCTCTCTCTTTCTGTTTGAGATGAATTAGAGGGAAACCAAAGGGTGTAACAAAAACTGAAACAAAAACTGTTTAAGCAGCTAAAACCATAAAAAATAATTCCCTTATGTCTAAAAAACAAAGCAAAAAGGTGTTTCCCTTTATAGTCTAAACTGGCTTTGTGTCCAAAAGGTCAAAAGGAAATTGCTGTCTGGATATTCTGAGATTACTCTCAAAGCGTTTCCATTGTTTACAGCTTTCTCCTTCTTTTCCTGAGATTCAACTGTAAGCGGACGAATAGATGCTTTCACTTTTGTGTGTGTATACAAATATGACAATCCAAGTGTGTGTGTATGTGTATTTTAAGTAGTGGTGTGTATTTTGATCTTTGTTGCTTCAAAAATATGGTTTGAACATGTTATAACTGTGAGGAATATTTTGAGAGATAATTAGGCATTTGTGTGCAGAAATCATGATAAACTCCTGCTGTCATTGTGGCACAAACAAACCAACAGTCATACACACTTCAGTGAAAAGAAGCAGCATGGCTCAGACTCAGTGACAAGGATATCACAAAATAATCTTCTGCAGTCAGTTTGTCATGATGAAAATGTTTGAACTTCTTTGAGAAAACCTTTCATTAAAAAGAAAGAGTGATGTTGAGTATGCAATCTAATTTTGCAATAATTAAAATTATTTGCCATAAAAATGGTTTATCTGTAATTCAGTAATTGTTTATCTCCCTATGTGTGCTCTACTGTGAGGACCAGCAGAAAAAATAACAGTTTGTCACATTGTACTTAAAAATAAATAAAACCATAACTTCAAACCATAATAGCTTTGAAAGATTTCTTAATGACTTAGAAAAGTAGTCACACTCACCCATTCCTCCTCGTCATACTCTTTATGGTGTGGTATGGAGTCTTGGTGCTTCAAAGGCCCACCTTCTCTTCTTGCCGTGGTTTGTGATCCTTCCACATTATTACACACCGCTGTGCTCTCAGTGATCGACGTGGCTGGACTGTGGCCTGGAAGTCCCTGGACTGGGCTCTGATTCTGGTCACTGCCCTGGTGGATGTGGTCTTGATGTTGGCCTCCATGCACCGGGGTTTGCTTCTGGTTCTTGGAAACGTACCCGGGTCGCGCTGCGTGCAGTGCTAGTAGTGCACTCTTGACCAATTCATCCTTAAGTGTGTGAACAAATTGTTCTGTCTGTAGCAAAGAGAGAGAAAGAGAGACTGGAAAAAAGCCAGATACTGAAAGTTATTGTGGGACAGCAAAACAAATGAAAATTTAAGCGTTGAAAAAGCAAAGGAGACAGAGAGAGATTGTCACATTGGCGGGATGAGCGGGTGGAAGAAAATACAGGTGGAAGTGAAATTGGAAGCAGGTAACTATTTACTGAGGAAGAAACAAAGACAATGAACACTCTGCTTCACCATAAAGTAACTGCTCTCCATTACCGCAGCACAGCCGGTGTGCAACAAAAACAGCAACAAACAACAAACAATTCAATTACTCCTCCTTCAGCCTGCTTCTCCGAGGAGCACACCTCCTTTGATCTCAAATTCACCAGCTACTGTAAGTTGATGATGATCCCGGTACCAAGGAGCCTCGCGCTCGCTGCTGCCACTGCATAAAAAATGATAAGGGCTCTCAAGAGTAATTGAGTTAGCTCTGCAATAAGCAATTTTATTACCACAGCAAAATGCAGTCTAACAAAACACGAGCCTCCATGAAAAGAAACCTGCGAGGTCATTATATACATACAGTATATTTGCCACACAAACACCCTTTTCCTGTTCCTCCCTCCCTGATGTGGACTGAATAGTGAGCTTGTTGAGACTGCCAGAAGCTGTGGAGATGGCTTAGTCAGCAAAGAAGTAGATAACTGTGGAAAAGAACCCCAGGCCAGTCCTGTCCCGCTACGAGAGATGCTTTGTGTGGATATCACAAGGAAGTGATTCTGAACTATTTAAGGGTTTGTGACTCAGTGTCGACTTGTGATCCCGTTTAACAGGCTGCATATGTAAATGTCTGTTAGCAATTTACCAAAGGAGGGATTTTCACTTCTCTGACTGTGTCATTTGCGTAATTATCCATTACTCATCCAATTATCCAGAGTAACATAAGAAAAAGGCATGAACTCAAAAAAGAAACTTTGTGTAGCAGAATTTTTTTTATTCTCTCATATAATCATGTCTTGATACCTCAAGTATATTTTGTAGCCCTTTGGTGGGTTGCGACCCTGATGATGGGAATCACTATTAAAAGGTTTTGTGCCACAGAAGGTCTGCAACAAAGTAGTTCAACAAAGAAGCTCTTTTCTCTCTCTCACGTTTAGCATTTATTCCTCTGTGGGTGAATTTCTGTTATTTATTCCTGGTTTAATCTTCACCATCTCTTATATTCACCATTCCGACATCACCATGTTTGACCAATCATCTTTCTGCCTGTCTTTCTTGAGCCAACTGGGGACATCAAGACATTCTGGGAGATTTGAACGAGAGGTTCCATCATATAGAGGTGGAAATTACGATTCACTTTGCTGATTAAACTGTTTTGTTCAGTTCAGTTCAAAGATTCGTAATCACTGAGTATGTAGTTTGTTAACTTTTTTCTAAGCTAAGCAATCGCAGTATACGTACATCAGTGAGTGAACGCATCACTGTTCATTCTAACGCTGTGACGCTCAGCGCTGATTCAGTTCAGTAGTAGGTTCAAACTGTTATGCTCAGTTCAGTACAAAACTAGGCCTATACAAGCACTGGTATAGGCCTAAGGTTAATAGTTTAGTAGCCAATTATTTATGTCATCAAGCCACGGGCTCTCAGTAAAGTTTAACAGTAACTAGAAAGTAATCACAGCTGAGCGGATATTGGTGCTTTTAGTCACCAGTGAGCAGCTTCACTGCTAAAAGCTCATCATTATACAAATGTGTGTGTATGTGCACATACTGTATTTATGTATTTTCTTTTTCACCACGTTTTCTTCCTTTTTGATTTATTTATTTACTTTGATTTATCATTATTATTTTTTTAATGTGTTCCCCCTTCTTCTCCCTCCTCCTCCTCACACATACCTGCACATTCCTCTGGTCACACTTGCAAAAAAACATACAAATATGAAATGTCTATACGCAGTTCTCCCACTAACAAAAACAACTAAAAATCTATATCAAATTCAAATCATAACCTCTGTTTATGTCGTACTGTTTTGTGTTATTGTCTGTATATTTTGTTACACCTGAGCCTGTCTAATTTGTCACCTTTCTGAACTATGTCCCATCACACTAATAAAAGAAAAGTTACTCATTCAATCAGTGACAATGATGATTCAGCATAGTCAGTTCAGTTTGAAGATTCAGTGTTAAAGATTTGTTCGTACATATACTGAACACCTCTTCCATCATCCACCTGATGGCTTTACTCCACTACCACCAGCGTCTACACTTTGGGGGATCTCCTATCTTCATATGGACCTACACTTAATGAAGATGCTTCACATCGGTGTAGTCTATTGTCATACACTTCCAATTCATATCTCTTTATTAAACTGTAGTTCCAAACACTGACTTGTTACTTCTGTTACTTTGACCACTTTTCACAAACTCATCATAGCTTTTACTGAGAAGACTCTGCTTTAAGAGAGTATCTTTCACTGTGTTCCTTTTACGATACAGCTACAGTCGGTTTCAGTCATTAAGAAAACAACACACTTTTCCATCTGAGCCTGGTTTAACTGCTCTGCTCTTGATTTAAAATAAATATATGAGGACTGTTGAAATGGTCTATTTGATGGATGTTTGAGCACAGAAAGCAAATTATGACTACACTGAAAACACCATTGTATTTAATTCATATCTATTTTAATTGCCTTGCATGGATCCAAATGAGTTCCATTACTGTAAGTCAGTGACGTGAGAGCAGAAATCTATGGATAAGACTATGTGTGTAATTGCCTGAGAACAAGAATTTCTGCTGGAATACTATTCTGTGATGCACACAATTGTATCCAAAGAAGTAAACATTATTTCAAAATATAAAAATGTCCAAATGAGCTATGTGAATATGATTCAGTAACCAAAACACTTAACGGAACTGGGAATTCAAAATGTAAATTCATATTCAAATTGAACTCTGTTTATCTGACCTCAATGTTAATTTGCAATCTATGAGACCATGTATTATTCATTATCTTTCCTGAAATGAGTGAACAAAGCCACACACTGTATTTAAAACAATCTGGATCATATTTGCACTTCTTAACCACAGGGTCACAGAAACTCATGTATTTGACAGTGCCAGTGCTCATACAGTAACTTTTTATGCTGGTGAAATCGTTTTTCTTATGAATGCAATCCATGCATTTTTGTTGTGGATAAAAGAGAATTGATTACATTAGAAATCAAGCATATCGATCAACAAACCACTCATTCAATCACATTCCTAAATATTCAGCCAGTACCAGGGCTTTTATCCTCCTTAAGATCAGGATCTACTGTGCAGAAAACATTTTAATGATACACTGCATTGCAGGATCCATATAGATATTGTATTCAAAGTGAAATATCAGAGGTGCACTCCATTGTGCAAAGGAGAAAAGCACTGCAACTTCATTTTCTTACCAAGGCTAAACCAAAGCAACTTTGCTCCTCCACGTGCAAAAACTACTCTTTAGTGTAGCTCTTCCACACCTACCTGTTTTAGAGATCTGAAATGCTTAAAATCCCTCGGGAGAAATTTTGTTTCTAGTGTTTCTTCAATATATCTGCTGATATGATTTTGACTGAGCAGAAGTACAAGTCAGAAAGTGCCCCTGTGGACTCCAACTGCGAAAAAATAAGTTACGTTTGATCTAAAAAAAAAAAAAGAAGAAAACTGTAGGAATCTATTCACCCCGAATGGTTTCGAATGGTTTTACCCTGAAGGATGAGCGGAACTTGGCTGAGTTGAAAATAGAGCTTTTTCACTTCACTTGAGAGGTGAAGGGAGGCTGAATGAATAGAGCTGGTCAGATTCCAACAGCACTTGGCTGTGAGGACACTTATTCACTATTGCGTGTATGACCTCTATACACCATATAATTTAACATAATCATGCATAGACGATCAAACCCACAGCTCTTCCCAGGTAACGGTTACAGCGAAGACATAACTTGTCCTGGGACACAGCTGGAGGGAGGGGAGATGTGTTGCAATTGACTTTTCACTGTGATTATCATCAGAGTGAAATTATTATTATCATCATCACCATATATAGAGAAGCAACAGCGCATCTGCCGTGTCCAACGCTAATCAGAATGTGCCCAGGAAAAGTATTCTGAAGTGAAATATTGCATTAGGCCTCGAGTCAGGCGGTCTGAAGAAGGAAAGAAGGAAAACGTCAGAGGCAGCGAGTGCTTGATAAAAAAAGGTTCTTACATCTCCCTGATTTTCTCTGCAGGTGTCTCATCTTTCCCAGATTCTCTGCAGGTGTGACTCACTGTCTTTATTGAAGAAACTTCACACACATTGCATAGATGCACTCTCAAATGCATCCACCTTTATGTATAGTGTGTCTGTAAGAAGGATATCAAATATCTGTCTGACCTTAAGTGTGAGTATGGAGTCTGTGTGTATGTCTTTTCTCCCTTTATTCCCCATTTTAGTTTTTTTGGTGAATTGTTCCATATCTGAATTGAGGGCCTAAAGATAGAAGGTTGAGTTTTAATTTTCTTTAATCTCTCTTATACTTACTTAGAAATGTTTTTCTTGTTTTTTAAATCTGTTTTCTGTTTTCAAAACCAGATGGTTTTATGAGTTGTGTGTTTTATTTTGCTGCCTTTGTGAAGCAATTTGTAACATGGATTTTGAAAAGTGCTCAGTAAATAAAGACGGTGTAGTCCCTCATTCGTCCAGGAGTGTTCTATCGTAGAAAAGGTTTCAGTCGTAGTCATCAGGACTCTGTTTTCAGAATCAAGACGTTTCGGCTCCCATCCGGAAGTCATTCTCAATTGTGAATGACTTCCGGATGGGAGCCGAAACGTCTTGATTCTGAAAACAGTGTCCAGATGACTACGACTGAAACCTTTTCTACTCAGTAAATAAAGATTATTATTATTATAAGCTCGTTAGCTTAGCCTAGCATAAAGACTAGAAACATGGGTAAACAGTTATTTAATGGACAAATATGAGCGTAGTATAAACTATTCCTGTAAATCTTTTGAGGTAAATTTGTGATTTATAAAACTGACTAGACTTGACTTGTGTGTGCACTGGTGGGTACATGCATGAACAAGTGAACACGAGTGTGTGTGTATGCAAACATATAGGTATTTGTGTGTGTCTGGAAAAAAAAGCTGAAATCTGACGACCAGATGTGGAGGAGGAAATATTAATATAAAACATGTGATGTTGTTCATGATTGGATGCTTTGGGGCTTGTAAGAGAGTGATGTCAGCTTTTAAACACACAAAAACACACAGTTTCACACTTCCACCGCCCTCAACCACACACACATACACACACAAACACAGCTTGAGATTTTAATCAGAGAGCAGCCCTGCTTGTGCTGACCAGGCCAGGGGTTTACTTGGCCAATATGTGCGTGTCTAATCAAGGATGAGAGGAAGTGGTGACAGAGCGAATGTACCAATTAAGCAGGCTGATTGGGCTCTATTCCTCTGTGGCAAAAACAATCTCTCCCACAACAGATTGCAATCTGACAGCAGCAGATGTAATTCATTAATTATACTGATAAAAACGCCTCAACTCCATAAACCTCCATGCTGCTATTCACTTTTGTTAGTTTGGCGTTTTTATGATGAGTTATGGATTGTTCCTGAGGTTGTCTGTTTATAGTGTGCACGTGTGTGTGCAGCTGTGTCGCAGCAACTGCTGGGTTTAAAGTTTGAAAGGTATTTTGAGAATTTATAAATTTTGCAGTTTTGTTTGCAATGAAACTAGCAGCATAATATTACCAGGGCTGGTACTAAGTCACTCTTGTCACTCTGAGAGGAAAAACATTTAGAGTGTCGCAGTCAGTTTAGGCCATACATCCACCTGTTTTTGGATTAGTTTGGGTTTCAATGAACTTATCGCCACAGTTAAAGATTAATCTAAAAGGCTTTTCAGCCTGAGGTATTACCTGACAATGTTTGGTGATATGTCCAAGAATAAAAGAGGTGGTTTGAGTATTGCAGCAGCTTGAGGCCAAGAGGAATAAAGGGATAGTTTAGATGGAAGTAAGGGTGGGTGGAGGGTTTTGGGGGCTGCCTCACCTTGTCAGAAAGGTTCTTGAGTGCATCCCTCAGTCCAGGGGAAGAGTGCTCCTGGGCAGCCTGGAGGAGCTGGTCTGCTAAGCTTGTGATGAGGGGCTGGAGGAGGCTCATGGTGCTGAGTACCTCCTGAGCTTTGGCTGTGTGCTCTGGAGAGTAGTAGATACACTGGTAGGCAGTGCTGAAGCTGTGGTGGAGGAAAAAACAGATTCAGATTTGACAGATCTCATGGACTAGAAACAGTGCTGTATCAGTTTTGATAATACATATGAAAGTGGCCCAAATCTGACTGAAAAAGAACAGGGCCACACTTGCTTGTAATGAGATTGTAGCCATACTAGACAGAGACTCATCCCATGTTTGTTTAGATCAGTGCTGCTGGTTTTCTTAGTGTCCACTTGCCACCGGTATCTGCCAAAACTAGCAGAGTGGGAAGAGACAGTATTTGATATCAAACAAGCTACAAGCTACACTGCAGCATGCACTGGTTGACCTGCTCCATCTGGCCGCAAGATCAATGCTGACACGAAAAATCCAAACATACACAACGGATCAAATACAGGTTCTGCGTTTTTTCCAGCAAGGTGTGAATTAAGGAAATGTTTATGCTTTTCTACACTTGTGGTTATATGTTTTGTGTTTAGACCATGCATCTCTTACAAGGACTGTTATTGTAAAATAGTATTTTAAAATAGCATTACTGATAACACATCAAATATATTTTATTATTAGAAAATTATTTCTCTCGATGCCTTTGGTTGTTGTGGAACATGTGATGCACCACGTCTTGTTGCTTTGTGCACTTAGCTGTAGCAGCTCTAAACTCCACCTACAACTCAAACGTTAAGCCTGGGCACCCGTTGTGAATAACAAGAATAACAGCTTACACCTAATTGTATTTACCTTGCATCACAGGCATAAATCAATCCCTGACTACACAGATGAAATTAAAGTATGTCTCTGGATCTTGTGGAAGGGGACTGAAAAAAATAAGAATAAGTATAACTCTTATTGTTATCCAACAACAGTAGAAAAGCTTCACAACAAACCTTTTCTCATCTGATCTTTGCTTTACAATGTCAAATGGCTATTCATTGTGTTGAGGTCAAGTAATGACAAACAGACAAATAATGGGTTTTTATTGACTATAAACATTAAGTTACGGTGCACAAATTTATTGAGCTCATTTCATTATGTGTTGCTACGTTTGCTGCCTTGAAAATGTACAGCAGAAATGCTTTCCAGGTACTCAGCCTGAACTGTCAAATAGGACCTGCAGTCCAATGTCAACCCATTTTCGCTTTATGAATAATTAATCCTGTCTTCATTTCTAGGGAGCTATTTAATCTCAGACAAAAACACCTTTTGTCAGTTCCCAGATTCAGGGCAAATCACTCCAATCAAACATTCTCCCCAGGTAAAGTTCCAGTGACTTTCAATGAGTTTCCGCTGACTTCCTGCTATCAGATGTAGCGTGGAGCGAGGCAGTCATTTGCAACCCTCCCAGCTAGTCTCTGCAAGCCTCTATGTAGGCCAGACCCCAGAGCCAGATCCTAAGGCATAATTGACATAAGAGAGAGCGAGGAAGGGAGGAGCACATACAAAGGGCTGGCATAATACAGTATTCTAATATTAATACTAATATTTTGCAGCGAGGGAAAGGAAATGCTTCGACCTGTGTGGAACAGCACTACCTGATGTATCAATAAGTGCGAAAATCTGAAGGCCTTAAGAAATTAGGTATACTGTAGTAGGTACTAGCCACTAACTATGTCTTTGACTGGCTAACTTTAAAATCTTGGCCTTGTCATTACAGCTAATGAGCCCCCTGGAGAACTACCACCCATAAGCTCAAAGCAAATCAAAGGAATCAGTAAGTACGAGCAAGACACAGGGCAAACAGTGTGAAATACTCAACTGCACAGAACACCACCATTTCTACTTGCACAACATCTGTTATCGCCACTTCCATGACTATACCTTCAAATGCTAAGATTTCAGCCACAGAGAAGACCATAATTGAATAATCTACTGCAACAAAGTAAAGACTATAAAACCCTTTCATCCCCTGTGAGCTTACATTCTTATTACATTACGCAGAACTAAAGAGAAAAAATCCTACAGGACTGCAACAATACAGATACTTCAGAAAAGAGGCAAAGGAGAAAGTTGTTGGAAGAGGACAATTGCTTCAGCGACTGAGATTCAATAACAGCCCTGTTGACTCATAAGTACAAATCCAATCCCATTAGGGAGCCTTGCAGGCAATAATGAATGCTGGGACCTGCCACCTGATGCTAGAGGACAGAATTGATCCCCTCTAAGGCTGGCTAAGGCAAGGAACTTTAATTGCCTCATCAGCATTGCTGTCAGTCCAAACGGGTCTACCAAGATGGCAAACAATGCA
This sequence comes from Siniperca chuatsi, assembly GCF_020085105.1. Lineage (NCBI taxonomy): Eukaryota > Metazoa > Chordata > Actinopteri > Centrarchiformes > Sinipercidae > Siniperca > Siniperca chuatsi. The sequence continues at coordinate 11,833,256 of NC_058044.1, read as the reverse complement.
AAGGAAAAACAGCATAAATCTGTGAATGCTAACTTGATGAAAGGCCAAAGGGGATGTTGCAGATGAGGATCTGATTGTCATTTCAAGCCTTGGGTATGTTTTCCATCCCTGATGTAATTTGGGAGAGCTGTGTGCCAAGCTTTTAAAACATGGTGCCAATAAAACAGGGAGGTGGACAAAAAAATGCAAAATATAATCCAATACATCCATCCATGCAAGAAATACTACCTATGTGGAGCTTATATTATTTATCTTTTGTTGAATGTGTGTCAGAGAAGTGGTGAACCCTAGGTGAACCCTAGGGTAATGTCTGAGGCCATAGTTTGTGGCATCATTGGAGTGCATGATATATTAATAAATAAACACAAGAGCAGAAAATCCACCCACCTGTCTAGGTCTTACGTTGGCGGGACTTAGCCTCAAGCTGACTCACAGCACACCTGAACTCATAAAAGGCCTCCTGCTTCCCAAATCCTTTGCTTTTGATTAAAGGAGCTCCCAGAATAACTTGTTATTTATTGTTTGTTTGATGGTAGACCTATTTCATGTTGAAATCTGGATGAATTTCTTAAAAGTTAAACATTTAGTTTTTTATGCAGTTGACATTTGATCAGACCAATTTGAGTGTTTGATATCAATAGCATTCTATTGCCTTGTAGCGCTATATTATCTGTAATGATCACAAAGAAAGTGGAAAATCCTTTGAAAATAAAATAAAAGGTTAGATGGCTGTTTGTAGTTAAAGTATAAGTTTGCCGTGCAGGGAATTTTTACACCAGGTACTGTATTCATTATATGAATGTTTATTGATATTCATAATGCGAATGTGAGCCATTTGTCCAGCAACTACGTAAACTTTTAAGTCTGCATGCTATTTATGAATATGTATGTGTACGTCTACAGACCTAAGAGACTCGTTAGATTACATTTCCATACATGCAGCGTAGAGTATTTCAAGTGGACTGGTTTTCTTGTGTTTTCCCCCTAAAGGGGGCTAACACATTGGTCTAGAAGGTTGTCTTTTGAGTGTGTTAACAATAGGGATGCACAAGTTCAATTTCACTGTGCCAAAATGTGAAAAAAAGATCAATGAAACTTAGATTTCTTGCATGTTAGAAAATCCCTACAAGTATGCAGACTTGCAGCACTATGAGTAGAGCTTTCTAAAGTGCCCACAAATTGTATTTCAGTTAAATTATCTCACATAGGAGCAACAATAGATGAAAGAGATGTATTTGCGCAGACTCCATTACACAGTACACATAAATTATATATTAGGACTCACTATCTAATTATCTTAATAGTGATCAGCAAACCCACATCCAACCACAGCCATCTGCCTTGGGGTCAAAAGTATACTGTACATGGTGCACCTCTGGTTTGTGATATTTTTGTCACTTGAATTGGTGGAGACCTTATAGACCCCTCTAAAATCACACAAACCCCTTTTATTCATGTTTTACATTTCTGTTATCCTGTCTTACCAGCAGACACATCTAATTACACAGAAAAATAGTTATACTCCAATTATGGCACTAATTCCAGGATGCAGTCAAGTTTAATATTTGATTTTTACCAGCATCTCTCAACCAAAACAGCTTGCATGCATAAAGGCTTTCGCTTTTAGCTGATTAACTCCCTTTAAAGCCAGCTGAAGGTGGCAGGTTTGTTTTTCATCTGAAGTCCTAAATTTGTGTGACACACTTTGTCAAACTTTAATTACCTGTGCCAGAACTACACAGCTTCCCAATTTATGCAGCGCAGTGCACAGTGGAGTCTTTACCTCAAGACACATGAGGTAAAGATTGACCTGTGGCTGTGATGAATAGCATGAAGTGTAGAACAGAATCAAGACATCAAATCATCACATATCATTAAACTCTGCTGCATAAAATTAAGAATGTATGACTGGAAAAAATAATTTGTTATAAAAACTCTACAAAAACTGTATGTGTGGCTCACATCCAGTTTCATTATGGTCATTTTTAGTCTGCAAAGAAAATGGTTTTGTTCCCTGTTTGGCAGCAGTGACATTATTGGTGCATGTAAGCTAATTGAATGCAACCATTTCCAATTCCAAATAAAATTGTGCATTATCACAGAAAACAATGGAGACTGTTGGATATTCCATATGTTCAGAAACAAGAATTAAATTCATCAGGCCTTGGAGGAATATTTGGGCAGGACTATATTTGGATTTGCAACTCTCCACCTCTTGCGAGAGAATATTAGTTTCCTCTTAGTTGAAGCTCCTCCAGACACCATTACATGACGTCAGTACGTCATTGTGGGGAGAGAAATGACTTTAGAAGGAACTGCTGCCGAAGCCTAACACACTCACTGATAATGTATGATAATGGATTCTTCTTAATCCCACCTCATTTCCATGTGCACCCTGGGTGCGTCACGCACCTCCAGCCATGAAAATACAGAAGTTGTGCTGCCACTCCCTCTGCAGAATATGCACAGTGCACTTGACTGCGCTTTGCACCAGCACTTTGACTCAGGAAATGTTTGCCCCTCATCTTCTTAAATTTCAAGTTTTATACTGACAAACAACACTGGATCTCCAGGAAATAGAGGACCCATCCACATGCTCACACATTTGTGGCGCAACACTTCATCAGGTAAACTTGAGTCTAGGAGGAGACTCCATTCTATTAACAGATTACTAAAACCAGCAGCGTGTCCAGGATGAACTTCCTCCTTGGTTTTCCTAAATGATCAATAGGAATTGGTTATAATGGTAATGAGAGGGAGAAAACCGGTGGGCCCAGCGGCCTAATTAAGCCAACATCTCCAGCGCATGGCTAATTAATAGTGGAGAGGAAATTAATGAAGAGCTTGTGGCCTGCTGCTGACAGCCAGCAGGAGTAAAATGCAGCTACGTCAGCAGAGAGCCCTGCAGCACTCCAGGTGACTGCCAAAGCCTCCTTCGTCATTTAGACAGCACTCTCTAATCATGATTCTTACACCAGGCCACTGCCACATGGCCACAGTAAAAATCTGTCTGCTATAGATACATGCTGGAAGATCTGATCTCAAACCAGATACTTTTAGCTGCCAAACTCCATCTGTTGTTGAATCCTCCACTGGGCACTGATCTCACATCAGTTCATAGAATAACAGCCAAAGCTTTCCTCAATGATTTAGACACAAGCTAGAAACCCTGATCTGAGACCAGATAAGCCTCAAGGCTACTGCCAGCGTCCCTCTACATTGCCACAGAACCTGGAGCAGGCTGACTCTAGAGCAGGCAAAGAACTAACAAGCTGCTGTCCATCAGCATGGAGTCCCAGCCACTGCCAATGTCCTGTCTCTGAACACACACAGTAATCCAGGGAGCAAGTTATTTTGTTGGACAACATGCTGCTAGTCACATTAAATCTGGACATCAGCCCCAAGAGACTCTATTAACTGAGTGCAATGTAGTTTCAACCACTCTCTGTGTCTCAGAAATGTGTCATTCGGCAGTCCTGCTTGACCAGGAGGCCTGGCGAAGTGACAGTGCTTCCTTCCTTCCTCTCTGTTACGGTGGACACATGTAGAGAGGAGCTCTACTGCACAGCTAACCTTACAAACAGGGTTCTGTCTAACATTCTACTGAACAACTGTATATCTCCTACTCCCATACATGTGCAATAAAAACATGCAGACACATACACACCATCAGCCCAGGTAGAAAAAAATTGCAATGTTCAATTTCCATAAAACCTGTCTCCAAAAAAATGTGTTGCATCGTTATGCAGATTAGCTGAATAATTCAAAAGAGGCTGTTAATGAAAGATTAGACCACCTCAGCAAATCCACAACTCTGTCTACAGGGTTCAATTAAAAACGGATAAAAATCCAGTGACTTTTAAAACAGCCATTTAAGTGGGACTGCATGCATTAATGAAAGATAAATGCTCTTGCCCTGTGTGTACATGTGCAAGGTTTCTGGAGGAATACTAAGTGTAGATATTGATTAAACTCTTTCCTGGCCCATCCTGAGAGACAAACTACATTGCATACTCTGGTCATTGCCAAGTTTGGCCAATGCAGGTTTTTAATGGATCTGGAAAGAACCCCCCTCCCTCTCTTCTGGTGTCCAGGGAACAAAGACAAATAGCTCTTTTATTGCCCTCCTGGTAACACCTCTGTGCTCAGGTTTTCCTTTTTTTTTCCCTTCCTCAATCCTTTTCCATCTTCTCTTTGATGAATTAATACCACATTGAATAGCCAAGTCTCACATCTCGCCGATTGTTCCCTTTTTAATCAAATGTGATTACAAAAAGCTGCTTCTGAAAGGCGAGGAGACATGCTGTGTGTGAGTGTCTGTGTGTGCAAGCACACATGTATCTTTGCTCTGCTCAAATAGGCTGACTTTCCATGCAATTAAGTTACTCTCAACTGTACTTCTGCACACGACTAAAGTAGTTCACGTTCACACACAACAAAAAAACCTTATCGGGTCCTTCTAGGCTCAATATTTGGTCAGGCGTTTAGTGCATGCATAATAAAAGCAAATTAAACCATCAAATAATGAATGTTACTCATTTAAAGTAAACACCCACCTTCATTACAATGGCCACTGAGAACATTCTGCGAAACCACAGAGAAACGGACTTTATTCCTATTTCGATGACTGACAAGTGACTGCATTCCAGGTCAAACGTGGATAAGGCTCAGCGCAGGCCGTAGTCAGTTAGCCAGGTGGAAAATTGGAAAATTTAAGCTACAGTGAGTCATTAGCTAAGTCAAATATGAAACAAAAAGCTTGGTCTCCCTGGAGAATTCTTTCTGAAGTCTAATCTCTCATTCAAAGAAAATGATTTCACTTCAGTGGATTCTCGAAAATATGCTAACCGTATCATAGTTCATGCTAGAAGATAAAACTGACCATCTTCAGCAAATTCACTTGTGCACTTTAGCGTAAAGTAAACCTTTCTTTATTTTTTATCATGAGCACAGGCCCCCAACTATTTTCCCATCAACTTATCCATTTCATACCCACACCTCACCCCTCTCCATCTTGCCTCTCTTCCCCTCTTTCTTGAGCTGCAAACTCTGTAACTAATTGGATCTGGCATGGTCTGTAATGACTTTGCACTCTATGGGGAGCTTTGGGAAAAATCACCCTTCATTTCTTCTGGCATCACTCAAGTGACCACATACTGAACTCCAGTGACATATACCTTCATCCTGCATACAAAGGGCAAAGACAGCAAAATTTACAGAATACTGCTGATCTCAGGTTTGAGGAAGTCATATGGATATGTTGCACTTTCAGTCAGTGTATGTGCGTATACATTTATCTTTTTATCTGTGTGTGTATAATAAAATCACAGCAGCATGTTCTCATTTTATTCAGTCAACCATGAGTGTTTGTGCAGCTAGCGGTTTCAGTCAGTAAAGGAAACACACAAGACATATTTTTCCCATCAAGTAATCAAGCAGAGAGCTGGTTCACAGCCACACACTGAACTCAATCTAACATAAAACTTAATCTGAAAGAGTCCCCTGTGTGTCAGTGAGAACAACTCACAAAATATCTCTAGTTTGAGTACTGGTCAGAGCAAAGCCAGTACATTACTCTTCTTGGTACATAAGTTTTTCTTAAAGAATTCCCAGTTTTTCAGGTTAAGGACTCACTCCTTGTGAAATAATTAGTAGCAATAATGACTGATTATTGCAGTGCTTATTGTAGACTCATCTGGCAGTCATTGATTATGAATTGTTGTTCAATTGCACTCTACACATCTTGTAGTAACAATATTAGCACCACTCATTACCTCAGATGAGAAATCTCCTCATTCTTTGCAAAAAACCTGGTCTGACCGCTTGGTTTTGAATTCAAGTGCATTTTAAGAGTGAGCTCCAGCTGGCAGCTGGGAAGTTGAAGCAAAATTTGTGGCTGCTGTCCAGTGACAAGTTAACATACAACTTCAGGAGGGATAAAAAATGCTGGGAAAAGAACCAGTAAAGAGGAATTTCTGACTCAACAAACGTTTTCCATCATGCCTGTTGCCTCCAGTAAAATTGAGCTGTCAGAGGCAGTGGAGTTCCAGTCTAAATTCAGCATTGCTTGGCTGTAAGTAACAGTATGGGGCTTGGAAAATGAAGTCCATAGGCCAGGGACACATTTGTCTGTCACAATCAATTATGCCCAAGTTAAATTCTTTTGCCAATACAAGCCTGTTTCCACCTCAGCATGCGTCCTGTATTAAGTCTCCCTCTAAACATCATGGTGTACTGGTTTGCAAGGTGTTTTTTTTCCTACCTCTTTTTCTCTGCTTCATATCTGCTAAGGAGACGCTGCAGACCACCACACTTGAAGCCCTGGAAGTGGGCTGCAGGGGCACCGACAGTGACAATATCATAGAATGCATCTGTAAAGAGAGAAAATAGAGTTTATAGGATTTAAAATAGTGAGATGTATAATATAGCACCTCAGAAACATCGGCACTAAAGGACCTTGAGGTAAGAAGAATGAGATTTTCAGAGCAGAATTGGGCCGGGTCCTGACGAGCAAGGTAGTGTGATCCAAAACCAAACCGCTTTAGCCGGTAACTATGGCTTTGGTTCAGCCGTTACGGTTCAGCCGTACATGTTCCAACAACCCGAACCAGCTTCACAACCGAGACTGGAGAGTTTCAGAGTTTCATAGTGGTAAGGTATTAATTTGTAAATAATTTATCTCTCATAGGTAACGTTTTAACTGTGCACTGTCTCTACTTCACAGTAACAACTTTATTGACTGGAGTGTATCTAACGTTATTTTAATTTCATATTTAGGTGTACGTGTGGAAACTGCTCAATTCATGCATTATGACATGTGTTACATTGTGATGTAGATACATTACAGAAGTATAGGCTGGACTACAATCGAGCTGTTCAGGCAGTGCAGGAGCAAACCTATTACATGCACAAAAAATATATATAACACAATAAAGGAAAGGGAAAAGCCAATATGACCTCTAGTAAGTGTTATATCAACAGGTACTTGACATAAGGATTGATTCAGTATTTATGAATATGCAATGCAGTTTTATGGTGGGGTCCCTGCAAGGTGTTACCTTTTGTAACCTGCACACAGTATTTTTTACGCCCACGGATACACTATATTTATGCACACAAAAGAGGCATGACATTATTCTGCACTCCGCCAGTATATTTGCTTTTAGGTATACATATATTTCAGGTTGATTTATAGTATCTATATTGTTCTATTACTAGTCATCTCTGTCCAGCCATCTTTCGGTCTTAATGTAGCATTGGTCCCATGTTGAAACAGAAGGACGGCCAATGTCACAGCGCTTCATTCCAATTTGCGCACCGCCGTCAAAAGTAAATAAACACTTCACAGACGGCTAGGCGGGCACAGAGGTGCTTACAACAGGCCTTGTTTTGAATGAGTAATGGATGAGGCTGACAATTAAATCAGAAAAACAGGGAGGAGGGAGATGGAGTGGACGGGGGTTTATGGGGGTGAATATTTTGGTGTGGTTCAGTGCCAGGTCAGTTAATGAACACCACTGGGAAAGCAACAGTGCACAGCTCCAACCATAGGAAAACACTAGTTGAAAAATGGTTGAAAATAGAAATTAATGACACAACACAGCTCCAAGTGTTGCCACAGAGATGTGAATGACAGTGTGGCCAACAGCCTCCCGTCCCCTAACAACCCCACAATAGACCAATAGCGGTTTGATGTGAGGGTTTCGCTGCTACCCACTGCTTCTTCCATTAATTATCCCTGTGCCTGGCCATGAGACTCCCTGTCCGCTTCACGTTTGGCCCCTGGAGTTTTCAGATGTCCAAGCTCCCTTAATTGGTTCTCCCACAGCAGAAGTATACTGAAATACAATGGTGGGTTTCAGAACATCAAGCACAATGACCAATTTGTGCTTGATTTGCCTGCTCTTCCTCTCACACCAACCTTTTCTTAATAAATCAACAACAGAACAGGTTGTTAAAGCACTAAGAGGACAGTTGCTTTCTAAAAGAGGAAATTGATTGTGGTAGTCAGGATGAGTGGTTATAATTCATACTTAACCCATTCCACAATCCTGTTTAACAATGACAAAACATCACAATGCTTTCAGTTCAGCGTGGCCAAACTGATGTTTTTAGGTTGGAAATATTTTGCAGTTGTCATTTTGGAGACAGAAGACAGCCATTCGCTGCAAAACAAATGAATACTGTTTTGAGTACTAAGAGTTTTTTCCCCACTATTTCCTTTTCCTGCTGTATGATAAATAGACAAAATTAAATTGAATGGTTTAGTGTCGTTGAGTGGATTGCATAGCCAAGCTCAATGAAATGCATCACTTCAGAAAATCAAATGGAACAATAGAGCAATTGACTATGGTTGGAAACTGAGACTCAGCTCCATTATGGAGCAGGTTCCAATGTTTCCTGTGCCTGACTGATTACAATCATTTATTCCATGTGTTTTCCAAATCAAACTAAATGTGCTATGTAATAGTAATTCACTATCAAACAAGGATATTACAGTAAATTAAAAGTAGAAGGTTGCCTGATATTCAGACTGAAGGTTACATTTTGTTACAAACTTCTAGTTAGTTTTGTTTTCAGTGTGGGGAAGCTTTAATTTTTGCCAAACCATTCACGTCAGACGACTGATGTCATGTTCAGTCGTGTTCAACTTTTTTAATATTGAAAATATACACTCAGTTGCCAGTTTATTAATTACACCTACCTAAAACTAATGCAGTCTACAATAATACAACTGTCCTGCAATAAATCCTCCCTTCATGAAGGTTATAATGTTTAGTTTTTGTTGAAACTGTTTTAGAGAGGTTTTGATTCAACTGTATGATCATTTTGGAAGATGTAGTTTGTTGTGCTATTAAACTGTATTGTGTCATACAGAGAGCCGTTTCTGTTATTTATCCTACCATCATTAATATAATGGACAAAATAATAGAAACGCCTCTCAGTATAATACAATACAATTCATCAGCACCACAAACTGCAGTCTCCAAAATTAACACAGTTGAATCAACACATCTCTAAAAGTTTCAGCAAAAAATGAGCATAATAACTGTTATGAAGGTTGGATTTATTGCAGAACTGTTTTATTAGACTGCATTAGTTTTAGCTAGGTGTTTATGAAAACACAATTTTATCACTAAACAAGCAAAGATACTGGATGTACAGGTGATACAGGAGCAAACATATGTCAGGGACCCCTGGTTAAATCCTCCACCTTTTTCAAAAGAACACAATATGCAATATGTTTGCAAGTGGGAGGCCAGTGAGGGATCATGGCATCTGCACGGAGGGGTTAGGATCTTCTGTTCATGTTGCACCATTTCATGAGGACTTGCCAGTGTTGCCCTTGTTAGTTTTTGTAGAGCTCATATCAAAAACACCTGGGAGCCAATAGTTAAATTGTTAAAATTCAGATTGCATTCAAGACTATGAGTGCATTTCATTTGTGTGTATGTGTGTTTTTTTAAGAAGGTTTTTTTGTGCATTTTTGCCTTTATTGCATAAGTGACTGTTACAGGATAAGGACAGGAAACATGGGCAGTTTCATATAGCAAAAATGTATTTTGAAAATTATCAGTAAGATATTTAAAAAATCTGCTCTTCATGTCTTTTTGCATCAGCACTGCCTTTAAACACCTTGCACCATTAATTTAGATTAACCAGATCTCTTAATTAACATTATGAAGCTGATGGGAGCTGTGTGTATCCTGCAGGAGAGTGTAACTCCATAGTATATATAGTGGAGTGTACACATCAGCTGGTACACCACTGCCTGGAATTGAGTCAAGGTGTGAATTGGGCCCACAGAGGGTAATTATCAGAGTCTATCAATCAATTGACAGGCTTGTTTTATCTTGATTTTTCCCCTTTTTCTACCTTGGCAGTGCAAGACAGTTGCAGTGTTGTATGATGACTTGATTTTACTTATTCTATCTGTCATTCCTGATGTCTTCACTGAAAGAACCAGTTTACGTCAAGGTTTGTCTCTCTTCAACTTTCCATCAATCATCGAGTGTAGAGTTGAAATGGAGCCCACTCATAGAAAGTGAGGCAGCAGTTAGTCGCCTTAATACACTGAGACAGTTCCAGGGCAATAACAGGCTCTGCCAGCTAGAGAGCAGCGGTGGAGGAGACAGCCTAGTCCTTCTCTCCAGAAATACTCAAAGGGCTTAATTAGTGTTTTGTCTATCTTTCTCAGGCCAAGTTAATTCTCACCTTTCAGCCTGGGTGATGACCTAGAACCACCCTGTCTGAGCGCTTTGAGTATCTCTGACAGATGCAGAAGTCAGGCATAGAAAGACAACAGTAGGTGACAACCACAGCAGCTTATGTAAATGTGTTTCATATGAAACCACCTTTCCAAAATACCTGCTTTTTCTGTTCGGAAGTTTGAGGTCAAACAGCAGTTGAACCAAGTTACTTTTGAGCAGGTTTGTAAAACATTTTAAAGTGGCTATAAATTAAATTTATATTAAAAATGTATCAAATGACAATGGAAAACAATGTGACAATGTGAAATGGTTCGCTCTTAGTGATGAACCTACAGAGAAATATCACCTAAATCTGCAGCTCCCCTATGCTTTATAGCGCTTTATAGTGAGTTTCAGCTCATTGTTTAGCTGTTGCAGCCCGCAACTGTTTTGGTTCACTCTCACCGCTCTCATAGTGTCGTTTTAGGCTGAAGCAGGCAGCTTTTTTCAGTGAAAAAGCTCTAAAAACCCACTGTACACTACCTGCTCAGCACCAGCGACTAGCTGGTGAACACAGTGGAGCATTTAGCAGCCAGATATTTCCCTCAGGAGTTGGTAACAAGACCAAAAACAGAGCTAAAAGAGAGTGAATATTGGACTTCATCAGGTGGCAGTGATGTAGTGTAACTAAGTACATTTACTATTACTGTACTTAAGTACAAATTCGAGGTATTTATACTTTACTTGAGTATTTCCATTTTATGCAACTTTATACTTCTACTCCACTACATCTTTGAGGGAAATATTGTAGTTTTTCCTCCACTACATTTGTCTGAGAGCTTTAGTTACTAGTTACTTTTCACTGGCCCCAAGTGGCCAAAAAAACAAACAAACAAAAAACAGGTTTATTGCAGGTTTAAGTATGAGGTAGGTCTAACACAAGTGGTCTGTAATACCTGTTTTTCGGAGGCACGTCACCCTCATCCTCTGGGTATGTAAGTTTATTGGGATGAACTCCAGAGATTTCTGGGCTTTGCAGCAGCTTGGTTTGAATGAACGACCTGAAAAAACAGAGACACAAGTATGTCATATTGTCATAAAACATAATTGAGTTGGTGGAGGTTTCAAAGATAAAAAAACAACCCTATGGAAGCCTTTTGTGTTATAGAAAGCCCTTACCATCTGCTACAGCTATACTATAATATTTCCAACATGACTGCTTTATATAGCTCTTCTCTTTATTACCTTATGTATGTACTTATGAGGGACACAGAAACAGATTAGCAAACATTACACTGGATTGATGTTCAAATGTTCTCTTTGATTTTCCAATGAAAAGAAAACCCTTGTACAATTGAATGACTTGAGATCTATTTAATGAACAACTGCGTGACAATAGGGAATACATAGCACCAAATTAAAATCCATTTAAATTAGAGGTTGTAGAAGTAGCTGCAGTGCAGATTCAATTATACATTTTAAGGGTGTGGAGGTTTTCACAACATAATTGCCACACTATTCAGTAAGTAAAATGGTGACAGAGAATGCATGCAATCGGTTAACTATTTTCATTTGTCTCCAGTGTCCAGAAAACAAAAACAAAAACAAAGTACAGCCAACCAAAGTTTCAAATTAGTAAAACACAATTTACCCATCCATTTCCCCATATAAAGCATCATTGTAACATAAAATGTCACAGATTACACAAACACTATTTAAAACGGTAAGCTACAAATTATTCTTCGATTGGCATTGGTTTATGATTAAAATTATGCTACACCTCTAAACCATTCCACTTTATTTATATATATATATATATATACACATACATACATACATACATACATATGTATGTATATCAGATAGAAAATGTATCAATTAGAGATCAACAAGCATCACAAAAGTAGCTCATTTTCAATCAACTGCTTATAACATCCTCTAATGTGTAGTGTAATCCTTTAAGCACAGGATTTTATGCCCTTTGCAGTTGCTACTTTGCTCAAAACGTCCAATTAAATTTTTCTGTCAAATGATGCTCTTTGTTTGTGGCTTATATTTAAGCTCAAAATCACAATCTGACACTCCGTGTTGGCTGCTCAAATCTCAAATATGTAAATAGAGTTGATGAGGCTCTTTGAGATGAGGCTAAGCTTTCAAGAACAATCACGCAACAGAAGCAATTTAGAAGTGTTGTGATGTTTGCCAGTCGAGGTAACTCACTTAAGATGAAGCTATTCGGAACAGGTACAGAAGACCAAAAAGTGGAACAAAAATTTTCATATCACTAATTTGGCATCGAAACTTTTAATTAAATCCTCTTTTATAACACAAGACTTTGAATTTCCTTTCTAAGGTATTAAGCTTGAGTTAGAAAACCAGTAGAAACTGATCTACTGCAAGGTACATATATTCCATCTTGTATGCAGCAACTAATTTCATCGTAGAGGTCATAGAGGACATTGATGGTATGTATGTTGAACACGTCGATGTAATTCATTAATCTAAATTGTAATGTAACAACTACTCTAAATTAGTTTCATGGACGTGTGTAAATATGCAAATACATGTGCTCTGTGGTGCTTTATATTAGATTAACTTTATATTTCAATGTTTTTTCTATCTTTTTATAACATCACAATGGTAATCTGCAAGATTGTCTTTTCTTAGTTTTTGACATTATCTTTCGTGAAGTGTAGCTGGCTGTGCTGTGATCACAGAGATCATTTGACACACACCATTGTTGCCACTGGTGTGACGTCTTTTCCTTGAATTGTCTGTTGATAAAGTCAAAAAATTTTGCTGGCAATTGTCTTGTTTTGGCTTATCATGATATCCACCCACTTTAAAAAAAAAAATTCAGACAACATGTTTTTGCTGATGTGGGAAACACACCATAACATTCCTTTGAACCAGAGGAAGTGTTTTTTCCCCTGAGAAAAGACCTACTAAGGAAGAATAAAAACTTTCATGATGAGTTATATCAATTAGTTTTAGAACAGAAAAAAAAATATTACCCATTAATATTAATGGAAATGAAGAGATATTTATCATATATGCATGACAGTAATTGTGGAGATAGCCTTTTAGTTCTATATATTTCAAATTCAGTATCCTAATACAATTATGACAAGAGACAAGAGAATATAAGGCAGGGGTTTCATTAAATACTCAAATTTCTTAAAACACTGAGTGATGTGCAATTTCTTGTCATCAATGATTGTTTTGTTATGTATAGCAACACCAAAAAGGCTTAAATATCTGACTAAAATTCTGCTACTATTTCCAAATACTATGACTAGCAATATTGTAATGAAGTGTTCGTATGTCACGGATTATTGAGCTACTTAACATACTTAATCTGTGTGTGTGTCTGAGTGGTGGTACAATATTGTAAGATGCAGCAGAGTGTATACCTTGTAGTGTAGCTCATAATGGATGTTAATTGGAGCATAATGACAAAAAGGAAAAAGTATCCACACTTTCCTGCTCTTCTATCTGACATGTGCCATAACTCTGCTTTGTGTTGAGAAGAACTAAACTAAGCTGTACACACCTTTTTCCGTCCTGTTCATTAATTACTCTCGAAGCAACAGAGCAGTGTGCACTAATCAAAGCTTCAGTGCTGTGTTCACACATAATCTAGGTGAGAGAACCCGCCACAGATTTAACACCATTTGGCAGGTTGGCCAAACATGAAAACAAATTTGCTGCACCTCCATTACTGTATATAATGCTGAAACTGATGACCCACTCAAACTGAAATATGTTATCTCAGAAATGGATAACACTTTTGACTCAGCTGGAGCTGACAGCCATGTGGCTTATTATTTTCAAGCACTGAAAATCAATCATGTCTTCTTCCTAAGGTGGTAACAGATTTGCTGGTACTTATGAAAGTGCAAATGTAAACAGTTGCCATTTCTAACCACTGAATATAGAATCTGTCGACTACATATAGTGAAGACCAAAACAATGTGCACAACTAGAAAGATTTATTGAGGCTTTTGCGCCTGGTTTTTCAGGCGTAGATGTGACGCATTCTGCCTCAAACACATGTGCTGTATTTATCAAGCAGACGTAATAGGCTGGAGTCGCAGTTTGCGTGTCATCTGTGCGAGTGTTTGCATGGTGCGCCTCTCTCCTCATTGTATATGTATTTAAAGGAGGATCGTGAAAATGACAGGAGGAGCCATGTTAACATAGGTTAACATGTCTGGATTTACTGAGTTCAAGCTATTTGGGGCTGTCAGTTTTGTGGGAAAAGTTTTCCGCCTCTGAAAAAGAGGCATAAACACAGCATAGATGGATTTACAAGAGCCACAAAGAAGGTTGTAGTAAGAAAAGAAACATGCATTAAATACAGGCTTGTATATAACTAAACTAAACTAAACTAAACTAAAAACTGATAATTAGAAACAAAAATTATGCAATTAGGCTATTATAAGAACACAATATCTGATTACTCTGAAATGAATAGTGGACAGATGTTGCATTTACCTCAGTATTAACATCCATATAAACACCATCTCTACCTGCTCTGTCTGTCCGTCTCTCTCTCTCCTGCTCCACTGGTTGCAGTGCTGTGTGTTCCTTCCTGTGTGTGTATATTTTGTGTGTCTTTGATTTGTCTTACACTTCATCTCTTTTTTGTTTACCATGAATGTAACAATCCATCAAATAATCAAAAACCAATAATATCAATCTCATGGTGGGGCTCAGCGTTAAAGTCAGGGGATCCCTGGCCACCATCCCTAACCCACCAAAGTCAGTAGGATTCATCCTCTGGGGACCATGGCCGTCTGTACAAAATTATAAAATCCATGCAATAGTTGTTGAGATATTTCAGTCGACAGACTGACATTGCCATGCATCGCGACATGCTGCTAGTGTGGCTAATAAAAACTCTTCACCGATATACTGTCTGTGCAAATTTCTTCACCCAGATAGAAATAAACTGGTCTCCTCAGTGTACATCAAAACATTTCTGTCACTGTCGGCTGCAGAGCTCTGGGGACCAGGCTAATCGAGCTAGCAACCGTTGTAGGTTAGATGAATTAGTCATATCATATCCCCATCTGTTTGCCCAGGTGGGCTGGCTATGTGACAGAGGGGCTGGATGCCAGCAGTACTGACCAACATCTGGCCACTATCTCTTCTTTTAATCTTTCCTGTCATTTCTTTGCTCTTAGCCACTTTTCTGTACTCCTCTGAATCCTTCAGAAGATGAGCAACCAATATCCTGTGCTTTTAGAAATTCCTGCCTGGTTGCCTGAGGACAAGCTGAGAAGAAACAAACAAGATCACAAACTACAGCAACCAGCACTGGAAAAATAGTGGCTTGCAAGTGACGTCTGTCAAATCAATGTAGGTCTGTTTAAGCATGTTAAGGGTTTCATCTTCATGGCCCTGTGGCGCTGAGAGTACAGCAGGCTTTTTTAAATCAATCCACAGTTAGATATGTTGTAGACATAGAGGAGGATTGGACACATGCTGTGTGAGCAGTGGAATCCGTCTGAGAGAAGTGAGTCATGTCTCAGTACTTAAAAAAAAAAACTTTTATTGTTTATGTCTTTTAACATTTTGGTCATTATTTTTAAGGGCTTTTCTTTATTGTTACTATTTTTAATGTTAACTGTAATAACCTGCAAAATAGAAAACGTCTGTGCACTCCACAACTGAACATCTTTACCTGGAGGCAACAGACAGCAGAGACTACTGTTCTAATACAGATATTAAAGAGAGAAAGTAAGATATGAGCCTTAATCTACAATACGTAGCTCTGGGCCTTAAGCTGTAGTTATCCCATAAGTGGAGTTTAAGAGTGACTGACAGTTTTGTGCAGAGAAGTGCCGGCAGTATTGGAGGTCCAACAAACATCACGCTAACTGGATTATGTCTTTGCCTTTAATTTGCCGGCTGGTAAACAATGAAAGTAGGGATGATTAATTTATGAATGGAATACAGTTATTAGAGCATCTGAAGTGTTCGCTGAGGTCAGCTCATCATTAAAAATGGATAAAATGGAATCAGTCAGGGTGCTGAACCTGAACATGGGGTCTTCTTCTCTTCTTCCTTTCCTTATTATACTACCTGCAGCTTCTTCAACTTTCTGTTGTTATTTTTGTTCTCACAAAAAAAGAAAAGAAAAACCTACACCTGACTCATGAAATGTGCACAGACAACAGATTCTTCCTTTGCACATGAAAATCCCTTTGACTCAGGATTGACCTTAATTTCTATGCATATTAGAGTTAGCCTCTAATTAAAATAAATGCATAAAAAATCCAATTCAAGGTCAGCAATCCTCAGAGCCACGTGTAAACCTGCAAAAGCGAAAACATAATTAATTCCGTCAATTTTGTATTGATGTTTAAAGACCTAGGCATTGCCATAAAATATGATTTGATATGTTTATTACTTGATGAACATTCTGAAAGTAACAACATACTGATACATCCAGTATCAATTTGTGTGTAAATACAAGTTAAGACAGCAATGATGCTCTGTGATTTTTTCCATGAACTTTTCTTGTGATGGACACCACTCAATGACTTTACTTGTCACCATTTGTTTAGTTTGAGTAATTATCTTCTCACTCCTGTCTTTGTTCACCCACTGGTCCTCAAACTCAAACGACCTCCACACTCTGTCTATTTTTGTCTCTACTCTCTGCCTTTTTTAATGATATTACTTATCAATAATTAAACTGCAGCAGCTAGCCCACCCAACAAGCAATGTCTGTCATCCTGTTAAGTTAATGCAGGGCTGGATTAGAGCGGTGAGTTGGGCAGGGGCTCCTCCGTGTATTGCAGCATCTGGGCCACACAAGGGACTTGTCAGGAACCATAATGACAAACGCCACATTATCCATTCCCCTCGCCCTTAACTCCCTCCCTCAGAGCTCAGGCAGGCAGTGCAGAGGCTTAGCCACCATCATCTCTTATCAGCTGGGCAAAGCAAAAAAACAGCTGAGACAAATATCTCATTACGGGGATTAAAGAGTAAAATTAATCAGTAGCCAAAGTGTTCCTATGTCCATAGCAAGCTAAAATATGCATATGAAGAGATTATGGAGAAGGAAAGAAACAAATCCAGAGTGATTGATCAGTCAGTCTATCAGCTTTGTTTGTCTGTTTTGTTAAGATTTTCATCAAGCTGATAATGTATTTTCCGAACACCTAACATCTGTTGTTTCGTATAGTAAAATTTTTTTGAGGGTTTGTGCATGTATAAGGACAACACCTACTGTATATACAGTATATAGTATGTATGTACACTGTTTGTATGTGGTATAAGTTTTCATCCTGCTTTTGAGTAATGAAACTAAACATGATACACAATGATATCACCTACATATTTCTAAATATGTTTCAAACACCCCATCATCAGTGGCATTCTGTGGCACAAACACATGTCCAATGTTTCTTTGTTCAGTGTCAGAGGCAAATGAGAAACAGCCTAATTACTTTCTGTGTTCACATTAAAGCTAACAGTGTGGCTTCATTTTATTATGTAAAACATTAGCAAAAAGTGTGCAAAAAACATTTGCATACCAAGTAGAACACAGAATATTTGTAAATGTGATGCAAGACTCTTGTTTTTGTTTGCACATGGCAGAGATTTGTATCAGTTTTTATGTGCACTGCAAACGTTTACTTTACCAAAACACAGAAGAGCACATGGGCACACACATTTCAATTGCCCCTGATGAAACCCGTGTTGCTATGGAAACTCTTTGACAGCAAGTAGATAAATGAAACAACCTCACACTGAGCTTGCCATTGACACAATCATCCAGAATCCATCCTTCAACTCAAAGTTGTCCGCTCTTTTTGAAATTAACAGGTTAGTGGCAGCCGCAGTGTTTTTGAGCTATGCTCAGGTTATAAGAGAATCAACACAGGGACAAGTCGGCCAGATTACAAAAATTGTATTAATCACTAATTTACTTTACTCCTTACCTTTACTCCCGTAATGTCTATATATTTAGGGACCACACATTACAGTAAAAGTCTACTTTCACCACTACCAACACTGATTTTTTACAAAGAAAAATTTAAATTTACTTACTAATTTTACTGAAAAGAGAAAGAGTTGGTTGACTGATAGGGTGTGCAGTGCCATCTGCAAACCATAGCCAGACGCTCTAGTTCTACTTTTTCACAGTACAATGTTGCATTTCAATCCTTTGGAGAGATTAAAAATGTTTTTTGTACATCCAAGGACAAACCATGATAAGAGAAAAGAGGATTTTCATATACCGGACCAGAAAACCCAGACAATCATATCTGAACAAAGACAGCTATGAAACCAAGGACACTCCAAACATCTTAGAACTAATTCATAAGCAAGTGTCTTTGTACGATTTTGAATAAAACACATTTGTACGCATGTGGATGAATGCATGTGTGGACACAGGTATGAATGTAAAATTTAGCAGCAGGTGCAGTCATACCAGTAATCTTGTCCAGTTCAGCCAAAGTCTCCTGGTAGGAGCTGATGATTCCTGCGTATCGTGTCATCACCTCTTTTCTTAAGTTGTCCCAGTGAGGAGAAAGCTCCCCCAGCTCCCTCAGGTCCTGCACCCTACAGATAAACACAGATATGTGAGGACCTTTGTGGTTTTAATGGATATTAAACAGATCATCAGTGAAGTCCACAAATCTTGGCTTGCTCGCTGTTTCTGCTTAGTTTAAAACATACAACACTAGACATAAAACAATCTAATGGGGGGGGGACTACTGAGTATTATTGTAATGCAACATCTAATATTGGGTCACATCCATGCTTCCCCAACTCCTTTCAAATTATCTAAATTTTCTAGTTTGGGTATCAAAAAATTATTAACAATCCTGGTAAAACACAGACACAAGCTTACACATACTGAACCAGACACACATGCAGACACAGTAAAGTCTCGAAGCACCCCGTGCAAAGCCAGATAAACACATTTCTGAACCTCAGGCTAGTAGCTGGTGCCCACTTATCCACTCTGCCCTATCAAATGCATCCCCTGCTCCTACCATTCTTCTACCATTACATATAAAACAATATATGGGGGTTGCTGATTTCCTACTAGAAAGTACAACCTCTTTCATTGGCTCTGTTGTAAGGGGCGCTGTATGGAGGTATGTGGACCCAAAAGCAGATGACAAGGAAGCGGTCTCAGGGTGAAGTAGCTGGATGACTACCGTGTTTATTGTTGGGTGGAATGCAGGCAAGAACAGGCAGAGGTGAGCAGACAGGTAATGAGCAGACAAAATCCAAAATCCAAAATCCAAAATCCAAAAATTCAAAAATCCAAACAAGGTTCACAGGAGAACAAAGAATCCAAGATAAACTCACAGACAAGGGCTCGGCAAGGAACAACACCATGTGTACAACAATGAAGGGAGGACCAACAATCAAAACTGGAGGGAAAATACAGACAGGAAGTAAAAACACAAGACACACAAGGGAAGAAGAATACTACCAAAATAAAACAGGAAGTGATAACACCAAAACTACCACAGGCTCATCATTTGAATGTGATATCATTCAGAAAACAGCCCTCCAGCATCCATTGAAAAGTAAATTGCAGTGATATTATAGAAATTAGAGGTTGAAGGAGGTTCAATATAGTATTCAGGATAACAAATACACAGTCATATGCACTGCTTTCATGATAACGATCCCAATTTTCTGTGATTATACCTCATGCATTTTGTATACTGTATGTCTTAAAATGAAAGTCTGCATAAATGCTCGTTGGTTCGACTTATTGTTAAGACCAGGCCTAATTGCTTGAATGCATAATGTAGTGGTTATTTCTTTGTTGTATTTCAACTACTACAAAAAAGCATTAGGTGCTGATGGCCTCTCCAGGCTATTTCCTGGTTTCATCCAGGTAAGTAAGTTATTTTTAGATAACTTTGAAGTATTTCAATACACAGCAGAGCCCGATAGAAATGATGCCAGAGAGAGAGAGAGAGAGAGAGAGAGAGAGAGAGAGAGTGAGTCAATGTCACAATATTTTAAAGAGGTGGGTTCTGCCAAATTACAAAAAAAACCCAACATATTTTCTAATGTATCTTTAGTGGTATCTAGCCATGCTGTCAACAGTTTTAATAGGCACTATTTCTTTGTTAGAAAGTAGTAGCAGTTTACAGTGAGGTCTGTGAATTATCCAAAGTAACAGGGACAATGTTTCTGAAAAAAACATTTTGTGGTTCAATTTTTTAAATATCATGTTTTTTAACACTGTAAGCACTAGAGCTAGATATATTGTCCGATATAAGCTTAATGAAGCGAAGCCTGCCAGCCAGTTCAGGCAGCCCAACTTGAGTCCGCCGCTACATCCACACTGCACTCCACGTCTTCCCACTGCATCATATATCAAACACACCCTTTTAATCATGGTGGAGTAGTTCAGCCGTCAGTTCTCTTCTCATTCTTTTGCTGTGTGCCTGCTGCCACACAGCTCACCTGAAAGCTATGTTGTTACTTGTTGCTACTGCTGCTGCCATCACTGCTGCTGCTGTTGTTGTTAGCATTCAAAAGCCCCAATTCCACTACAGCATCCACCTGTAGGCTCTAAGTCTACATTTCCCTAGAGGGGGAAGTTAGTACGATGAGATCAGAGCGTAGATGCCAAACAATAATGCTTTCCACATGAGTTGGCTGACTGAATTGCAGATACTTCTGTGTATATGTCTGCTGATAAGTAAGAAGAAATTTCATTACAGAAATGCCAAAATAGGTTTGTCTCCATTACATAGTTTGGCCACCAGAGAGCACTGACAAGTACATTTTTCACTTTAAAATGTCCTGCTCAGTACGTATCTTGGTCACAATAAAAAAAACCCCATCAT
The DNA here is from genome assembly GCF_020085105.1 of Siniperca chuatsi. Taxonomy (NCBI): domain Eukaryota; kingdom Metazoa; phylum Chordata; class Actinopteri; order Centrarchiformes; family Sinipercidae; genus Siniperca; species Siniperca chuatsi. The sequence goes on along the minus strand of NC_058044.1, from coordinate 11,812,216 downwards.
TATTAGATTTTAAACTCCCAAATATTGATATCAGTATCGGCCTTAAAAAAATCCAGTATTGGTCGGGCTACACTGAGCACTACAAAGAAATTCCATTCGCCTCCAATGTATTGGAGGCAGAAATCTCAGGGAAGGATATATGAAAACCTGGGCAAATTAAACCAAAATTATTTGCATGGGTTGATACCACCAGAGTTAATTGAGAAAATATGTTTTTGGTTATTATAATTTGGGTGAACTGACTCTTTAAATACACACTCCAGTGCAGTATGCCATCCGCTTGCTACATATGCATACAGCTAATATTTGCAAATGACATGAGAAGATGCAGTTTTCTAGCCTGGCTAAAAACAAGTGAACTGGCTGTAAAACAAATGGCAGATCACATATGAGACATTTTCCTCATCTCTTGCCTCTTTCTAGTTAAACAAACCTGCAGCTGGAAACAACGCAGAGGCAGAGAGGCGCCACATGCTGGGCAACTCTGCCAATGCGCTCTGCAGGTGGTTGTAAGTAATTTATGCTTATGGCATAGGAAGATAGACAGGAGGCTTCCTCACAAAGTAAGTGATTCCAGATTACCAAGTATTCTTTTTACTTTCAGCATATGAATAGTGCTTGAAATCATTCTTAATTATGAAAGGATTTAAACAGAAACCAATGATGAATATACATGTTTATTAAAAATGGTTGTGTGCAACAGTCAAACAGATTAGCATATTTGTAAATGGGAGTGGCTCAAAACTCCTATTTTTTAAATGAAAACAAAGAAAAATATAGCATCAGTTCTTAAAAAGGGAAAAATAATCACTGGTCTTTCATTGATGCATGTTAATGGCACAAGATGAACAAGATAAATATATCGGGACTCTTGTGGTGTCAAGACGACAGCAATGAGGTAGATTCGAAGCTATTGAGGTCTGAGTAGGGCCACCCCACATTTCCCCCTGGTTTCAATCAAATATATTGTTTCCAGCATACCCACTTCAGTTGAAGTAGCCCCTAATACCATAAATGGACCATTTTAACCAATCAAGGGGCAATGGTCTCTAATTGTATGGTATATATAGCAAATGTTACATGGTGGTAGAGTGATACAATGCTCTTCAAGAGATTGCAAACATTCACAAAAATCTTCTGATGATCCTGATGTAAATAACAGATGATGGATAAAATAATAGAGAAACATATCTGCTTACTAAATGAGGGTGATAAGGCAGTGGGATGGTGGATAGAGAGATATAGTATCACCTCCTTAATCAGAGTGCTTTTGTCTGGAAGGAGTAAAGGTGAGATTGAGGAAAGGCGTGATAAGAGTAAGTGTAGGGTAATTAACTATATGCCTGTAAAAAAGGGTCACAGTGTCAGTCAGGTCTTTTAGTATTACATCTAACAGAAGACATTTGGAAAAAAAATTCCAAACAATTTATACTTTTAGTATAAACTTTTTATAAATACTTTTTTTTAGTTTTGTTTTTTCTAAGCACTGTGAATGTAATATTTAATATTATACAGTATGATCTATATTTTACCAGGTTTAAATGACTTAACCTGTTAAATGATACTGTACTTTACACTCAAATCAGGCAATATATTTCCTAATATTAAGATACTGTATACATACTCTTATAATATTGTATACTGTGCTAAGAATTAATCCATTTTCCTTCCTTGTCATCTGTTGTTTCTGGATGATTATTAGTAAGTTTGTTGATGATATTTTGTTACTATTTGGGGTTTGTTGACATTATTCATACAGTAGATAAATGGTATGTTATGTTGTTCTTTTCTGTGTTATGGATGGCTGATCCCTTGGATTGTTATGGATCTGATATTCTTTAGGCTAAAAAACTTCCAAAAGTTATTCCAAAAGTAACTAAATGTAAAATACTAAAAGTATTTGGAATAATGCAGGAGAATACATTTTCACACAAGCTGCATTTGGCTTTTTCCACTTAAGTAGACTATGAGATAAGAAATAAGTAGATAAAAATAGAAAACAATAGAAATAGAAAACACATATGATAAGAATGGAAACCTACAAACACTCAATCATGGTGAAGGTGTTTGGAGACAAAGAGGAGGAAGTCCTTATCCAGGCCTCTATTTATAAAGAGGGTACCTCCCTCCCTGCTGAACCACCACTTGGTGTCTCCTTGTGGAGATGAGGGAAAATAAACTTGCAGTTTCTAACAACGATAATGATTGAGATTCAATATAAAGACATACGGTAGCTGACCCAGTTTAGTCATTTATTTTGACTAAAACATGATGCAGATATGAGAAAATGAAACAATGAACAAAAATCAAGTAGAAATGTTTTAAAATTGACTGACAGATGACTGGGAAAACAGAATACTTTTCCCAATGAGCAAAGACCTGTCATGTGGGAACGTTTATTTCATGGTGCGTTATAGTGCCTGTTCAATTTAATCACAGAGGGCTTTGTGTGTGGGGTCAATAAAAATTGCGTGAGTGGACTGAAAACCAAACCCTTCTTGCAGATCGTTCTGAAAAAACTGCTCCATCCAACAAGCACAGTCACTAATACTGATCCTGAATGCACAGAACAATTGGAAACCGTGAAGCCGGGCGTCAAAATGTCACCTATATGATCTTGATAAACAATCACAGAACTTTTATTTCTTTTTATTAACAGGAAAAGAAGGGGCATTAATGAGAAACCAGACAGCTCTTAATGAATGGGGCTTAATTGACACCCACACACTGACACTTAACTAACCATGCATTAATTATCTTTACACACACACACACACACACACACACACAAGATGAAGAGTTAGATTAGAACATGACTGTAGAAATCAAAGCAAACAAACAGAAGGAAGAAACATCCAAGATTATCATAGAGTGATAAAGCAAACTAAGCCACCCACCATCCGCCACTACACTCACAACTTTGCAACACTAAGTGAATCATTAACAACACAGAGCTAGCACCAATGTGAGGCTGGCTGACAGAATCTGCTAAATGGAGAGGCACCGTGGAGAAAGACAACATTTAAAGAGGATTATAGGAGAGGTGCTTAGGCGACCAAGCTTGAGATACGGTACACATGCCTGTTAATAAACAAACATTGTATATGGTAGTCATGGTTTGGAGCCTGCTGTGTGCTCATGAGCTGTATTATACAGATAACACATTTAATACGTATTCTATAATTGTCTTCTAAATTTAGTTGTGATTTAAATGATCAGTTTGCAGAGCAGATTGTCTTCTATTTAAAGAGAAAGTAGGGTTAGAGATATGGAGAGAGGAAATGTGGGAACCATGGTCTGGCAATGTGAACAGATTCCAGCACATCTGTTTGACAGGTAAAGTGATAACAAAGCTAGTCAATCAGTCAATAATGGAAGTGTGATTGGTTGTATGTGTATGTGTGTGGTGGAGGGTATGATTGCATTTGAGTGTATGTTTTTGCATGTCCTTGAACTCTGTGTGATGCTTTAAGTGCACACGGTGATTACAAATCAAACTCTCTCTCTCATCAAAATCTCCGATTGCATCTTTTTGTGCCTATTCCTAATATTGAAGTGAGCATAAAGAAATCCTCTCAAGCTGTGTGTGTGTGTATGTATGGATGCGTTTGTGTGTTATGAGAAGGGGTTGCCAGGGACAACAGGCCAGTTGAGCGATGATCTGCCTTGACAAACACTGGTCGAGCCTGAGGGAAAGGACTCTTTGATGTAATTACGGGGGCACACTCAGAGACTGGTGAAACATCACCTCCTTCTGACCTTGCCTTAACCTGTCCTCATTCTCACACAGTATTAACAGGACTGGACTTAATTGCAGTTATGTTCTTGATACCAATATGTTTGGTGCAGTTTTATATGTGTTCAAACACATTTATTCAATTTTTATCAAAATTTTAATCCAAAACAGGAAAACAATCATTTTTAGCATTTTTTGAAAGGGTCAGTTTTAAATATTGGAGGGAGTAATGGAACAAGAAGGAAACGCTACAGTGAGCTGTTAGATAAAGAGTTACAGGCTCCTCAGCAAGGCAACCAACTTTACTATGACCTGCCACAACGGAAGTTTAGAGCAGCATGAATTCAGACCATAGTTGCTCATGGCATGACTTTTTTATTAAAACATGAGTTTGTTTGGCTGAGCTGTTAACAGATATAACAATTCCCCTTCTTTATTTCTGACAAAATAGCTGCTCAAGGAGTGTTTTCTCCCTCCAGAATTCAGGGCCTGTGAATTAACCTGTGCTTATTGTTACTACAAGTAACCACGCGTGTCACCAAATTAACCAGGACTGACATCTTAGCCTCTCATAAAGCCTTAAAATGCTTCAAGAGAGGACTGGGAGAAGGTGTCCATGAGTGCGTGTTTGAAAGAGACAATGTTTGTCGTTTTCTGGATACATGGGCATAGGAGCCTCTTTTGAAGTGTCAAGCAGATCTGAATAATTCACTCCTCTCCAAATATAGGCGGAACTTTTAAATAATCATTTACAGGTGAACTGGGTCGGGGAAGATGATCTAGAAACTACACACATCTACTGTATGCATAATGAGGTAACACCTGGTTTGAGTTTTACTTTGAACTTTTGATTGTTCTCCATTGGCTGGTTATTTGATGCCTGCACAAACAGGAAATGAGCTATCTGATGCAATGAGAAAACTGACAGTGACATCCACAGGATCAACAGTATGATTTCAAAGTGACTTACCTGCTCATGTCCTCCTGAATATATAGCGAGAGCAGTTGTTTGGGGATGCTAAAGGACAACGTGCACTCCTCCATTTGTTCCCGCACGAACATCCACTTGCTGTCCATGGTTTGAAATTTGTACAACTTGCATACTGGGTTCTTGAACACTGAGAGGGAGACAAAGGGAGGGAAGAAAGGTATATTGAACCATCTGATGCAGCAGAAAATACATCACGTTCTCATCAAAGATAAACTTTTTAAATTTTACAAAGGGAAAACAGAAGATCTAAACCAACTTTGACAACTGGCAACCTCAAGGACGCTACAGACAGAACGTCTTCAAAAGTCACACAAGGTATGAAGCACAAATTAAATTCTATAATCAATAACTGTGTCTGCCATAGATAAGGCGTTTCTCATCTTCCAAGGCCTTCTTTCTCTCTCTTTGTATGTCAGTAGCAGCAAAGCAGACTAGAATACAGACTGAAATACAGAGACCTTGTCCTGTTAATCTTTGCCTTATTATTTCCTCCATTTCTATTTTAATTGCTTTTTTATTGCACAACAGTGGGGCGGAGGCAGTTGAATCATTCTGAAACTTTGCTTGCTAACCCCACCGCCCAGCTCTCCCATTAAAACCTATTCAGATTCAACCCCATCTTCTTCATTTTTGCAGAGAGTGGCTAATAGCAGCAATCGAAAGCTGGAAACGAAAAACAGCTCTAATGCTCTTATCTGCATGCTGGCAGCAGAGGGCAAAAAAGCTGTGTGCCTTGAACAGTGTTTACTACCCCTTTTCGTTTCCAGAGCTGCAGTCATAAAGGAAGTCACTCAATAAGTCGGAGCTGAAGCACCCGGGGTGAAACGTTGAAAATCTCGCTCTAGGCAGTCAAACATGCATGGCACCAGTAAAATGTTTTTGCTTGAATTCAAAAGTGGGAGCCACAATTCTGCTCTTACTGTCAGTACAGAGAGCGCTCCCACTACCAAACCCTCCATATTGTACTGTACCTTGATCTGGACCCAGATTGTCCTTTTGTCAAAGTAATCGATCAATGTGCCCAAGTCATTAATCTGGTGGGGCTACGTCATTTGTCCTCAAGTGTTTAAGTTCAGTGATTCCTTTCAATGCAGATGGGTTCAAGAAGGAGCACTACAGTGGGAGTTCTTATGTAGTGAGAGGATATTAATACGTGTGCTGGTTGGTTGGTTTTAACAACTTTGTTTCAGAAAGTGAATTTTGGGCAACCATTTGAAATCAAAACAAAAAACTGGCTTGTGGAAGTAAAAAAATGTGCCATCAAGACAAATGTATCTTTCATTGATTTGGAATGTACAAATCAATTTCTTTAGCATCAGCTAACATGTATTTTATATTGCATGTATTTTTCTTATTCTCATTAGATCCCATGAAAGGTCTAAAACAAACAATGAATTGATCCTACTAACAAATACTTTCTATGTAGCCAAAGCCTGATATACAGTAGTTTATTCATCCGTGACATGTTGTCCAAAACACATTAATGACATGTTTCTTCATTTTTCCATTGTTGTGTAGATGCGGCGGGCGGTAGCTCCTTCAAACTTCGCTACATTTTGTTTTAATCTGTTATTTTTTTCAGCTTTAATGCTGAAACATTATTGAATGATGATTGGATTTGTTTTAAAGAGCTAAGCCAAAATTGTTCAAATCGATTATCATTATCATCACTATCTCTATCTCCTGCTTACATTCCACCAAATTCAAAAAATTGCACTGCACTGCAGAATTATTTCCTGAGTGTAATATGTGTATGTATATATGTATATAAATAACTGTATATATTTTATATTATATTTATATATTATATATTAGTTATTTTACATGTTACCCTATTCTGAAAAAAATGTAATTATCTGTTATGTTGTGTAGCATGAAGAGAATACAAACTCATTTTGTTGTGCAACCTTGTGTTGTAAAATGATGAATAAATTAAAAAGGCTAATTTCAGCTCAATTTGTTTTTCAAATTTGTTACATCATAATATGCAAAAATAATGTGTGGATACACTATAAACTAAGGTACATACAGACAATAGAGATCCTCTGAAGGACAATAACTGTAAGACAAATAGGCTATAGAGAGACTTATTATTATTTTTCTACGATGCTGAAGTTGATGTTGAAATTAATGATGATTAAGGTTTAGCCTGGCACTGGAATGACCCCAGAAAGGATTCATAATTGCAACTAAATGAAATGGGATATTAAGACATTGTTGGCATGGGGATTAGAGAAAGTGAAATGGATCACAAAAATAAATGAGGAGCTGGAGACACATGGAGAGAAGGGGGGAGAAGGCACAACCTTAATCGGACGAGCGACAGTTGCTGACTTCCACCTCCGTCAGAGAAGCAGATTAACTTCTGAACTCCCCCTGCCACCACACTAATCTGACCACCAATCAGATGCCTCTGTTTCCCTTCACGACACCTCTTAAGAAAATGACTTCCCGAGACGTGCTGTGGGTGGGCTCCCCTATCTCCCTGCTCTCCGCATGCTCATTTTGAAAGGTAATAAAAGTGGAAGACTAAATTGCATTACTCAATCTGGCAGGGTCTGCAGGGAGGGTATTGTTTTGACGGGCTGCAGATGTGCACCTGCAAACTGGCTGCAGTTCACTAGCTAATCACAAAAGAAACAGTAAGCAACAATGACACCATGAAAACAGGCGTGGGGCTGATGGGGCGCTTAGGGAGGTTGTGGGAATCTGGATAAAAGAGAAAATGGATGTGTGGAACAAAAGAATGCATGAGATAAAAAAGGAAACTAGTTTCCCAAGTCTCCTCTGAACAAGACTGTGAAGGTAGTGGGAGTCGTGACCTTTTCAAGTCAATCCCTTTTCTGTCTACATGTCTTTCATTTTCTCTCTACAATTCTCTCTTTCTCTACCAGTGAGAGCTAGCTTTCTGTGTCGCCACTAAATTAGTCTCACACAGCTACTGTAGCATAGCATCTTTTGCTCGTCTTAAGTTAGTCCACAAAGAACCAAGAGGGTTTACCTCATTGCCAGATACCTCCCACTATTCTTTATCGCTGCCTAAAAACACCAAGACTTCTATTTAATAAAAGCAGGAAACATATCAACATTGTTAATGGAAAGGATATTCAATGCCAGTTCAAGGTCAATGCATATCAACATTAAGGAACTTTTAGATAAAGGAAGATGTTACAGGATGTTAACAAGCACAATGCTGCCTTACAATAGAGTATAGGTGAATTATTTCAAGTTTTATTTTGTTTTTACCATTTTACTCCTGTAAATATTTTTTATTGCAAGTGGACAAAGAAACAAAACATACAGAAGTAGGAAGAAAAGGAAATTAGAGAAGAAATGTTTTTTTTCTTTTCTTTTGGCTGGTTTTTATTATTATTGGTTTTCTTTTTATTGCCACTTTATTCAGCGATGAATGGTGAAATTACAGGTGTTCCGGGTGTGAATCATACCTGGCCCTGTCAGTGGGTTATTTTCACTGTCAAAATAGGCATGGGACGCAGACTCACAAACCAAGGGACACTGGAAAGGAAAAGAACAGAAGGAGAGAAACAGAGAGAGAATATTACTTGATGTCAAAATTTTCTTTCTGAGACAACAACAGGGATGATGAAATATTTTTCTGAGGATCTTTGATCATGACCAGTACTTATCAGGTACATTGGGGATGACCACACCCCTAAGCAAGTATAGTCCGTGACCAATATTTCATCTCACAGCTTAGCACCAGTTTAGGTATGAAACTCCCAAGTTAGCTTTGTCATTAAGAAGTAATATAACATTAGTGTCAAGCCAGAATTACAACAAAATTCAGTGGTTGACTATCAGAGGACGAAACTGCAATATGGTGAGTTAATGAAGACTGAAATGGCAGTGGAGGTAATAAATTACCAATCCAGTCAGTGAAGTCACAGCAGGTGTTTTCCTTCAGCTGTCACCTGCTGTGACATCACTGATTGCAGTGAAGGCAGAAGTGCAGCATGCTTGAAGATTTGAACTAAAAAGAGTGCAGTGCAACAGCAGATGTTTGCTCTGTGTGGTTCCATATGGGTCTAGTCTTTAATTGTAGTATTTGTGATGTGCATACAGCAGCTACTATTTTTGTCTGCATTTGTCCCCACAACAGGTTGTTTCGTTGAAATTAAATGACTCTACTGTAGAAATGCAAACACAAATCAAACAAATGCAAACCAAAAGCCAACAAAAATTTCACACATTAAACCATTCATGCATTATATATGTAGTCATTTTCAAAATACAGTTATGATGTCCTAATGTGAACATGTGTAAAGATTCATGTTTCATTTCAGTTAAAAAATCTAATGGTTCAAACTTGTTACAATGATAATGGTGACAGATTTACTACTCGAAATTCTTCATGATTTTTGAAACAATGGCTCCTTCATATCAGATAGAGATAGATAAAAACAGCTTTTCATTTCAACAAAAGTAAAAAAGAATGCTAAAAAAATGTACACAAATCCTTGTGGCTTTACTATATTATTGTGATGTTGTCCAATGTAGCACATTGTTGGTGCTATTAAGTATAAAACCATTAAGTTAATTTAACAAATAGTGTAAAACTATACCCTTCTATCTGTACACTCTGCTATGCCTTTGCTAGGTCTTTGATACTGAAAACCTTCAATGCCTTTTGATGCATTAAGTCTGGGACTCCTCATAAAAGCAATACTGACAACTAACAATCTTTTGTTGCCCTGTCTGTCCTGTCTGATGAACCATTTAACACAGCTAGACACCCAAACTTGTCCCCAGAAAAGGACTTTAATGACTGCTAGGAACAATCATACACTTCTCCTAGCTTAGAAACTGATCCTAAATAAAATAGACACCCAACCAACGCCCATGCTCACAAACTCCAAAACAAAATGTGTCAGAAAGCGTACAAGTAAGGTCTCTGATAATGAAAAGTATTAACAATGAGCCAAGGGCCACAGCTGTGAAAGGAGTCCCATTGTAATTGTAGGCAGCGGACAGCATGTGTTCGATGGCTCTTTGAAGACTAAAATATGTAAAGAGATCAGATCAAAGGTGACTGGAGTCTCTTTCTTCTTTCAGCTGACTGTTTTTATGGGGTCAGTGGGATATTCATGAGCAGCAGACACCCATGCAACGACAGGGAATGATCCAACAAGTGCCTCAGACCCTCCCACAGACACAAAAACACACACAGCACATTCAAGCAGAAAGACACGCACACGACTAGGGTAAATTGAACAAGAACTTCCCCACAAGTGAGTCTTGAGTCTCAAGTGAGCCCTCCCTCATGTTTGTCATATGCCTTCTCTCTTTCCTCCCCTCATCTTCTACAACAGAGACAACATGCACAAGTGGAAATGTGCTGTGACAACACACACAGACACGCACACACACACACACACACACACACACACACACACACACACACACACACACACACACAGCAACACATTCATCAAGGCGACATGGGCAGATTGTCAGTGACACTTTGGAGCCTAGCAGGGAACCTCCCTGCACCAGCAACAGGGGTGGGCAGAAGCGAAAGCCAGTCAGCCATGTAGCCATGGTCAATTATATAAGACAGTGATTCATACACACACACACACACACACACACACACACAAATAAATACACACAAGTACACACACAACAGCAAATCAAAAGCAGGAAAGGACTACAAGTCTCCATGCTGCCTTGCAGAGCTGTGCTAAAAAAAATCATAATGTTCCTCTTTATAGATCAGAAACATCATTAAAGCTCCTTCTTTACTTTTTAATACCCAACTCTGGCTCTACAGCACACATTCAGTTGACAAATGTTCAACAAAGTGGGATCCATTAGGAATGTACAGAAAATTAAGAGTACATACAACTTCATTTGTGGTGTGGTGGCAACCCATTTGGATGAGACAATCTTCGGTTTACTGTCAAACTGAAGGAGAATATTCTTTCTTCCTCTTTCTCTCCCCTGATTACGTCAGTCACTTCAGAGCCGAGTTAAGCAGTATGTATTGTATGAGATTAGAGTGGAGAAGGGGGTGGTGGTGGTAAGAAGAAAGCCACATTCAGGAAATATCTTCCACTTGGTCAGACGAGGGAAGGTTGCAGGACAGGCTACACAATCCCACACAAACAGAGTCAAGTGCACGTATGTCAGAATGTTAATTTGGTCAGTGTCTTAATCCTTTCTATATATGACAGAGAGACAACACAGATGTACTCAGACATTACACGCACACACATCCTCTAAATCCCCATTAGAGTTTACTGAAGTTTATTTAATCTCATTGGAGGCCTTGAGCAGTGCCAGTCTAATCCTAGCATTAGCGCTAGGCATCTGGAGACTCCTGCTTTGTTCATTAACCCTGTTTTTTTTACCTTCTGTGATGGTATGTCAGTGGTGATGTGGTCTACGTCAACCTCCTCCATCTCCCCCATCTTCAGACGACTCACCACCACTGTTCCTGCTGCGCACACACCATCAGATGACCTAGAAGGAGACAGGAAAAGAGTTATGTAGTGTTAGCCTCTTCATTTAATCTGTTGAATAAAAAGTATGTTCTGTTAAATTATCTTTTCCTCTGAGTACTACCCCTCAATGGACCTGAAAAATATTCATCTCCATTCACCTCTCTTTTTTAAAAAATAAATCTATTAAATCTTATTAAGTTTCAACAAGTTAAATACAAAGTTTTACAAAAACACAGCATAAATAATTCAATATAATTCAAAACAGGAATACTAAACATAATACAAAGTGGTAAAAGTGATAAAGTGCACAGAGAGGTAAAATATTAAAAGTCCAGTGTGTTCCAGGGGAGTAATTGTCCTTTATCTAAAGTCCTCCTCCTCCGGAGGTCAGTCAGCACGTGTTTCACTACCATGTTGCTGTCGATGACAGTCTGCTGTAAGACCATGGCACATCTGGTTTTCCAGATCTTTGCACAGACGATGCTGATGACGAGTTGAAATAGTTCTTTTTGTTTTGTAGGCATCTTCTCTTCAAGGAGGCCATACATGACTGAGTTGTAATTTACAGTGAAGAATAGGCCGAGTCCTTTCAAGGTGGACCAGACCTCTTGAGCCCTGTAGCAGTCCATCCAGGAGGTGCTGTTGTGTCTCATCGGAGTTGCAATAAATCATTGGACAGACTTTAGTGGTGACGTAGCAACTCCATGAAACCACAGCTCTCACAGGGAGTCTACCAACAGAGATGAGCCACCGGACATCACGAATGCTCTCCGAGAGGTTTTTGCTCTTTAATATTTTTAATATCTCTGTGCATTCACCATCACCCACATTTCTATATTTAATTAACCCACCATATCTATAATCACTGATTTTGTTAAAAATGATTTTACTTGTAAAATCACACCAGTTAAATCTTTAAGTGCTGATATTGTGCAGTAAAATCACTGTAAGTGAGTTTGTAATAGGGGACACGTCTGTCCCTGCCCCGTCTCTTCTGCCATAGTGAGCCATCTCCGACCCAGAGAGCATTCCTGGAGATGGCAGCACTTACATTTTTAACAAACCTAATAAGCTTATTTCCAGCCTTGAACAGGTTGTGAAATTATAAAGCTGTTTGACTTAAAAGTGGAATCAGGACATAAGCGCTTGTACTGCGGCAATTTCTTTTTCTGTCAGATTTTGCAGAGTATGCATGCAGAATAAAGCCATGCCTGCTCCAGTGGGAAGTTGGTGGGATTGAAGCAAGGAACATTTCGTATAAATGTTCAAATGGCTGTCTAATAACCCAGGCTATGTGCCCTGACAGACATGAAATTGATACTAGAGTTTTCATATCAGGGAGCCCGACCAATCACTTTCCCAATCATGGAGCTATGATTAAGGAGCTGATAGAAAATCTATAGTATTGGCAGCAATACAGACGCTCTCAAATGAAGAAAAATGGTCCCTGGGCATTACGCGAGCAAGATGATCACCTTAACAGACCCATCCCTAATGTGCTCAGCTCCACTCCATCTGGAGAAAATATTGGATGTTGTGTGCCAGGCAATGGTCTGGGGAGACAGGGGGGAAGGATGACACACCCCTGACTGAGGAGGAGAAAACGCAAGGATGGTGATGGAAGCAGAAAGGATGCTTTCAAGGCCAATCCATCTTGGTCGGACACGAGGGAGAAAATCTAATCGCACCCGAGGGAAAGCAGGAAAGGGAAGAAGAGATACTGAGGAGAGGTATGGGGGGGACTACAGGAAAGGAGGAGTGGGATTCCAAGGAGGGAGATGGAGGGAAAAGTCTCTGCGATGGGACACTGGGAGCTTCAGTTAGCGTTTAATGTCTTACAGCAGTCCCCAAGCAGAGAAAATAACATTGGTTGGTTTATAAATCTAATCATTGTCCCTTGCCAGACACCTGTCTTAGTGTTTACTCCTCTGCTCATCTTTCTGTTCCCCCCCAATCCTCATCATCGCTCTCTCCCTCTGTTTCTCTGTGCAACAGAGGACTGAAGCACGGTAAAAGAAAGTCACCCTGACTTTGAACAAACAATATGCACTGACAGTGGCCCAACATAATCGAGGAAATGGAGATTAACATGCATCACATTCAGTGATAGTCCTCCCTAGGCAAACCTTAGGGGTTACAGTGGCCCTCTACTCTTTAGATTGCACTGCCTCAATCCACTAATGAAACTCTCCATTTAAACAGACAGAGGGGACTTTGTTAGAATTGCTTTAGGATAATTGGTTTATGCCTTTGAAAGATATGTTGTGATTTTTTTGATTTGCGGCCAAACGGAAACTCAGCACCTGTTCAAATATAATCTTTATACATTAATGTCTGTTAGGAAAAAAACTCTTCAGCATCTCATTTTAGTGATTTGATTTAGTTCCCTCACCACATTGCTGATTAACTGTACAAATTCTGCTAAAATCAAGCAAAAAAAAGGGCAGAGGCATCAACTTCCTGACAGAACGTCTGGTCCACAGTGACACAAACTTTGTTGTTTTTTTTTTTTTGCAAACTACAGTCTTAGCATGCACACAAACTGACCTTAGAGTTAACTTTAAAGGTTCTGATTAAGGCTGTGGATGAAAAAGAAGCCTGTCTCCAACTACGCCTCCCCTTCCACACCCCCTCCTCTTCCACCCCTCTCTTTCCGTCTGTTAGAGCTGGCGTGGAAACAAATCTACAGATTGTTCTTTGCCTGCAAGCCCATCTTTTTAAAAATCTAATTGGCCCAGGATCTCTTTTATGACAACACTTAATAAGACTGCTTTGTTAAAGTGACAAAAATAATGTGCTTAAAATGTGTGCTATGAATTTGGCACAATTCAAAAAATAATTAGTTGTCAGGGAATTTTAGGGTTATTTTCTTTTGAAAGACTCTCTTGCAATTTACAAACACATTTTCCAATTCCAATGTAGGAACACACAGTTTAATTTGTTTCAAATAACTGATCTGTACAGGTCTAAGAGGCTTCTTATGTATGAGCCATATACGTTAAGTACAGTACATATACACGGTACTATACAGCAACTGCTCAAACGAGTCTATAAACTATCTATATCAAATATCCTGCTGAGTGTCATATCTTACATTTACTTCTTCTGAATAATAACAGGAATAACCACATTCTCTCTTTAGAGAAACATTTATATGAATTTCAGTATATTATCCTCAAAGGATCCCCAAAATAAAATGTTATGGTTAAGTTGGAACTTTTACTACTTTTTACCAAGGTTCAATGAATTAGTAGTCTCCACTGCAGACACTACTGCATTATGCTTACTTAGTTATGAACCTATTGTATGTGTAAGTAGTTTAATTCTTGGGATGAAAATACACAAGCAAACTTAATTTGCCCAATAAACATTGACTGTACTGTCTATTCCTGACAACAGACAAATTAAGTGAAGTCACACTCAGCACCTTGTGAGAGTTTGTCTCTTCAACAATGACTTTAACAGTCTTGATAACCGTCTGTCACACTGCATTTTGTAGAATGTACAATGAGGACGAGTGTATTGAATTAAATGATAAACAGATATGCACCCAGGCAGGACCCTAAAGGAAAATGTCTGCTAACTTTGGCTTAAAATTGAAAAAGAAAGCCAGGAGAGATTATGGGGAATTTTAGATCTAATTTTAGAAGACAAACTAGTCATACCTAAAACCACCACACATAGCCACCACGAAAGAATTTTCTCAGTTTGAGTAAACATATCCAGCCCAGTGTTTGAGCTGGATATTTGTGTGTGTTTCTCAGTTGCAGAAACCTGAGCACCATCGTATGTTTGCGGTTTTTCATTGTATCACAATTACCATTATTAGTATTTTCCCCTATTACTGTAAATACTATCATTACTACTGTTATTATTTGCTTGTTTGGCGGTTAGATGGCAGTTACAGATGGATTTTTTTGTTTTGTGAAATAAGCAGTTATACTGTGGTGTAATAGACGTGCACGGCAATACAGTGACTGGTGCAAAATTTGGAGATACAGCAGGTAATATTCAGGAGTTGTTTTGTCTTTGGGTGTAACTACAACGTGAAGCTTGTTTTTGCTCAACATGAAGAGTGGAAGTGGTAAAGGTAGTAAAGGTCTGTACATAATAATTATGATGATTATGTATAGACCTTGGGAAGTTGAAGACAAATGAACAAAGACAGGCAACTAGAGTACAAGAGTAAAAGTGGCCAAGCAAATGCCCTTTTTCTGCTGCTTTGTGAACAAAAAGAAGGAAAGATTTACAGAGCGACGCCAAGGGGACAATTGTACTACATTTTCAAAGAATTAATTTAACAGTCCGTGGGTGGGGAAAGTTCATCAAAAAACTTCAAAGCAGCAATACTTCTGTGGCCATCAGGTGCTTCTCTCTGTGGGAAGCCTCACAGAGGAAGACACCTGACAGAAATGAAGCAAAACACCATTGGCCTTTCCCCTCACAAGGGCTTTTTCTTCAACTGTAGGAAACTAAAAATACACAGCAGGACCTGGAAAAACTATTTTGCTTTTTGCTCTGGATTTCGTCCACAGGAGATTTGGTTTAGGAGTCCTTCAGGACACCTTAAAACTGTATGTTGCCTGTGGAATGGGAGTGGTTTGAGAAAACTAAGTGCCAGGATCCTACACCGACAACAAGAATGCTACAGCCTTGAAGTGTAGCAGTGGAAGTGTAGATGGGATTCTTGACCTATATAAAGCTGGACGGGTGGGCTAAATATAGGGCTGGCTAGTTTTCACTAAGGACAGATGTTAGGACACAGGACTGTAATAATGGGCAATGCCAGCTTTAGAAGTGATACTGAGAGTCCTGATTTTCATTGGGGATGAATGACATTATCATGTGACTCAGCCGTAATTGCACATTTTGCAACTGGAAGACTCAATCAATAAGACTACACTGCAGGCATTGTTCATAGAGCTAGCCAGAATCACCAGGGGACCCTAAACTGAGCACACATGACACACTCTGGCTTGTCTGGACCACTTGAAGTATATTCCCAAAGAAAAAACTGCCCTGGTTTCCTCTTGATGAAAGAGCCTTCCACGAAAAATATATATTCAGCCTGAATCTAAAATTAATGCAAAACATGCTGTGTATCTTGTATTAAAGTTTTGTAAAAATCTTTTTGGTACTGAAATTAAGAAACTTTTAGTGGTGGTGGCACACTCAGGACTTTTTATGCTTGAAAGGTTGAGTAAGCATTACATTTTCAATCAAAACAAGCTGATTTATCCGGAATACACCAGTGTGATCAATCTCTACAACATGCAAATTTATGCAATGTAAAAAATCAGTTTGTCTGCTGCAATACATCTGTAATAACCAGAATAGGAGCCATGTCAGGGCAAGATGGATACTTGCACAAGATTTGTGAGTTTTAATGCATCCTATTTGTTCCAGTTCCATCACACACACTACTGTATTCTTGCATGACGAGAACTGTCTTCACACTACATTTACTTTTATGTTAGTGCTTAACCAGTGTCAGAAACACTCTAGGATAAGCTGTTTTCACAGAAGAAGCAAGGTGGAAAAAACTATCCAGAAAGGATGCTATTTCTTTAAGCAATCACATCAATCCAGGCTGGGGTTAAAAACTAGGTAGTTGATGACTGTTGTGTGCAATGTCTATACATTTCATAGAATTTCAAGAAAGTCAGATGGGGGAGGCCTTCATGCACCATTAATTTAAAGGCTACTATGGCAGAGAGAAGATCTTCACAAATATAATGTTTCTAGATACAATAATGCTTTATAGTGTAAATGCTATGTTTCCATACATTACAGCTGTAACCAGCAGCTATTGAATGTCAAGCTGTGAATGAGTGGCATGAGGACTCACTGAGGCACCTAAAAAGAGTCTGTGTGTTTTAAATCTTAAAATCTCAATGTTCAAAAAATAATGAACATATTAATGATATCCTGTTTAGTCTAGCACATTACTGTCATCGGCCATGGGAAAAAGGAGAACTACGAAGACGGTCTCAACAGAATTCGACACTGCAGAATATGTCTCTGGTGTCGTGATGTGGTTTAGGCGAGAATAGGTCAACAAACTGTTGTTACTTCCACTGCCTGTTGTGTTTACCACAGGCATATAGAGACCAGCGGCTGTATGTGCACTACAGGCGCTAACAAGACTGAAAAGGTGGCGCTAATTCAAAATATTGAATATATACTGCATTGGTTGTCCCTCTCGCAGCCGTCTCAGCAACTGATATCATGAATCTTAGCTGAGTTTAACACAACTTTATCCAAAAAATGTTCACCACCAAGATCCATATTCCTGTAATCTCCCTAAAGAAACTTAGACCATATCTGATAGGGTTTAGTACTTTAAAGTGAAACTTGGATTCTCGTATGTAATTTCTAACTTTGCTATATTTTCAGATATTCCTATGACATTTATCTGTCATCAGTATTTTATTTATATTTGTGATTTTATCCACATTTATCTTCGTTTTAATTCATCATATAGTAATAAACGTTCGGTTGCAACTACTCAACAGTGAATTTATTATATATTTATTTTATATCAACCAGGTTATTAGTATAATATTATAGGGACTGCCTGTCAGTTGTCACAGGTGATACTGCACACACAATATTCACATTCACACACACGCCCGGTGGTATGTGTCAGCGAGAACACACCATGCTATGGCATTATTGGCCATTACCGCCATAAAGCGCCCTTTAAATTAATGTACATGACAGTTGTTATGTGCCAAATGGTTAAAGTTGGATTTAAGGCCAGATATGCTGTATGAATTGGATAAGGGCAAGCATTAAGTGTCAGTCACCAGTAGAAATATAATTACAGTCTTTCATTCCTCACCTCACTCAATCAACACACACACACACACACACACACACACACACACACACACACACACACACACACACACACACACACACACACACACACACACACATTATCCTTTGTCTGCTTCCAATACACTGAGCTACATACAACAGTTCTCATTATTACTGTAACACAATTCAATGTAAAGCTTGTTTTGTGTATGTGCATTACAAGTAGTGTCACAGTTAAGATGAGTGTTCAAAAGGTGCATGTGTTCTCAACTATGTGCATTCAGTTGTGTGAATACCTTTCTGACGATGAAGATGGGTGGCATGCAGTCAATGAAATGCTAAGTGCAGATCAATGACAATTCAATGAGTGTGGGTGGAGACGATGTTTGAGTGGTAGCGGGCAGGTGGTGCAGCGACAAAGAGCGTACTATATGCCCAGATGATGACCTCCATCACCACTCACTCAATGAATACTACATTATTAACACTTAAGTGGTAGGGGGTCAAACTAAGCTAGCAAGCCACATTGTGAAACATAAAAAAACCCTAAAAAACGTTCAGATTCTGAAAAACTGAAGAGAAAATCACATGTTTCAAGTGTAATGACTCGAGAGAGTAGATTCCCCCACAGAGAGCCACTAAGGCTTCAAAATTATTTTTCAACAAACTGTAAAAGAGCTAACAAAACAGTCTCCTTTCATCTGTCAAACAGATGGTTTTTCTCCTGTAATTGCTTTTGAAAAAGAAGCCAACCAACACTATCTAGACCGCCACTGATTCTGACAAACATGCACTTACTAGTGGATAGCAGGTAAGTCTTTGTGTTTGTATGAATTGTGTATCAAATTTTGTTTTTTCACTCAGTTAAATGTAGTAAACCTTGGCTTGGTGAGGACATTTTAAAGGGACAGTTCACCCCAGTAGTGCTATTTATCCATCTAGATTGTTTTGGCGTGAGTTTTGGAGATATCGGCCATAGAGATGTCTGCATTTTTTGAATAGAATAGAACTAGATTGCATTCGGCTTGTGGTGCTCAAAGCTCCAAAAACATACATTTGAAAAATTCAAAAGCAATGTCTCTTTCCAGAAATCATGACTCGGTTACTCAAGATAATCCACAGATTTGTTGTGAGCAGTTTCATGTAGGGACTATTGTTAGAAAGAAAATAGTTCCTACATGAAACTGCTCACAACAAATCTGTGGATTATCTTCAAAAAAGGCAGACATCTCTACGGCCGATATTTCCAAAACAATCTAGATGGATAAATAGCACTACTGGGGTGAACTGTCCCTTTAAAATGTCATAAGAGGAAAATATGTATTTTTGGTTTTAGGGTAAACTGTCCCTTTAAAGCTTAAAGGAAGAGTTTGACATTTTGGGAAATACTCTATTTCTCTATTACTCTGCTTTCTTGGTGAGAAAAGATGATTCATACCACTCTTATAACTGTCAGTTAAATATGATGATGGAGCCAGGAGACAGTTAGCTTAGCAACAAAGGCAGCAAACAAACAAGCGATTTCAGGTCTTCAATCTAAGCTCAGCTTACTGGCTGCTGATATGACATACATAGATGTGGCATGTAATTGTTATGTTACCTGGAAAGCTGCAACAGTATTATGTCAGAGACATAACAGAACCAAGTCATAAGGAATAGCAGGTTCAATTATCGACCTCAGGGGAGAAAGCACTGACAAGCCTTTATCGGTGTCCCCACACAGATTTCATTGGGGGATTGAAGGGCATGGTGCATGCAAACAACACTATGTGCATGTATGTGTTAGAGAGGAAGAAAGCGTGTGTGTGTGAGCTACAGCAAAGCAGATGGAAAGTGAGAGCTACTGTTTCTAGTGGTGGTGATTGCACTGTAATGGAGCCTCACACCCTTACAGCAGGACTATTAGCTGTATAAAGGTGGATGATGACTGTGTGGCTCCACAACTTTGGTAAAAGCCTTTTACAAAATCTAAGAGCAGCCAATCAGTCCAAATTTTTACCAAGCATCTTGAAGTGCAGCTTTCCTAAACTTAAAAAGAAATTTCTCAGACACACAATTATAACTTAAATCCATTTACTTCATCATCATCATTCATAATCATTAAAAGCCCCAGAAAAAAGCTAGTAAGTGCACCTTGAGTTGGAATTCTAAAAAAAAAAAAAAAACCTGCTATTTCCATGGTCAAGAATGTTCATGCTTAACATTTAAGCCAACATGGATGAAAAATCGAAAAATGCCATGGATGAAATCCTAACGCCTAATTATAGTTATGATTTGGATGTCACAAGTGATCAGGGCAAGGTGGTGACAATCGGGAAATAAAATTTTTATGATAAGAAAACACTGTAAATAAACAGTCAAAGTGATCAAAAAATGGCAAGCAAAATAAAAAAATTATACAGTGTGCCAGAGCAGAGTTTACAGTCCATGTGTGCCCATGACCATTTAATTGAATTTTGGCTTTTCTCAGTTTCTTTGTCTTTTTTTTGCAGCATAAATGAATAACATAATTGTTCTCGATATATGTCCATTTCTGTTTTGGTACAGGTACATATGTTAATTCATGTTCTCGCGGAGTTGCTTAGCGACACAACTCTAATTGTGGTCTACCACTTTCTCAGTATAGTGTCCACCGTATTAACAAAGTGATTTAGTATGTGCTCCTTTTAGACTATCAAGAATAAAAAGTCTGTTGGTAGAAATGAGTATGTATGTGTGTTTTAATTGTTCCAGCTTTCAATAGTCTTTAGGTCTGTTCCCTGCTTTACTGACTTATTTACATACGAATGATCTACAGTGATCTTTCCACAGACAACAATTTCCATGTTTAGAAAGAGAGAAAGAGAATTTAAAATTGAGTAATTGTAGGACTGTGGAAAATGTTTTCATAAAATAATCTTAAGATGAAGCTCTACTGTAACCTTCAAAAGTAACATATTAGGAGGTCTTCAACAGCGCCTAGTCCTGGTGTATACCTCATACTTCAAAACAAATAATTGGCTGCTTATTAGACTTTATCTGTTTGTGTGTGTGTCTAAATGAATAAAATTGCATGTTTGTGTGTATGTGTGTGCGCACTGAAAAGCTCACAGCTAGATGCTATTTGTAAAGAGCTTCACAGGCGGTAAATACACTTGCTCAGAAAATGCCACCATCTCATAACAATATGAATGCTGGAAAAGTCTGCTGTGCTGAATACACTTCATACAAAACAGTGACCGGCAGGTATGTATTACAAATACAATCAGAAATACACTAGGCATTACCAGATGGGTGTACAGTTAGATCCTTATCACTAGTGGGCAAGAAAATGTTTGCTCTGAGGGTGGTACGAGACGAAAGGCCATGTTATTACCTTTATCAAAATATATTATCCTCTGTACAGTGGCCATTTAGGACATTGCACACTCGGCTTGTCAGGCTCAGCTATGTTCATCAGTCTAAACTGTACTTTGTCAGCCCTGCATGTACTTAGATTCAACTACAGTAGCTATGTTATGAGCTGAGTGCTAAAATGACCATGCTAACGGGCAAAGTTAGAACTGCAGAAAAAGGGGAAATTTTAACCTGTTGGTGGCACAAGATGAAAAGTCAGGAGATCACCAACAAAATTAGGACACAAATGACCAAATTCAAAATGGTGAGATATTTTACTCTATACCCATGTGCTAATGCTTAAGTGTGGCAAAAACATCTGTAGATCTCTTTTATTTTAGATGGCTAAATAGTCACTGGCCTAGATGTAGATGAAGATGTTTAAAACTCATGAAAGACATGTGTAAAAGTGTTATAAAGCTCATCTTTACAGTCAAACATAAACATGACAGGGAGAGAATTAAAACAAAATGTGCAGTGTGCAGATTGAGATCATAGCAACCAGGTGAGTCTAAGGATAAGTCTTCCTAATAGAGTCAAAGTCAATTTAAAAAACACAATAAGAAAGGTCAGCCATAACTCTGCTGTCAAAACTAGCCTTTCAAATGAGGTTATGGCAGGCAGCACAGAGCTTTCTTCTCCTTCTCATTGAATGAAATGGATTTAAGAGCTGTGTTGATACAGGTCATTGGTATAGACAAGGCAAGTAGTTAGCATTCTGCATGGGCTCCCTCTCAGGGTGTTAAAAAGACACAGGGATCAGGTTCTGCAAAGTTATGTGTCTTCTTAAAAATATCACTTCAGACTAACATGGAGCAGTATAGGAATGTGAACTTTATGCAAATAGTGGAGTGTATGTACACTGTAATAATAATAGAACCTCTGTGCTTCTTCCTTTCCTGGACACAAAAAGAGAAGTGCAAAGAAGCCAAAATTTTAGGCAGGAAATATTTTCTTTACTGTTGAGAGGGTTTCTCTCTCTCCCTCTCACTCTCTCCAAAGTAAAAAAAAAAGTCTAGGTACATAAACAAGACACAATTCCATGGTGCACATACTATTAGTGGGCTGCGGCAAAAAGATAAATATTTGACCTTGACCTAAAATAAAGGCAGTCTCAGTTGGGACTTTGCAAAGACACAGTCAGCCTTCATTACAAAAACATGAAGGCTATTTAATGGAGGATTTGCCCACACACATCTACCAGCCCCTGCGGTGTGTGTGTTTCTGTATGTGTGGGTGTCTATGTTCACACATGCCAATGCAAGCAACAAATTTATGCACACATCACAACTCCTTTTGCTCACTCACACTGAGTGACCAGACCTGGGTGATCATTTATGTGAAAGCAGGTGAACAAAATAATGGAAATATACCCGAGCAGCATATCCCTGCAGTGTAGCCAAACTCACAGTTTATTCCAAACAGTGTCAACATTATGAGTCACCATGAGCTTCTTGTTATGCTAATGGAGGATGCATGTCACAGTGGATATGCAGCACGCATGACTGGACAAACACAAGTCAAATTAATGTGAGTTATTCTTGCTTGTTGAGATGCTAGAAACAACAATGAGCTGGCGACTCTAGAGATTTCTCAAAGTTAGTGGAATCAGACACCAAAACAAATAAAGCAACAAAATGACAATTAACCTTCTCTCAGTGGCTACACAAGTCTACAGTTAAGCACAAATGTATTATGTATAGAAGGGAGGTTGTGCTAAAATTGTGTTTAAATATATAATTTGTGGGATTTGGAGTTTGTACTGTTTGGCTATAATCTGTTTTTAAAAAGTTAAATCAGTTTTAATTGTTTGAAATTCTCACAATTTGCTTCTAATTTCTAAAGTCTAACTTATTATAATCTAACTTGAAGGCACACATATGGTATACGTGTGTGTGTGTCCAGACTGAGTTTGAATTACATCGCTCTCCCTCTCCTGTTAGCTTTGTTGTACACCTTGACCTATCATCCTTATTAGTACATGGAGTCCAGTGACTTTAAAACGACCGAGCAAAACAATGTCACAAAAAATGGTAACCGGTGAAACATCTGATAGTATCATTCCAATTCCGTTACTGAAAATAAGCCACAATGGGCCACAAAGCTGGCTTGCGAAGCTGACTACTACAGGAACAGTACATCATACATGCACATTTCAAAGAGAACATAATAAAAAATACACTGGTCTCGTGTACATATATGCTTGCTCTTCTGGTAAGCGTGGCTGTTACCTTATGTTCATATTACCCTCATGCTTCGTTCAACTTTTCATATCATTGGTAGGCTGCAATATCGCATTCAACCCCAGAGTGATGAGGGACATAAAAAATGAAAGGATCTGCAGATCTAAACTTCACAGAGATGAGATAAATCGAAAGCTACCAGATGAGTTTATCATGCCACATCACACAGTAGTATGTCAAAGTGTTGGTATTTGTGTATTGATTTTCTTTTTTTTGATACAATGCAATTTGTAATTTTATACTAACATAAAGCTAGGGTGTTCTAAATACCCCCTAATTAATTAGGTTTAGAAGGAAATAAAGAAGCAGCACATTATTGTACAATTCACACTGCAAGAAATACACATATTTGAATATTTATATGCTTACAAATGAACACTTAATTGCAACATTGAGAATGATATTAAACAGCAAGGCAGACAGGATATTATGCATGACCTCACCTTCTATGGTGCACATATTGCAGTTGGAGCAAAAGGAAAGATTGCATTGCTTGGTTACATGGCCCCAGCAGGGTGCTTGAACACCACACATTAATCTCAGAGGAAAAATACAGGATGACGTAAAAAAAAAAGAACAAAAAAAGCAAACAGAAACCTGTGAGACATGATTTTATACACCTACTCCCTTCCCTTCTTCCTCCCTCCATTTTGTCCTCATTATCATCCTCTCATCACTTAGTGAGCTGTGCCCCTAGCATGCCTCAGCATCACGTCGGGCCAGATTTATTAAATCTCTCACCCCTCCATCTTTGGCTGCTAACAGATCTCATTTTCCCATCTATTCAACCTATATGTGTTATGTTGCAAAGAGATGAGCTATAGGAAGAACCTGGTCCCAGAATAATGGATCTTATTTAATATGGATATTAGATTAACAGTTCTATACTATACTTGGGGTTATCCCTGATGTTCCTGCTCAGTTTATTGGAATTGTAATTACTCATGACAGGTAATTAAGGAAGCTTGTCAATGAAATATTTACCCCCCCCCCAATTTTTCTCTGAGTTGCATTTTAATGCCATGGTGCAGCATTGGCCGAGTTAGTTATTTTCATATTCTGCCCATGAGCCCTAAAGCCTGGGGGATCTCACAGATTATGCAGAAGAACTGTGCAGAAAAGAAGCATTTTAGTATTGAAGTAGGAAAAATGAACAGGCCATATGTGCATATGTGCCAACTGAGTGCCTTTTCTCCCTCTTTTACATATATATGTGATGTGTGTGGTTGTGTGTGTTAGTATTACCATATTCACTATACTGTATGTGAAGCATCTCTGTGTGCGCATGAATGTAATGTGTATGTGTGTGCATGGTTATCCTTGTGTGTGTGCTTGCATGCATGCATAAACCCATTCCACCTGCATTTAATGCATTTTATTCGATGATTCCTCACATACACACACAAACTTGCTTCCAACAGTCTCCTCAATGTGCAAACCACAGATAAAACATGTCCCACAGCCATACACTCAAATGCCGTGGCCTTAAGTGTCCTTTAGTCTCCCCTAAGTGCTTCAGTACATATGTTCCTCTATTCACTGCTACAGTAATGAAACTAGGACACCATAAATAAAAACATTTATAGGTTTAATAATTATCCTCCTTACTTCATTTAATTTTCAGACTATTCCTCTGGTTTAAATTGAGCAGCTAATGACTACACAGTGACAAATGTGAGTGTGTGTGACTGCCACAAGGGAGGGAAGAAGAATCACTCCACAGAGTAGTGTAATTAGCAAGACTGCTTTACATTTGGCACACACAGAGACATAAACACAAAAGTTATTTAAATAATGCCGTTTACAATATGCAGATCATTCATTTAAAAGTCCCCTGGCATATGAAGGACTCCCAAGACAAATATACACAAAATGCTGTTTTTGTGATTTAGGAAGAGAGGAGGACAGACTTACCCTAAGTTTAACCATAACCGCTACATGCCTAACCCCAACCCTTATCCTGTCTGTCCATATATTAACCTAACCTCAACCAAAAATCTTACCTTACATGCGGGGACCAGCTTTTTAATCCCCAAAATGGGAGGGAAGTCCCCATAATGTGACCGTGTGAAAAGATTAATGTCCCCACAACATAATTGATACAAGTACACACAAACCCATACACACAGCCACACACACATACAATTTTTCTTCAGTTTAACTGGATCAGATAGTTGATCTTTAGGCTTTTAGGCTCAGATAAAATCAGTCACAGGGGATACAGTGTAAGGGAGAGTTGGCTGTCTGTGGATAAGTGTGAGAATTGGGACATGGCGATAGTGAGGGGTGGTAAAATGGCACTATCATGATAGTATGCTAAACTGTTACTGGTGGAACAGTAAAGAGAGGGTCTATCCAATGGGAATGGATGAATAAGCCATGAAGCCAGGCAGCAGAGGCACTGGTCTGATATGATGTAGCCTTGCCATGGTAAATCTCTGATGCGCATGCACACTAACACAAGCATACAAATTCATATCAAAATCAAATCTCAAACTGTGCTGTAGAACTGGGTCATAGAGTGCCTCTCCTACTGAGTGTAAAAAGTTTTTGAGATAACAAGAATAGCAAAACGGTACTACAGTGTGAGAGACTGAGAGGGCGAGAGAATGAACTTGAAGCTTTCAGCAGAGCTGAAATAGCAAAATGAAAACTGGAGAGTGTGTCACTAATTTGGCAAACACATGCTTATACTGTATATTGTTTATTTGCACCTGTACACGCTTCTGTATACATTGTAAGCACATTTTCACATTTACCCATTGTCCCAGTTAGACAACACTATTTTCTTCTGTGGTGGGTGGGATGAAGGAGGCTTACCTCCCTTTTTGGAGATAATAATCTTTCCTCCCATGTGTATACATAACATGCATTATTGAGAGGCCTCTGCAGCGCTGACATCCTTCCAGCTCCTGTAGCACACTGGTTGTGTTGCTCGTCCCTGGTCCCCATTTAAACCATGCTAGATTTAGAATGTGGGTGCCTGCAAAGCAAGCCAAACTCTATACTGTAGGGAGAAACAGGTACAACCCTGCTCAAGTTATTCAGTAGAAAAATGTCTACAGAGCTTGCGGAGAGGCCGGATAAAAACTTGTAAACTTGTAAATGTATACAAATGGATTTCTCACTTGAGTTTGAAATAAAATGCAACAAAATCCAGATGAAATGACAATTCATGAATAAACCAAAGGTAAACAGCAAATCATTTAAATCACTTGTTACATTGCTATCAATGGGTATAGTACTTAGAAACCCTAAGACCATTAGTCAGCACGACGCTACAGTGAATACTACAGATTATGTAATGTATGCATCTATGTTTGCAACTAGCAGACAATTAAGAACCCAATTATGATAGTGGTTAGTTACTGCATTGTAAACAAACACGTCTGACTTAGTATGGCTATGTGATGCATCACTCAGCCAAGATATAGGAGCATTTCTAAGGTACAGTAGCTCCTTCATTCTGTGTGAGTAATGGCCACGAGGGAATCAGGCAAGGAGTCCAAGTCCATATAACACACAACCAGAGAGAGATTTACTACAAGCTCTGTGCAGGTACCAGGGCAAAGGCAGCATGAAGGTCACTGTTCACAGTCCTATTTTGTGACAGCATATTTAGTGTGGAGGAGGGTTAACGGTGATTGCAGATATAAAGACTATGTATTTCATTATTACAACAACAATACTAACTAACGTTAAAGTTGCACTGATCATAGCTGGTGAACATAATGGAGCACTTAGCAGCTAAAGACCCAGATGTTTCCCTCAGGAGTTGGTGGAGCCAAAACAGAGCAAAAGGAGAGTAAATATTGGACATTCATCAGGTGGACAGAAACACAGCTCCAAATGAATGCTAATGTTGGTCCATACCATCTTGATGTGTAAACAGGCAACTGTTTGCTAAACATTGTTTGCCGAACTGTATATGGTGATAATATGTCAATATTGTGTTTACAGCTTGTGTTGCAGCCCCTAAGTGGCCAAAAAACAGTTGATACTGGTAATAATTGTCCAGTGTACATATAGTATACATAGTTACAGAAAATGCACAAGCATACACAGATATAGACACATACATTATAAAACATTGGACATGATGCCGCGCTCATGTTACAACCAAGTTACAACAAAGACGCTGCTGTGAGGTGATTGTTCTCCTCCATAACCTGAGGCAGGAGAACACTGAGGACATGCTGCTCTGATGCAAGTATATCTTCAAATCACAAATGCACACACATGGAGCCATGTACACACCTGAATACAGATGTACATATTCTCAATATCAGGCAAGCTATCGAAAAACCTGACCTCAGATGACACAGTGACCTTTGCTGCTAACTAATTTCCCGTATAGATGACTTCAGTATTGAGTATTTATCTTCTGTTCAGACCCTTAATCTCAATCAGCATACAGATACTTTCACACAAGTAGTGATAGATTCCTTCTCTTCAGCTTCCAGCTTTCAATTTCATTTCAAATTCATTCCCATCTTTACTAACAAATTCACATGTAATTTTTGTCAGGTAAACTTGAGCTGACTTTGTGTGCTGGTCAAACAAATCATCAATAATTCCCTTTAAATAAGATGTCTGCTCTTTGATTAATAAAGGTCCAGACTTCAAAGAAACAACTCATTTCTCCAACTAGCCTTTTTGCTGTTGTTTGTGCCCGTGTTTTATATAGGCATGTGTGTCTGCTTCTGTTTTGTATGCTGGTGAGCGTGAGCACCTTGGAGTGCTTTTTGGGCGTGTGAGAGCGGCAGAAAGGTAAGATTTTCTCATCATCACTTCAATGGCTTCTGGTGCCTACAAAAGAGACAGATCTGCACAAGGGCTGAGCCCATGTATCCACCACTCCCACTCATTCAACGCGACACTGTCAGGAACCTTCAAAAAAGTGACCCAAATCAAACCGGTCGTGCCTTACAGGAAACAAAAACAATCCGTGACAAACATCCCAACCAGCCACACATGAATGTGAGTGTGAGACCTGAGAGAGGAGCTGAAATGCATTGAGAATTCATGGGAATAAGGAATGAGCTTTAAGGTGGACAGCCCTGTAGCAGAGTGAACTTTACTGAAGGGCCAAAGTAAAAGCAAAAGTCACATACACACACTGGCTGGTCAAATACCAATTTCCTCTCTACATATGCTCAGCACCAATGTAAATCTAGAGCTTATGAAGAGAAGTTGGTCAAAGTCATATTGGTTTTGAGACTCATTGAAGGGAATCAATGCATGCCTCATGGAGATAAAGTAGTCCCACTTTCCCTCTGCTGAGCGAAGTCAACTCAAATTAACTGACGTTCTGCAACAACTAACTGAGTGGGGATTAGAACATTGTATTAAAATAATTGAAGCATCTGTTCCTTAACGGGCAGAATGAGTTACACTCCTGTCCATGTCAGTGCTGCAGCATCTGAGCTGCTTGGCCAGCAGAACTAATTTGAACTGTGAATCATAGGCTCATCCACAGGTCAAACAGCCCAGAATGAATCATACATGCTCATGAAAAGCTGCTCATCTTTGAAATGTTTCTCACTGGATGAACCAACAAGTAAACAGCATATCGAATCAAGACAGTTTCCTGTGTGTCTGTATGTGTTAGCCATGCATCACTGACAGTGCAGTGTAACACATTCAAGCTCCAACACCACACCAGCCACAGCTCTTCAGGCCATTGTAACTTTGTGTAGAGAAGATTTTAAATATGGTACCTGTCATTATTTAGCACAGTACAGGTTCCTCCCCGTGATTCTTTAAACTATCATGCTTGAATAATCTTTTGTCGTTGAACAGCATCAGATTTTGGTTTACTCATTTTACTTAAAAACCTATTCTATTTACACAGAGATGGGCTTTCCTAATTTCTTGTAACAGTTTGTATTAACCCCAGTTTGTATTAATTCTGCGACCCTTACGATTTATCTTGAGACCCCTTTAAGGAGTCCTGACCCCCATGTTGGGCATCACAGACATTTTAGAAAACTGATTTTTTATCATGGGAGGACTTCACGTTATCCTCAGGAATAAATAAAAAAATACACTACCAAACTACAAAAGGAACCAGAAACACAACAGTGCAGAGGGAGTAAGTCTGTGCTGTTTAACACCAAGACCAACACCTGCATGAAAGTGCATGCACACACACAAATGTGCAAATACACGGGGGGGGGGCTGGAGTTGGAATCTCTGTTCTCACTGCACTGCAGCTCATATAGTCAATCGTGCAAGATACAATTGTACCCAGTGACCTGGCATCACCTACAGGAAATGAAAAGCATAACAAGAGAGAACAGAGAAGAACAAAAAAAGAACAAAAAAGAGGATTGCCAAAGGAGTATATTTTCAGTGAGTGAGTGTGAAGGAAAAAGGAAATTCAGTTTGATAATACAAACAGGAGAGACAGAGACAATTTCATCTTAACAGTTTACAGGTGGAGGAAAAACATCTTGACCACTGGATCACGGGCAGTTACTTGCTTAAAAAGCAATAGAGCATTGTGCATACTTAATTTTATTCTGACTGCCACAGACATGAGCAAGAAGTTTGGAACTACTGACCAAAGCAAGACCAAATACACACGTCATTCATTTCCGCAAAAAAAAAAAAAAAAAAAAAAAAAACAACCTCCACACACAGCAAATGTTCAACACTTACTTACTAGCATACACAAAATTTACAAGATGGCCAACTGTGTTCCAGCAGATGGACCCTTGTCCCTGGTCACCATGGTGACCCTTCTGACCTTCACCTTTATCCATGTAGCCTCTGCAATACGGTCCCTCAGTCAAGACAGCCATGAGTGATTACTATGCCTGAGACAAAACTGTCCTTTTAGGCTACAAGTATATAAGAAAACCCAGGATCACAGTCAATGGAGCCAAGACATAAGGCTTATTTAGATGATGAAATATATGTTAAAATGTTTATTGAGAAATACTTCATGAATCAGCTTAAAATGCAGTGTTCGCAGCTGACCAGTGAAGAGCAGCAGTAGTAATAGTGATTAACAACAGCAAGCAGTTAGCAGTAGCAATAGCTTAAAGAGTAACCAAAAGAAAAGCAGCGCTTCACTGCCCTCTTTGGTAGACAGTTTCAAGACTGTTTCCAGCATTAATGGTGGGTGTGGTCAGAAGTGTGATTTGTTACACTTGTAACTACATCAAACAATGATGTTAGAGAATCCTGGAGTACACCTGCACATCATGGTTGAAAAGTTAAGCCACTGGAGGTTAGAAAAGACCCTGAAGATTTTCAGAGGGTGTTAAGTTAGTCAATGACATATGGGTTAAGGTGGGGTGGTTGGTGAGTTTAAAATGCAGTGGCAGAAAATATTTAACATCAGCAGTAGCAATCGAGTGAAGACAGACTGATTTTAAAAAAACACAGTCAATCCTTCCATCAAAAAACATTCTACTGCTATGTATAAAATAACTAAACCTACCAGCAAAATACCATTTCATGCTTGTCAAGCCTTGGTGGCCACTTATTTATAATAAACCTCCTGCGCACTTCTTAGCAATCATGTCAAGCACTTCATAAGATGGACACATCATTAATCATGTTCAGGAGCACAGCTTATCTGTTGTTTGTGACATGTCAATGGATGCATCCTCCAAAAGGCAAACAACCAATCTCCTTTGTGGCAAAATTAACAGATTATATCCTCATAGTCCTGCCTTTAAAGAAGGTTGTGCTCTAAGTTATACATCAACTTTCTGAAAATAAAACTCTCCCTTCTTTTTTGTGTCACTCTTGACCGTTATACCTTTATTCCCACCCCCATTTACCACAAACCCCCACCCAAAATACAGATCAGAGTATTGTATTTCCACACGCTAACAGAACATCTCTGAAACAAACAACCTTGGCAGCTACTGCAACGATCCTGAAGCTGCTGTTGCAAAATCTGTGGGTAGGTTTCTTTTTCCGTTTAAGTTGGTCTGTCAGTTCTTGTGTGAAGAGGCATAATCTTTGGACTCTAAAGTTTGAATTTGATTTAGCCTGGAGGAGCGCAGAGAGCAATGAACAGAGTGTGACAGAAACATGCACTTACCTGAGACTCAAGGCCAGGCGTTCATCTTTAGCCCTCAGCAGTTCGCCTACTGAAAATGTGGCACTGCCCAGGAAGCTGCTCTGTAGAACCAGACAGAGAAGAAAAAACACAGTCGGTTAACAATGGGCAAAGTATTTCAGCAGTAAGTAAACAGTTAACAAATAAAACAATAAAAAGGGACTACAACAGCCGTACCATAGAGGTGTTAGAAACAGGTAAGTGTCAGACATAATGTGTCAGAAATTACTTATAGCCCTGTGATCTAAAAAAGCTATGTGTGATTTTGTTGTGTGATCTACTCTCCTTTCCCATCTCTCTTTCACCCTCTGTCTCCCCTTTCTCACTGCTCTGACAACATGTGTTTGCTGCAGGCATGATGTGAACAGGGGGTGTCAGCACACGAGAACTGGGTCATGGAGAGAGCCCATCAATAACGAAGAGAGATGATCCACATTCGTAGAAAACACACACACACACTCGCACTCCCTCACAGGCATGCCAGGACGCATGCACATCCACACACACACACACACACACACATACAGAAAAGCCCTGTACCTGCAAGTAACACCATCAACATGTTAGCTTGTGCTGCAGGAGGGGAGGGCTAAGGCCGTGCCAAGGACACAGGCTGCTCCAAACAAAGCTAAAACACAGAGTAGGTAATTAACAACAGGTACAAAGGTGATGCCACATATTTCATCATACTGGGGGAAAAAAGATCTTAATTAAAGTATCCGCAGCCTGTTCACACTCCTCTCTGAGATACTGAGATGCTACAGTATCATTTCTAGCCCTTTTATCTACTAAACTTTTTTTTCCCCTAGTCTTTTACAATAGTGTTAGTGATGGTTCTTCGAATACTGAAGTGACAATATGAAACAAGATAATTTGTGTTTTTCCCTAGTCTGTTCCTTTAGATAGCTGTCAAAGGCTGTACCTTGCCTCTGAAGATGAAAACGGGACTGTGTATGTTTGTGTAATGAATGCAAATGAGTGTCAGGTATTGTAAGCAAACATCAGAAAGCTTCCACACACACTCAATAGATTTTTACTTTCCACGTTATAGAAAACAGGGCGCAAACAAAGTCATCCTGTGAAAATGGGATGCGCCAATCTGATACGCCAGAACAGTGTCGGTCCTGATACTTACCTGAGCAAGCAGGCAGTAACTATTAATGTTCATTAGTGATTAATCTGCAGACCATTTCATCCATTAATTGATCCAAAGTTTTGTGTATGAAATGTCTGAAAATACCCATTATAATTTCCCAGAGCCCAACATGGTGTCTTAAAATTCCATGTTTTATCACACAAACCCAAAGATATTCAGCTTACTATCATATATGACAAAAAAAGCTAATCTTTTTTGAGAAGCTGAAACCAGAGAATATTTGGCACATATTCTTAAAAAATTGAGACAATTATTCAATTATCAAAATAGTTGCCAATTCATTTTCTGACGATCGACTAATCGACAATCATTTCAGCTCTAGTCATGGCATGACAAATCCACGTTAAATACAGTTTCTTTGTCAGTATTATTATAAAATTCTGCGTCTTCACTATCAGTTACATTAATTCAGTCACAGAGCGCCGCCAACTCAATTTTTAGCAGCGCAGCAGTCCCTGATCTCATGTTACCTTGCATAAAAATGATTCTAATGAGTTCCACGCAGTGAGGTAGGTATACAGATTTTAAATGGGAAAATTGGGAAAAAGAGAGCACTGGTATTTGTCAGTATCTGTATCATCAGCTACCCTAAGTTGAGGTATTAGGGGAGAAAAATTTGGATTGGTGCATCTCTACTGTGAAATACTGTAAAAGCATCACAAAGAACATGTAACAGTGCCATGGAGCTAAGGTCATATGGCAACTGTGGGAAAGAGGGCATGACTGATGAGAGGTGGCATCCTGAAACACAGCAATGCTCACAGGTCACATGACCTCACATTCCCAGTTATAAAGTCGTCACAGACACGACTCACTGATTTTCTAGATTTATGAGATTAGATATTGTTTCTGGGTGAAAATATCATGAACGGCTGTTTTGAGTTAGTTATACTAGCATGCTGTTTTTCCTCATCTTTGTTCAGCCTTTTCTTTTATTGTTTGGCTATTTGGCTACACTTTTACCTCTAATCTTGGTTCCTGTTCCTACCACTACACTGCTCTTTCTCTCCCTTTTTTTGGACTTTCTGCAGTCTCCCGTATCAGATAAAAAAAAGGCATCCTGTCTACTGACCTTTTCTCTCAATCATTTCCTCCCCGAGCATTTTCCTGCTACCCCATATGAATCCCCATATGCTTACGGCAAAACACTGCCCCAAACACATTCTCCTGCCCTGGCCCACTCACAAGTAGGCAAACAGAGAGACACATACGCATGTGTGCACACAGAAAAAGAAAGAGGAAGAGACCAAAACACAAGGTCAGTCACAATGCTATGGAAAAAAAACAGCACACGTAATACATAATATTGAAACACAGTGAAAGGTTTAAGAAGGAGCTTAAATTTACCAAAGAAGACACACAACCCCAAGCATCATATTCAGTTACAAGTTAATGCAGCATAGTGACATGTCCTTATGAATTAAACAGAGCCAGGACCCCCAGTAGGCACCACATAATATGCACGTCATAGTCTTCAGCACTGACGTATCATAGCCAATCCCTGTTTGCCCTGATAACCCAGAGCAAAAGGCACAGAGGGCCATTACCACAGTGGAGGAACATTATATCCCTATGTAGCCATTACTCACAAGCCGGTACAGAACGTCTGGTAAATGGTCTTAGAAATCCATTCCTTAGCATCTTTTTATGGCCCCTCACGATGAAGGCTTTAAAAGTAATGAAGCTCTAGAGACCGTCTTCTTACGCAAGATCAAAGTGGCTGTACCACAGAAAATGAGAGAAAGATGGGGGCAAAAGGAGGAGTGAAGTGAGAAAAGAAGACAAATGATGCTCTTCCAGGATCATGGAGGATTGATTATGATGGTCTCGCTCTGTTCCCTTCTCACATGCTCTGGGGCTCTCTCTTTTTTTTAATCTATCTTTTCGTCTGCTCTTGCTCATTCCCTTTACTGGTTCTATTGGTCAGGCCGGTTGCAAGCTACAAGAGAAACTTTGGATCTAAGATCTCCTTCACTAGTTTTCAAAAACAGTGACAGCTGCTTGCCAGCGAGACATTTCACACGAACCCAGAGATGAATACACATTCCTGACCAAACACACGCGAACGCACAAAAGATAAATCACAGACAAAAAAAAATGAAAGACACTAGTGCAGGAGCATGTAGGGCTGACATAGTGTATCTGCAGGCAATCCCGAGCACTTGTCTGTGGACCTTTTGAAGGCCACAGTGTCTGCCCATCACTTTGCAGAGGTAAACGGTCCAACTCAAGCTGTAGATCTATTGATTTTCTACACGCCCTGAGTGACAGAGTGACAGAGGGACACACACACACACACACACACACACACACACACATAGACACACAGTAACTCTCTCTCAATCATTCCCTCTCTCCCTATCTGTCTCTCACTCTCTCTCACACACACGCAGAGACTGCAGAGAATACCTGAAGGAGAGGACATTCATTCACATGCTATGTCAACAAATGACATTTTATATAAATGGCAGCGGTGACAGTTTTGGCACTCGCTAATTAATACGGATCTGGCAAACATTTATGATTATAAAACAGATTGATACCATGGAGGTCAGTAGTGTCTACATGAATACACTGCTCCTTCACTACAAATAGGGCTTTAGAAATTGGCCTAATTAAGTCATTAGAGATGTCATGACGTGCCATTTGTACTAACATGCAAATGCACTATGGACACAGTTAAAATTGAGTGAGATCACACGTACAACAAAAAAACAGTATGTAACAACACACACACACACACACACACACGAAGTCCACTTACAGTTATGTTGCACACAATCCTAGCAGCACCAAGCGAGTATGCCAGTAAGACAGTGAGAGAAGAGCTACAGAAATGAGGAGAGGCCGACAGAAAGAGAGACTGAAATAAAGGAGAGAGAAAAGAGATGTTATGTCTTCTTTCTTCCTCTTAATGAGCTCCAGGACGGTCCTTCCTACATATCTTCCTCCAGTCCTCAGTTAGAGTAACTCCATGTATACGATATATTCGTTCTTTAGAGAGCAGCAGGCTTACTGGCTGATACATACATTGTAAACATGCAAACACATGAAACACACACACACACACACACACACACACACACACATATAGACACACAATGTAGCCTCCGCTGTGACTAAGAACTGGCTAGAGTGGGCTACTGGCGCTACCGCTGTTGCTGCTGTGGCTGGCTTGACAGTAAGCGAGACCAGCGAGAGAGAGAGAGAGGAGGAGGAGGGAGCCACAAGAGGGGAGGGAGTCGACAAATACAAGCAGTTGAGGTGGAGAGGGGGAAGAAGGAGGAGGCGGGTGGAACAACACAGAAGAGGAAGAGACAGAAAGGAAGGAAGACAAACAATTAATGGGTAGTGAACCAAGATAGCAACACAGGAAAGGGAGAGAGATACAGAAGAATATAGAGACAGAATAAGAGAGGGGGAAGACAGAGAGAGACAGAGACAGAGTTGTGTGTCACACCTTGGTTGCAGCCCGTGACTCAGATGGCCGACAGGAAAAAGAAACAGTTGTTATGGCTGCTTGAATTAACATGAATTCTAACCACACGGTGCAAGGTATATGTGTAGGAGTATGTGTTTGCGCACAACACGGATAAACACTTCAAAACACACATTGACATACGTGAGGATCACACGAGAGGCTTGCTGAAACGCTCTCAATACATTTTAACTGACTCAGATATTTACCGACACATGCAGCTGCCACTGAGAGTGAGAGAAAAAACAAAACAAACATCAATCCATTTTGAGACATCGAGACAATGAGGCATAAACCCACACAGCAACACAGTGACACCGAGCTTAGGTTTAAACTAACTGGGCTCGAACCTTGGATTAAAGCAGGGTTTAATTTACCCATGCTGACACAGGGGGATGAGTAATTCTGGCAGAACAAAGGACACGCTCTACACTGGCCCTTATCACTCCGAGCAGGTACACAAGCAAACACAATGAGACACTTAAGCACACATGCACGCGCACACCCTTCCAGACATCTAACATTTGTAAGCACACACAAATTGTAATGTACAAATTCACTGAGAACTGGAGGTCATGGTGATGAGTTGTCAACCTTTCTTAATATGGGAGGTGGGGTGAGGAATTAGGGAGCGTGGGTGGAAACACTGGATTTAAAGTGTTCTTGCTGCCTTCATTACCGTGAGGATTGATGACCTGGGTGCCAAGTAAAAGCCAGAGTCAGACAGAGTGCACAAAGTCATACCTGCCAAAAGATTACCCAAGATGCTTCTCAGTCTGCTAACAAACAGCTTACTCTGACTATGCAACAATATTTATGTGCATCTCTGCAGTTGACAAATCCATTTGTACATTTTTTTGTTGGTTACTGCTCATTTTTTGTCAGTGATTACTGATGTGTTTTGTGGCCTTTTTTGTGTGCACTCCCACTCTAAAAATCTGCGTACAATAGGATTTTTTTTGAATCTTACAGGAACAGAAATGTGTGTTGAATAACAACATGCTTAGAAAATCCTAGATCAAAGCTTGTTCAAAATATGAATCAAGCACTCTTGAAGCATTTTTTAATGCCCTACTTTGAAGTCAAAATGTTTGACATATTTTAGAGCATTCAAACTGTGAGTTCCTGAAAAGCACACTGAGACTGGCAGGGATTGGTCTTACATTACAAGCTACCTACTGCAGTGAAAATGTTTGAGGCTCCTGACTGTAAAAAAATAAATAAGTACTTAGTACTTCTTAATTCCTACTTTTTAGAAATTTCCAACCAGCACTCACAGCTGGTTGCACATTATCGCCACTGCACACGTACATTATTCATGGACCTTATATGAATCTGTAGGCAGTGGATGTGTTAGTCCATGTAAAGATCATAGAACAAATGCCACTGGCAGCTGAAGTTTTTGTACAGACGGCAGCAAGCGATCTCAGACAACCAGTCACCCCCAAACCCAGACAAGCAAAGACAAAAGCAGGTGGTTGTGTTTTCCCCGGGTGAGCTGATGTTCTCATTCTTAGCTGTCTACCCTCAACATTGTCCTCCCATTCTTCCCTGACTTATTCTTTTCATGGTTCTCTACCTTGACCTCATTCCCCTGCTTCTGATCTGAAGGAAAAAAAAGAAAAGTCTGCAGACAGAGATGCAGCCAGACCTGAGCTCACCCCTTTTGCCCTTCCCCATCAATTTCTTCAATGCATTACAAACAGCTTACATGAAAGGGACAACCAAACAGCACGGATATTGTCTCTCACTTTTACCGTATGGGTATTAATGTAATATGTATATTTTTCTAGAAATCATGTTTGAAAAAGTGGAGGTGGTATTAAATAAGAGTGCTATATTATGGATTGTTGCTAGGCTAGCAAGTTTCTTTAAGTCTGTTTATAGTGAGGCTTTTAGAGGTCAGCCCCATCGTAAGTATTTCATGTTTCACTTTTACAAAAGAAAAGGTTTCAAGAATGAGAATTATCTTCTCCTTGGACTAATGGTATCTTTGGGATATTTTCCCAACTAGACTAGTTTGAAAGTGTTTCATATCTTCAAACAGTCTCTTCCAAAATAGGTATCGGAAAAGGGAGTCATCTTACAATCAGGGTTGTATTATATTTGGGCCAATACGGCAGGTTCTGCTCATGAGTTTCAATGTACAGGTAGTGGTCAGTTGGATATAGCGTTGCTAGATTTTTAATCGTTCCAGTCTGACCTTTATAGGGAAAGCATAGCAGGCTCCAGATGCTGTGTACTTCTTGTTATGTTACTCATGCTGGTCCTAAGGTGGTGTGTGTGCGCTCCAAGCAATGTGAGGCAGACTTATCGGAGTGTAATAATACCGATTTGTACTAAGATACTACATACTTTGATGTGCTCTTCTGGTGTTTTTTTTTTTTTTGCCATTACATGCCTTATTAATCGTTTGTACTATTTTTGTCTGCTTTATGAATAACTTTTGAAATGTATCAAAGGCACCAAACACACCTACTGTAAAACAATGACTTGTTATGCAAACATGAAACTGAAACAGGAGAGATGAATGCCTTCTGGGTCTTGTTTTGATAGAAAAGAAAGCTAAACTTTAATCTTTTTCAACTTTAGTAAGATTATTGAGTGTAAAATCATTGAAGTGAGCTCTTAATTGGCATAGCTTTCCATGACTTAACTTCTGTGCTCACATAATTCAGTGATAATGCTTATCTCACTTTGGAGTCAGAGAAGTGTAAATTACCATAAGAACACATGGAGGGTTTAAGAAAAATCCTTATCTAAACTAAATTATGAAGTGGACTATGAGGAACAGCAACAAGGGATACATTACTGTGCATGATGATTAAGAACTGAATCAATATTTCAATATCTGAGCGATGTTACAACTGGAGCTACAATGGTGCAGTTTTGTCAGTACTTAATGGATTTGGTAGTTTAATTAGCCAGCTTTTTGAAGAATACAGGCTGTGCTGAAATATGGGCTACAATGACAAACAAACTCAATCATTATCCCAGCCTATTATGCCATCTTTGATAGTGTTACACTGAATATCAAGTCTCCATATTTTGGGGGGATGGAGATTTTCCATTGAATGAATTTACCAGTCTCTCTAGTGTGCTATTTTTACCATTGTATATCTGCAGTATGCCAGAACAGGATATTTTCTGGGACTGTGAAATTTGCTTTTCAATCAGATAATGTCACAATGCATGTGTGCTACCACAGACAATCCAACAAAATCACACATCATCCAAACACAGAAGGAGGTAAAAGAAAATATAGATGCAGCTTTCTTCAGTGCTGCTAGTGGCTGTCATTGGTAGTTGAATATATTTAGTATAGTAAGTGACGCACTTTCTGTGCTAAAACTACAGAAACCAAGAAGATATTTTTGCACCTGAATCAGAGACTTGATAAGCACTCAAAGCAGGCTGGACTTTTTCAGCCTGAAAGGTAAATACTCACTGAAAGCTGTCAGCTGAGAGACAGGGGAAACTCCTTTTATGATTCCTTCTTGTGCAGTTACTGTAAGCACAGAGAGATCTACAGAGATATGTATGATAAAAGTTGCAGAGCGGCGGACAAGGTAAAATCCCTCTTTCTCACAAAACAGTTTAAGGTTCCAGAGTATCTGCGATTCTCTGTCACAGAAGGAAGACGAGAAGTGAGAAAAAACAGCGATATAGGCTCATGTGTTCATACCTGCTCTCACATACATTCTTCAGCTTGTCAATGCTTGCTCCCAAACTGCTTTTGCTCACTTAATCACATTTTGGCTGCATCCTTTTGATGCCTGGCCAGCTGTCAGGCGAACCAACCCAGGTTTTTTTGAAAAAGGTCTCCAAGTACTGCACAGGGCTTCAAGAATGATAAAGATTTCCTTAACATTAAAATGATAAAGTAACATTAAAATAGAAAAGGCATCCATGTCTATCTATCTCACAAAGAGAAAGCTGCAGGTAGGAGAAAAAGAAACTCAAGTTGTGGCACATGCAGCCTGCCCTTGGTACACTGAAAGCACACTGTCGATGCCTTCCCCCCACACTCTCTCCTTCGGTCCATAAACTTTAATGGCTAAGCCCACTGCAGACTAGGTGATAAACATCAAGGTTCCTTCACTCACAGTCTGTAAACATGACTTGGTAGCAGGTCCAAAGACTGTACAGCCCCATTCAAATCCTCTCTATTGACTTGAGTACTATATTTAAATTACAGCAAAACAAACTTGAAGCTGCATTGATAGAGTTGCATTTTAATAGACACTTTTCATCTCTGTCAGCAGATGAGCCCGATCCATATGATCATACACTTACAAAGTGCAAGTGTATTATCAGCTACTTATTGCTAGCTGTTATCAGCAAGACCTGACGGAGGCTGTGGTTAGCAGCTTCCCCTTCTCTGACTCTGCGGTTCAGGTTGAGGCCCACAAATGCAGCAAAGGAAAGAAGTTGCATGTCCTGCATCATTTTATCACCCACAACATGTTGCTATGCTGAACATCCTGTTTGTCACATCATCTCTGTTATCTCAATCGTGCTATTGGTATGAAACTTTTTGTGTCTGGCATCAGGAAAACTATAGCTGAATGAAGCCTGTAATTATGTTTCATGAACAGGGAATGTGCAGGTTGCACTTCCCTGCTCTTATGTAACAGCAAGAAGCTGCCAGCTATCCCCCAGGCCTGTAAGGCTACAGGCTATGCCTCTACCTCGCTTTCTTTCTCTTACAAACACACACACACACACACACACACACACACACACACACACACACACACACACACACACACACACACACACACACACACACACACACATGCACAGTAATAGTACTATAATGTGCTAGCTCATGCCTGAAGTGGCTGATAGCTCTCTTCTTCAGGGAGCAGGGCTATAGGGGCTGTGAAAGTAAACAGCTTGGATCAAACCAACTCTCAGCTCCCTTTGAAGAGTAGGAGTCAATTACGGAGATCAATGGTGCAGCCCAGAGGTGGTTAACAGCCTAGACAGGCAGACAGACAGGGATTGATGCCCCATAATATCTAGAGAGTCTGCTCCTCAATGACTTGAGTGTACAGTTAAATCTGAAGCGCACTGCATCCTCGCTGAACATACATCTCGGAACACAATGAGCTCTGCCCTGAGGATATGGGCACTGTACCTGGGAGCATTTAACCGTCAGTGTGCGAGATTCAAACTCTAATGTGAGGATTTTGCTGCTATACATCTCGAGCTGGAGCAGACAGGGGTCAAAGCTCTGTGTAGGTGGACAGTTCTTCCTGCAATATTTTTACAAAAGACTGGTAGTGCATTAGTACTAATAACTACCTTCACTTTAGATAAATACCAGCATGAACTTTTGTTAGAAAACAATGAGTCTTATGTGATCTCTGTGCTTATGTGACTGTGTGCATGTTTTTCTGTGTGTTATGTGTTTTAGCATGTGTGAAAGTTACATGTTACTTGTAGCAATCTTTGACATCATTTGTACAGTGATAAAGACGGCAAGAACAGACTGAAAAACCGCACTAGCCAGTGTCAGGTGTGAGTGTGTATCCGTGTGTGTGTGTCACTCACGGTGCAAGAGGTGAGTCGCAAACTGTAGCTTAAAAGCTCTGGCAGCACACTCGCTCTTACTGTGTAGGAGTTTCAGAACAAGTTCTTCTGCCCCTTCCTTTCCCATGTGAGAACGTCAAGTTCAGTCCATACAGAAGCAATTTCAGACAGCTTGCACCACCTTGACTTAGTAAACAACAAGCTGTGGAGAGAAAGCATGTGAGAAGACAACAGCCGCTAGCTATTTTTGTTCCTCAGCACACCACTGCCATATTAGCCTAAATGACATATTTGCCAGTTGATGTGGAACAACACCAACGAAAGAGCCTTTTGAACTAAATATACTGCTTATGTGAATGTAGACTTTGTCCTTGTGGGCTATGAGATAGCAGATGAATAGATTCAGAAACCGTTTTATTTTGTTGTTGTGTACATGTGAATATATAAATAGCGCATAAGATTCTTCAAAAACAGAGATAAGATCAAAACAAATATGTTAGTGTTTCCAAGGGAGGGAAAAATGCCTTTTTGAGATGTTTAATGGCTTCCCACCCTCTTTTGGGTGTGCAGAGGGGAAACAATGTTGCCTGATTTGTGATTATCATATAATTTCATCTGCGCTAACAGAACAGAACAACAAAGCAGCAACAAGAACCCTTCTGCCCCACACTCATTTACTTTTCAGTCCTCCTGGGTGAGTAGAGGAGGAGAAAAGCAATGTGGCATTATCTCCATTGCAAACTCAGAAGGCAGACTGCTGTACAAGTGCTGATATACTTTAATGTTTGCCCACAGCAGTGCTCGGACAGATAGGGAAAGTTATGAATTATGTTATAAAATGGTGTTTTACATCTATCTCAACTGACCAACTGTAGGGTTTTAATTGCACTCACCCAGCATGACTATGCAGTACGCTGACACCCACACACACGATTACCAGTGCTGCTTGCCCATAGGCTTACACATGTGCAGACACACAAAAACTCAAAAACTGTGCAAGACCCTTGCCTGGCTGGCAAGCTCATCAGTGGCTCAGTTAGCCATGGAAAATAGCTGCCTTTACACACAAACACACAGCCAACAAGCATCAGCACTTTCCACCAGCGGCTCTCAAAGGAAACCATTACACTGCAGAAACCTGCGGGAAGCCAGGCAGAAAGGGGATTTTCTGAAGCACTTTTTCTCTCTTCCTCTCTCCCTCTCTTTCAAAAACAGAAAAAAAAACTAACTTTCACTAAGCTACTTTTGCCAGAGAAAAAAAGATTACAGTCAGCCAAGCATCTAATTCACCTGTGACCCAGTAATTCATTTGGCTGATAATCTGCTATTGCAGGTGACACTAACAATCACCGATATGATGGGTAGAAAGGCGAGGGAGGGGTTGGAGTGGTATGGGTTGGGCTGATTGGTGGAGGAGATATTTGATTAAATTCTCAAATGAATAATGCATTATGAAATTGATCCAGACAAATCCCACCTTGAGGAGATTGGAGTAGGATTATACAGGGAAAGGTTTGGGAGAGGTTATGACAAAAAGGAGGTTTCCTGAAAAAGTGCACTTCAGCATCAAGTGGTTGATAAGGCAATTTGCCATGCGCCATTTATATGCATGTCAGCTGCATCCCAATAGAAAGTACCGCGATTTACATGCACAGTAACAGATTATGTGGGATTTAGCCCAAATTGTATGTGGTCCATAACCTTTTCTATCCAATGGCCTTGAGAAGAACCAAGCACAAGCAGTTTGTTTTCTCCTCTTTTTTTATTGCATCCTGATGTATAGCTGACTTTAAAGGAATGTCAGTTTTATCCTACTGAAAAATACCAAGTTAGAAGTATAATTAGTTAGGTTTTCTATACACATATGCATGTAAAGTCACACACAGTATGTACAATGATTGCACATATATGTTTGGTACCCATGCTCTATCTAAAATTTTCTAAATCAGCTGTAAATGCAGTGTCTTTTCTACAGAGTTACAAAATGTACCACTGTAAATACTAATGAAAATATACTCAATTCATCAGTTCTGAACTCACAGTTTCCAGTAAGGCTTCCTTGTAATACTTGTTTATAAATAGAACATTTATTGGTGTACTTCACTTGTGTTAACTTGTGGCTTTACCCTGGAAAGAAAGGGCGTTTCCTCATGGCAGCAGCACCAGACATCTGCTCAGCAGTTTTTATAAGTAATTAGCTTCTCTGCTTAGATTTAGTTGGTTGCTTTTAATGAGCGTGCACTATTCCAACAACTATTTTCACAGATGACTGCACACACCCTCACAACAAAACCTAGAGTGCGCTTAATTTCCAACAAATGTAAATATTCATTGGCACAATGAGCCACTTTATTGAAGTACATGTCAACACAGTGGGAGGAACAATATGGGAAAACAAAGTAATTATCTGGTGCCTTCCTAAATACAGTAAACAGGAGTTTGAAGTATTGTTAGCCAAT
The DNA here is from genome assembly GCF_020085105.1 of Siniperca chuatsi. Lineage (NCBI taxonomy): Eukaryota > Metazoa > Chordata > Actinopteri > Centrarchiformes > Sinipercidae > Siniperca > Siniperca chuatsi. Next base: position 11,767,874 of record NC_058044.1, on the reverse strand, counting down.
GAAAATGATATCATTACTGTGGAAAGGCTTTGGAAAGAGCCTGAAATGTTTTCCAACACATCGCTCCAGCGTGACATGTTACACTGCAAACAACCTGTCCATGGGGCTTTACAGATGCCATGTGAGAGATATGTAGTGTTAACCTGACATGGCAGAGTGAGTGCTCAGTTGTCAATAAAAATGCTGAGTGTTTCTCCGGGGTCAGGGATCATTTATTCCCCCTCAATTGTCATCTGTATGGCTCCAACACTTTTACAAGTGTGCTAAAGTTAGCAGGATTTTCTAGAAAGAAAAGGCAGACAGAGCAAAGCTTTGAGGGCAATCTGGCCCTATCTGTACGGTATTTCATGTTGAAGAAGCACTTTCATTTATTACTATGTCAAATGTATCGGCCTTATGAAAGGCAAATCTCATTCGGGCTTTGGAGGCTTGCCATAAAGTATATATTATGAATCCATAATATTAAAAGCTGCCACGGTTTCTTTAATGATGAGCTTGATTTACAGGCCATGTTCACAAACAAGACAGACTTTACCCCTCTAATATCAGCCTTTTATCCATACATTTTCCATGCAACTGGCCTCTACTAATCCAGTACTTTCCAGCTGCTTTAATGTAGCAAAATTCTCATCCAGAGGTGTTTTATTTCTGCCAAAGTGAATGCTTCACCAATTATCATACAAGCCAAAACAGGTTGCTCTCTCCTTCCTTGCCTGATGTTTTATCCTCTCACTTTTGTTTGTAATGGGGCATGAAACAGAGGCCACTGGCGACAGTAATAGGAGCAGTGTTAAAAGCAAAATCAGAGGCTCCGTAATCAAGTGAATAATTAGCAAGGCTGTCAAAGCACATTCATTTCAACTGAGAAAAATAACTTGAAATGAAGGAGAATTTATGAAAGAGGATTTCCGAAGATACTCTGTGATGCCTGATGGGTACAGGGCAGATAAAAGAGAGGCAACCGGAGGTTCACAGAAATGTAATTGTGCAATTCATCAAATGCACTCTTTGTTGCCTGCCTGGCTAGAATATGAAATTAAATGCACATAAATGAGGATAATTTATGGCCAGTTGGAATGGGTAGAATGTGAGAGCGGCAAAAGTGGAACTTCTGTGTACAGTATATCATATCATAATCACTGGGACTGCAGCACTTTTCCCTGGTTAAAGTGTGGGTGGTACTCCACATCATAGTGTAGCTGTATGCTGAAAGTTAAGAGTTTCTCACACACACTCACAAGTGATGCCCGTAGCCACCACTCAAGTTCCCACAGTTATGATTTGTCCCCATCCATGTGGCTCACTTGCCATTGTCATGATTGACAAATGTCAAACCTGTCACCATCCATGGAGCTCACTCATCTCTGTTCTGAATGGCAGGAGTCACACCTCTGCTAACTTTTCACAAATTATTAAGAGTTTGAATGACTTAAAAGTCAGGCAATTCAACCAGGTGATTGAAAGCCTAGGTAGAATTTGTTATCATGCACACACTAACATCTTTAACCTAAAACTATCTTTGACTCACTAATTTCTCTAGATCTAGTTTAAGGTTTAATCCGCTGGTTTAATCCCCGAACCCAGCAGGCAGAATCTGTGGGAAAAGTTAAAGAGCAGCACTTCTCCCCTCCCTCATTTTCACCACTGTGGTGCTCTTGGGAAAGACCCTTAACCCCAACTGCACCAATGGAGCTTCTCAGTGGCCAACAGATCAGGCTATCAGACTAATGCAAGCTGTGGCTAAGGAGGCAGAGCGGGTTATCCATTAATTGCAGGGTTTGTGGTTCGAACCCTTTCAGCAAGACGGTGAACCCCAAGTTGCTCCTAATGGTCAGGCCATCAGTGTGTGTGTGTGTGTGTGTGTGTGTGTGTGTGTGTGTGTGTGTGTGTGTGTGTGTGTGAATGGGTGAATGGGTGAATGAAAGGTACATTGAAAAGCACTTTACTACCATTTAAGTAGTAAAGCACTATTTAAGTGCATTCCATTTACCATTTACTATGGTTGTACTGGGCAGCTTACAGGTGTGAAGGTCTGTTACTCAAAGAAAGCACTACTTTCAGTGAAAAATACTATACATGTTCAATGATACTTTTTATAAGTCAATATTTTGATGCTAGTAAGGTGTCAAACATTAATGTTACAAGGAATAATAGACAATATTGCTCTGAGATGACAAAGACAATGACATCCTAGAGGAGGGTCTGAATATACCTGTATTTTGCAGGAAAAAACAGACCTAATTTAATAAGGCAGGAAACACAGTTATGTATTGATTATCTTTGTGACATTTTAATGTGTTGACATAACACTAACTGGATGCATCTACTACAGCAGCAGACCTAGTACTAGAATAGAGGAACATGGTTTTATAGTACTCATAGCTAAAGTACCAGTACCATTAAACTATGTTACATTTTCTGCCTGGCAAGACTACCAGCGAGCAAGAAAAAGAGAGAGAGAGGTCACTAGTTTGAATAAGTTTAGTATTGTCGACTTGAACAGCAGTACTTTTCAGCACTTATGACATTGGCTGACATTGCCACAATGATGGTGAAGGAAGCAATGTGGCCATCAGACAAGAGACAGTCCTTATCTGAGGACTGTTACTCTCGTAGGTTATCACTGCTCAGCTGTCCACCCAATCACTACCAAGACCTTTCTTGGATATCTCTGAGATTGGTTCTTGTAAAAGTGTGTTTCTGTGTTTCTCTGTGTGTGTGTGTGTGTGTGTGTGTGTGTGTGTGTGTGTGTGTGTGTGTCTCCCCTCTAGCCCTCTCTCACTGTCTGCTCTGTTTCCCTGTCTGCCCCCCCCCCCCCACTTTCTGGCAGTAAACTCGTGCACTTACAGAAAATTCCCACCACATTGACACTCATCCAGCTAAAAGCAAGTGGCTATGCCAAAAATATGTCAAGTCACCGCCTTTTACACATCATGATTATTGACAGGGCAGGATTAACTGGGGCTGGGATTCTACATACTTCAGCAGTTCATAATTAGAACGACAATTCACCATGGAACAGTGGCTGCTCAAACTGCCTCCTGAGATGTGGCTAATATCTGCCAGTCAAATAGTTCTCAAATCAGGTAGACAGCAGAATAAGAGAATCTGCAATAATCACAACAATGCAACATTGTATATATGGTATAGAGTGACTTAAAGCTAACACAATTGTGGACTGGGTAATGTCAAATCAGTTTATAGCTGTACAAGAGTTAGTTTTTATTTTAGCATTTAAATGTATGTGGAATTTAAAAATTTGAGTTTTTAATCAAATTTAAACTTTGTCTCCCCCAAGGCCTTACAGCAGAAGCTGTAAGAGAATGTACTCTCAGAAAGCCATATAAACTATGAAAGTTAGTTGTTCAAATAGACTCGTGAACACAGCTCATTACAGCTCAAATTAATCCATAGACTTGCAAGATCACAATTGGTGATGTAAAAAATATGGGTTGGCTTTTGCCAGGATATTGTCGATCTAACACATCAATGTTTTGCCAGTGAATATTTTACTTAAATAGATATACAATCCACTAGCTAACGATTTTTTTTAAATTATGGTTTGCCTAATGCAAGAAACAAAGTACTCACAGTATAGTATATCAAATTCTGAAGTACGAGATTGAGCAATGTCTCTATCAAATATGTAATTTAGCTGCAGTTGCAAGTGTTATTATAATTGTGTAGATATTTTGGTGTTACTGCAGGTGCGGCTTACAAATTTGCAGCTAACTCTGCTTGGTGTGGCTGTGACGGTTACTCAGATAGGTATAGGGCTGTAATAATCTCTCCCTCTGTATTTTGCTGCACATCATTTAGACTCTCTGTGTATTTGCACCCTGGAAGCATTATATTATCAGTGAACAAACTACTGGAGTGAGGCCATCCTTTTCCTGATTTCTGACGAAAAGTCACTACTGTAACTACATAGGGAGACAGAGCAAATGGATTTTATATTAATTATTTCTCTGCTTCAAAATCATATTTGAACAGGTATGAAAAGTTCAAGCAGGGGACCCACTGAAAAAAATCCAACAATACCTCATCCTACCCGTGCTTTGGGACTTCTCTCATACAACCTATCTAATTTTCCCAGTGTATGTGTCTGTGTATGTGCGTTGTGGCAAACGGGCCAGCAGTTTGAGATGGAAATTAAATCAGCTCCTTCTCCATTGACCTCTGAATCAAAAATATCTTGCTCTAGCCCTTTAGTGAAGATGGTGTGTGTGTGTATGTTCATCAGGCTGCTTGTGGTGGCCAGAGGAAGACATGACCATTATAGTAACAGTAAAAAAAACCTCTGCTTATGTTTTATTTGATTGAATACATTTTATGGTGGCTTTATGGAAATGACCAGACATGCGCCATTTTCCTGTTTTACTCAGATGAGGTCTTTTGTTTGTCACTATGGTGCACATCACAGAAAGCAATCAAAGTTCCTCACCATGACCGGTAATAGGAATGCAAACTGAAAACTGCATTACACTTTTATTCCCGATTGCAGAGAGCAAAGGCAGGACAAATGAGACTGTGATTACAAAGAAGAGCTCTTCCAGAGGCAGCTGTCTTACCCCTTTACACCACAAGAACACTTAGTAACAGGTTTGCACTGACAACAAACCACAGATGTGTCATTAGCAGGGTGTCTTCGAGCCTCTAGACAGAGGTAAGTGAGCACAAACCTGATACACCCAACACGCACAAATAATCATATTTGCCTCTTTCATATGCTTTTAACTCAAGGCTCACTATTTATCTTACCTCTCTCAGAGGAGACTTTGTCTGATTTTTGATGAACTGAGCCCTAAATGGTTCATCTGACCACATCTTCCACTCCAACCTCAAACGCAGGTTAAGCTGTTTTATACTTGAATCTCTAGCCTGTATTTAAAATGTAATTTTGCGCTATCTACCATGACAGCCAGAGATGGTTTTCTCTCATTCTTCATTTAAACAATGTTTGAAACAAGATGCAGCAAATTAGTTGTACTTTGAATCATCTTTGTTTAAGTCATTATGCTCAAAGATTTGGCTGAGCCTATGATAAAATTGCTTTAAATGAAGTGATCTCTGTGAAGTATATTTTAGCCAGAGTGGATATTTCTTGATTCAGTGATCAGAATGCAAGGTGAAAGGGAATTTATTGCCCCTGGGAGCCATTCAAAGTGGAGTTGCAGGTAAGACATCAGTGACAAAGTAATGCTAGCCTGTCATCCTTCGACAGCTAGGGCTTGAGGGGGGGATCACTTACACCTGAGAGATATCTAACCCTGTCGTACTCCTTCTCACACCTCCACTCCCTCACTTATCGTTCTCTCAGCCTTGTGCGTGTTCTCAAATATTCATGACCATGCAGCCAGTGTCATCTTAGAATATCTAAATGGGAAGCCCAAGGCAGAGGGAAATCATCCTACTATGAAATTCTCGGTCCTCTACGAATGATAAAGCAGTCATCTATAAACCTTGCCCCATCAGTTCCCTCCCCCTCACTGTTAAAATTCCTTCCCTTTTTATTTCCACTCCAAAACTCTTACGGTGAATAGAGGGCATGGCACGTCAGACAAAATGGTAAATTTGCAAAGTTTTTTGAAGATATTATCGGTGGTTACCATGCGTGCTATCTGCTTTCCGTTGCAGTGTATCAGCTCGTGGCACAACATCTGCTACCGGAGCTGAAAGTGATATGTAAAACTTTTGACAGCTAAATTGTAAAACACACACAAACACAGCAAACTGCCCCAACCCCCCATGCTTGCTCTCTCTCAAAAAAAGCAACATTAAATGACTGAGCCGTGGCTGAGTGATTCCCGATCTGTCACTTAAGCGACTGGGGGGCTGACGCATTGTGTCAGCTCATGTTCAGGGTCATGCCTGTGTCACTTTAAAGACTCTCTAATGAGACCCAGACAAACACGCTGTGCCTAGTCGAAAATCTAAAAGCCAACCACAGCACGAGAGAGCTGGTGCCTGAGGAGAAAAAAAAAAGAGGAAATAAAGATCCTCAAGTATTGCGAGGTCACTACATGAGGTCTAGTGAGAGAAAGGGTGAGTGGGATTTTGTGCAATTTTTTGAAATGGCTACAAAAAGTCTTGGGCCAACTCATTTTCCTGAAATGGTCACAGCTAGTAACGATGCAGCTCATCATTCAAAACCTTTTCCTTTGAAGGCAGTGGGAGGTGTGGAGATGAGTGAAGAAGACTCAACAGTACCTGTCCTGTAAGGCTGTTGGTTCAGTTTTAAGCTCTAAAAGCCTTGCACGAGTGAAATGCTGTGTTGTGTATCAGTGACATTCTTGACAGACTGGCAGGAGCTACTGAAAAATATCACTCACAAAGAGAGTGAGGGACAGCATGAAAGACAGAGAGACAATCAAAATCCCAAATTCTAAAGCAGTTAATAAAATAAAGTATTTGATCCACTGCCTGTACATTGTAGTACCGTTATAGAGCACCCACGTAGTAAAATTCACAGTTTTTTTTTAAATAGCGGCTCTTATAAACTTGAATTTCGGTGATAAATATTTTACCAGGCATCAGTAAAATATCTTTAGGAAGGAGTATTTAAATTAATGGAGAGTTTATACAGTGTTGAGCTCACATGGATGTTGTTCAACATGAATCTTCAATACACAGCTTAGAATAAACCATTGTATTCCCATTTCAAGCAAATTTCATCATTTCTTATGTTTCCAGGCTGAATTCAAAGAGGTAAATAACCATACAGCTAGACACACAAGTTAATGTAATTCCACAAAAATGCAAGTAAATGGTGTGCTACGTGATAAAACTCAAATTAAGGTTAAAGTAAACTGATCTACAGATTTAATCTTTCAACATTTAATTCATGCAAAGTAATGTACAAGTAATTTTACATGACTGGACAAGAGACATTACAGTATGTTCCTTTAAAAGAGCATACATTTGAGTTTCAATTTCAAAGAATTTGTGAATGATCTAAACACCTCGCCCTCTAATTTGTTGAAACTGGGTGCAAGCACAATAGCAAACTCAGAACATGCTCAGAATACTGGCGAATACTGTCTCCAGGAGGTGCAGAGTCACATGGCACAAATATACATTGTCCCAAATACTACAATACAGCACACCAAATATGCATTCAAGACCCGATAATGTCCCTGCTTCAGTTAAATTTATCTCTCAGGAGACAGAAATTCCTGTGCACATAAAACAATGCATGCAAAGTTATTTTAGCGTGTGCAGGTAGGCTACAACTACATGTAGTAGGACAATAAAATTAGTTTACATTTATTATGGTCTCTTATATTGAGTATATCAGATGGGCATGTTTACTGCATATTCTGTAGGAAAAGACTGTTTACCTGACTGCATGAACTTACAGCTCGCCATCCCATTGAACGAATGAAAATATCATTTTAATTATCCAGTGGAAATGGTGTTTGGAGTTGCTTCAAGAAAGAATGTCCTGAGATGTTTGATGGAGCTCAGGACACATCCTGAGGATGCTTCCTCTATTTCAAATTATTTCATTGTATCAAACAAGGAATATGTGCAGAGTGGTATACCAGTCTGGTGCTTGGAAAAACACAGAAGCCCATCTACCTATTTTAATAAACGTTGGTGTGATATCTAAAGATTAAAGTAATGAATGAAGATAGCCACACATGGCATGTGCATAACTACAACCACCACGTCACTCAAATAATGCCCTCCATTCATTATTAAAACCAAATTAAATTTGCACTTAAATGTCCACTTTAATGTGTATAATATGAAAAATGGATATCAAAGTAGATGACACAAAACTCAACATACATGAAAAAGTTGAAGAGTTTTTGAAGAGCAATAAGAAACTGTCTCAGCAGCTGGAAAAAACGTTTCAGGCCAATACAAGCAACAAATTGCACAGCCCACCCACCTTAGTTCATTTGTAATGCCACAGCTATAATGGAGTCTTTACTCATCATAAAGCTCATGAATGTTTCATAGCAAATGAATGAATGCCAAATTAAGATCTTGACACCCAGGGTTGAGTGGGGTGCTTGATTAAGATCATTCATACACCCACACTGAAATACATTTTTTAAAGTCTGTTTAAAATGTGTGTATCAGATGGTCCGGCCCATTCAGGATTCTATGTCTGGCTCTCTTTCCCATTCCCACTGATGTGCCGGCTAGTTCTTCCAGGGGATCAACGCCAAAGAACGGCATGCTTAGATGCTCACAGAAGGCTGCACACCCTTTCCCGTCAAAACTCAAGGCAAAGGTCTTGGTCTGAGACTGACTCTAATTAATGATGACCAAGATAGTGCCATAATTCAGTGCCTGCTATGAATCAGTACACAACTCCTTGCACCTCAGAATCTGTAGGATACATTTAAACTTAATGAGATCCTGCTGCAGATTTCTCACAGCTTTTCATGTTCATCTGCTACACAACCAACACTTGAAAGATGACTGCTTCACGACTGGCTTTGAACACATTCTCATCATTATCTCTTCTCTCTCTCTCTCTCTCTCTCTCTCTCTCTCTCTCTCTCCCTCTCGCACACTGGATTTTCAACATGCAACATAAAACAAACACTCTCACACACACAGAAACACAACAACTGTTTACTCACTGATTCCTGGCTCTTGTCCTTTGCATCATACACAGTCAGCTTGACTAGTGTCTCCGGGCTAGCGGGATACTCTGAAGGGAAGGTCACCCCCGTCAGAAACAGTGGGTCTTTGTTCGCCTGTCAGAAATAAGGACAGCACAGAAACAGGGTGAGATACTATATGTGTGTTTGTGTGTGTGTGCATGTGTGATAGTGTGTACCCTCATGCACATTTGAACTGCAACACACATGTCCATAGAAAAAGCAGGAAGCCAAAGGGAGAAACGGAGGGAGGGAGACTTGGGTGGGTAAATGAGCCAACAGCTGGGCTCAGTCTGTCCTGCTCCTCCTCCCCCCAGGTTTCTCCCCACTCCTCTCGCCTCCCATGCTGCCTCTCCTGGGCACAAAAAATGAGCAGATAGAGCTCTCCCTGTTAGGTCTACCTCGAGCTCTGGCATAACTACAGTCTTCCAACTGAGACTGCAGGCCAGGAGCAACAAATGTTGACAGGTAAATTGGCACAGTGGCAGGGTAGCAATGGGATTAAACCAGTGCTCACAGCAGCCAATGTTGGGTCTTCAAACATACCAGAGGGCTGCATGGCATTAGCTAATATTCACTCACAACTTTCCTGAAATCACAATAACCCAGTCACCACCTTTAACTTCCATGCCAGGGCTTGTTTTGCCATGGCCCGCAGAGACCTTGCTTTCATTACACGGTGAAAATGTCCACCTTAACAAGGGTGTTACTGCTATTTATTTTAGATTTAAAGCCCTGTCTAAGACATCTGCAGTGCCAGTAGAGTGAGGACCTGTCACTTGTTTCACCTGTGCATTTTCAGCTGTTGGGAGGAATTTTCTTTGAACAGAGAGCATCATGAAATAAGGCAGGTTTCTCTGCCATTATGTAAAAAATGTCCCTAGTTTCAAGAACATTCTGAAAAAAAGGTATCAAGGTAATAGGACCACAATGGAAATAAGCCTTTGGGCTTTATTGTGTTTTTTTTTCCTTTTGATGATTTGTGTATCTGGGGCATCTCTGGCTAGAGGGGCCACTTTTATAGTAATGATCAATAAAGATCAGTTCAATCAATCAATACACCTTGTTCCAACAATGTTCTTGAGACACAGGAGATTGTTGTTGTACGAAACTTGTTTTAATTGTTGTTGAAACAATTTTATTTGCAAAACAACCAAGTGGAACCGCATCAACTGGAGATTTGAAAAGATCCGTTATGAATTTAAGTGTAGTTAGACGCATATGTTGTGGCATCCCGAGAGATTCAGCTGGCTCAGGTGCATACCTTTGCCCAATTACAGCCTTCCAGCCCAGTCACCATTTCAGGTCATCTCTCACACAATCATTCTTTTCTTCAAATTTAATCTGATACTGTATGGGCAAAATGCCCCCCAAAATAAACTCTTAGAAATGATGAAAGTATATAGAATCTGCAGTAAATCTTAACATAAGTCAATTTTATTGCACCAGGAGCTGTGGGGCTTTTCTGGGAAGACTCAAGGATTGTTTAACCATTTGGTGTTTCCTATTTGAACCAATTCAAAACACTTTGTGTTTACACTGGGGACTTCCTCTTCCTCTGCTCCACGCTGAAGGGCGTTTTTAGAACACAGCCCTTTGGGACCGTGTGGGGACAGGGTGGGGAGCGGTAATGAGACAGACACAGACAGACTGGCAGGCATGTATGAATGTATGGTCACACCCTTGAGTTAAAGAAACATCAGCAAAGACACTAAGACTGGTCAGTATGGTTGAAATCAATAATAAATATCATGGTAAATATTTTTCCAATATTGATATTTATGGCAAATGTGGGCAAAATCACAAGGGAAATATCCGAACTACTAGTATCGAATACTGGAATGATATGGTTATGTTTAAAGGAGCATTCCACTGAAAATCTGTCTTTTGAGCATCATGAACACCTGCAGGCCTGAAAGGTCGAAATGTATCACCACGTACAGAAACTTCTCCACCGCTGATCCATATTATGTTCTGTATGTTTCAAACACTCAGGATCTCCACAACAGACCTAAACACTCTAGTTCTGTGCCCCAGTATCACCTCCTCATTGCTCTGAAGCTTTGCTGGAAATAGTGTGCAGAGTAATGTGTGTTTGTCTGTGTTTCATTGCATTTTGTTAGATAAAACTAACACATGCAAAACAAAATTTAGTTAATTTATTGTTAGTACATAGCAAGATTTTCTTGGAATCATTCATTTTTGACAACTAATGAAAAAAATTTGTAAAATGATATACAATCAAAATGTGATTTCTCTCAAAGTCGATAAACGATAACACCGACTTATTGCACAGACCTTAAACATTAGAAGGAGTGTAGTTATACACACATCACATGTACAAGGTGCAAGGCTACTGGAAATCAGCAGCAATGAAAAAGTTAACACCTAACGTTTCGATCCCTGTCGGATCTTAGTTAGAGAATGTACGAAACACCCTCTATTACTCAAAATAAATTTGTGGTTTAAAGTCAGTGTGCAGACCTTAGTGTTTTCATCAATCACAGACCTTAAACATATTATGTCTGCACATTGGCTGACTATTGCGTCAAAAATCCTAGTTAGTGTGTTGTTCATAGACAAAACAAATGCTAAATGAACGGTAAATCAGCATAACTGCAGCTCAGGTAAGATGGACACACCAACAAGCCATGAGTCATTGACTACAATAAGGGATGTCTGAGGATTGGGAGCCAAAGCATGAAGCGCCCTAAAAACAGCAGTGTACTTAACACACACACAAAGACAGAATTATGTTTTCAACTGCACACACACACACACACACACAAACATGGAGGGAACACGCAGACCCACCTCCTCACCGCACCACTAACCCCACTGATCCTTCAGAAATCTTCCATGCGCTGACGGAGGGGAAATAAAACAAGTCTATTGCTTCTTGTTTCAGCCTCTTTAGACATGGTAATACCAGTCTTGATGCCCGATGCCATTTTGCCGCCCAGCCATGAAGCTTTGTGGTTTGTGTACACCAACGTCCTAAATACACAGCCCGATTCAGCACAGCGGGTACAGACACAGTGGAACCAATGCACTGCTTTTGAGCTCAGCGCAAATCTGGATATATCAGTACTGTACACTGACAAAAAGACAGACAGAGCCATTATACTCAAGAATGTGCAGGTACACACACACACGCACACATACAGACATAACCCCTTACACCTCCCTGGCACACTGAATAGGCCTCATTCAGACTTACCAGCATGCTTGGCAGCCTCAGCTGCAGCTGAATCTTCTTAGTGCTACTGATGGGCTGAGATGAGCTAAAGTGTTAAGCCTGTCTTCATTTACACAGAGAATAAGCCAGACTGTCATACAAGTGGTCAACATATGCTATGGGAGACAGCTGCCCCTCTCTTGTCTTTTTGTCCATTTGGGTTGCAAACCTCAGTGGAATAACCAATTTAGGCCATTAGAGGGTGTGTGTGTGTGTGACTGGGTTGGGGGGAAAGTACGAGTATTCTGGCTTGAATCTCCCTACACTGGAGGTTTTTCTCCCTCCCTTGACCAGTCATAATTACACAAACACACACACACACACAGGCTAGACTTTTTGGACTTGTTCCAGGAAGGGGGGGTTCTTCGCTTGACTAGCAGGACATCAAAGGCTGTTTTATCCCTTGGCTTTGCGTGACGTCAAATCCCCCTTGAGTACCACCACTCCTGGACACACTGCCCATGTTTTAGGAACAGGATTTTCCTACGAGATACTAGATAGCATTTTGTGTTGCCAGCTTCAAATACAATTTGTTGAAGATGTTTCCTATTGCACTTTAAAGAGATTTAGAGGGCTTTAGATTTTCTACTTAAGTTGTCACCGGTCCCTTCTGTTTTACTAACAGTAGATTAAGATACAGTACCCACACAGACACATACACTCGCTCTGTGGAGATAAAAAGGGTCTGGTTTTTATGGAAATATGGCACTGTGTCCCAGTTCCATATTATACAGTGTATAAATACTATTAATACTATGTACTAATGTTAACGTGCGCTATTTGGGAAATTAGTATACAAGAAATTAATGTACTTCACTGTTTTGTACTAATAGGAAATTAAACAAGGCTTGCACCAATCAGTGTTGCTAGATTTGACAGATGCCAAATAGCCCAATCAGAGCCTCAAAGTCAAAGTTTTAACTTAGTTCTAACTAACTGAAAATGCCATTAGGTTTTGTCGGTAATCAGTTCAAGTCATTGTGTGTCAAACCTACCAAACTCAGTGCCCCGTCAGGAGAGAAGGGGACAATTCATTAGAATATAACCTAACTGAGAAACTACCCAAATGGTATGAATTGTAGCCCAAATTATCACGAGCAAACATTTTTACCTGCCCAATTAGGCAACATCGGAACCAACAGACTGACTTTTTTTGGCTCTATATAAATCTTTTAACCTGATAAATCTTTTTACCTTCTTTTCTATTTTTGATACATGCAAATAAACAAAGTGCCAATTTCACATTTGAAAACTTCAAAACCAAGTAAATGTTTTTCCAAGTATCTATTACTTTATGTTTTGGTTTTCCATATTCATCAGCAGTTGTCACAATGCCATCTACAATTATCACTCCTTTTTTCACCCAGCAGTGAGTAGCTAACTCATTTCTGCTGTGGCATTGTGGGAAACTGTCAGCTGACACCATATATTAAATATAAAAACATTGTTTTATGCTTTGGTACAATAGCAGTTAGTAATTTAAGATATATTCAGAGGCAGTCTGTACTCGAAAGACAGATATGTGCTAAACACTGTTGTTAACTGTTGTTTGGCTTGTTCTGCCTTCTGTAAAACTTTGACTTTTTCAATAAATAACACCTGGAGAGGTAATTTATTTAAACTAAAGAGTAGCAAAGTCCAGATCCAACATGATTAAATGCTATCCTGTTCTTTCTATCTGAACCATGTCTAGTGATTCATGGGTAAGACTAGAGAGGGCTATGTAGCAGCTGGCATGTCCCATCATTTATCTTCTAAATTAAACTCTTATATCAAATTCCTGATCGTGTTCCTGATAATACGCCTATCACATGAGTAGGACTAAGCTTTCTTGCAGCCAAGACTCCAATCAGTGTCCAGCAAAGCCGGCGGCAGCTGTTGAGAGCAGGCATCCCGGGAATGTGACAAACAGAAGAAACACAAGTGGCAGTCGGGCTGCCTTCAGATTCAAACTACACACACAGTGGGGCTTCCCAGTACACACTCACACACACACACACACTCACACACACACACAGGTCCTCCTTTGGCCACACAGGTTAATGAACATCTGCTGCTGTGCATGTTAGATGGTAATGTATGAGTGGGAAACCCTACTGGTTACCACTGCCCTGACAAGTAACCTCTCTTCCTCTAAACATCACACCAACACTTCATTCAAAGAGGATTTCAAAGTCACATTGAATTTTTTCAATGTTGTGCTGCTTCTGAGTCAAAAAAACACTAATATTACTGATCTGATTGATCTGATTTCTGTGTGAAGTGTTAAATATACTGGTATATGTAACAGTAGGGATCAGCACTTTTATTACACTATCCAGACTAATAAAAGGAATATATGGCAGAGAAAACTCCTCAGACTATCTTAAACACCTCTTATGAGGCTGCAAAGCTCTCTTTTAAAACAGACTTGTAAAATTACACAGAATGTGCACATACCCTGTTTTTGTGAAGTCGAAAGCAGTCCATATCCTCAGCTCCAAATCCTGAACATTACAGCCATGAAAACATCCAGTGGGACTCAGTGTCTGCAGAGCTGGCTGAGCCAGCATTCAGTATCCTACCACATCCTGTGTTTCTACACACACATGCTCAAATACACACACACACTGCAGTTCCCTTGACAGGACTGAGGGGAAAAGCAGTCTTTGAAAGAGATGGTTATGCTAAGTTAGTTTTACTGGATTAGCAGGAAAATAATGTGTGTCAGGAAACTTTGCCCTCGTATGAGGAAAGAAAAAAATGTGTGTGTGTGTATGCGTGTGTGTGCACATACATGCGTGTAAGTGGGTGTTCCATAGTGGGACAGGGGGCAGCTGTTGCCGCCCAAAAAACACTTGTGTGGCTGTTACCTTGGCAACAGCACTGTCACACAGGAGGTAATAAAAGAAGCATTTAAAAAAGTCAAAGAGCACAAAAACACTCTCATTGTAAGGAAGTCCCACACAATAAAACCCACAAACATATACTGTACATACTGAGAGATAATACTGATTGAGAGCCACACACCAACTCTTTCAGATGTCTGAACTGTCACAGGAAATAGAAAGTTAAAGCTCATTGTCTGTTCCAGTTCGATGAGTCAGATGGGGAAAAAAGGTTGAGAAAAAGGAGGGCAGACAGAGATGGAGAGAAAACCAACCAAGACCCAGTGACCCAGAGACACAGCAAAACAACAAACATCAAAGGTCGGAGAGAGGCAGAGAGAAGATGGTGCATGTGTGTGTATGTACGTGTGTGTGTGTGGCCTTACCTCCACTATCTCTGTGCAGGAATGAGAGACAAGGTGCTGCTTGTGGGGATCTATGACAGCCACCTGGACTAAAGCATTGGGCTTCCTGTCTCTGCCTGAGGCCACCAGATCATTACAGGCTACAGAAAGGGAGAGAGGGAGGGAGGGGAGGATGGAGAGAACAGGGGACGAACGGAGAGCAGGGAGGAGAAGAAGAGGACGAAAATCATGATGAGAAGGGGAGATAATCCATTACGATACAAACATAATTGACACAAATCACACAACGCTGGGTCACAAATGGAGAATGTGACAATAAATGAGAGAGAAACACGGTAAATAAACATAGGTGTCACATACCAAAGCGCTAAAGACCTGCATCACCACAAAGGAACAAAGGAGTTGGCTCTACTGTCCTCACTCTCTGGTCTCAACACAATAAAAGTTTGAGCAAATAAATAAAATATATATACATTGAGATATAAAAGTGTTGCCTCAGCAGTTGATTAAAACAGCAGCCAGGCAAGTAGAATTCCTTCTGGCAGTGAGATATCAGTTTTATTAGGGCTTTCATTTCCGACAACAAAAGCAGCATGTCACTCAGCCCCGCTGGCTTCCAAGGACAGGAAGACTCTGCATCCCACAATTCCTTTATCGGAAACCGACGCTTCCTGGTTACGAATGGAAACCCCTCTAACAAGATAATCAAGCTGATCCCCTCACAGCTAAACTGATCCATCTTTCCTTGATAAACACTACTGTACTAAGACATCCTTGTTATCTCTTTTGGTAAAGTCAGACATACAGTAGTACAGTAGTAAAGTTGCACTTTTGGCCAAGTCAAACAGCAACAAAACAGCTATTCTGAACCTTTCAAAATATGTTATGTGCAACCTTGTGCACGAAAAAAATGCTCATTTCTGTAGTTAGTTTTTCAAAACAACAAGTTTAAGATGTGACTTTTTTGTTCACATGTGCTTAAAATGGAAGGCCTATAAAAACCTGATACCCAGTAAATTTCACCATATGGCTCTCAATGTATGTATTAATGAACATTTGTATAAATGAGTACAGTAATGACAAATTTGTGTTCAGCAACCTCCTTGGATCTTGTCTAAGAGCTGCATTTTATCTACCCAGCACAATTCCGGCATGTAAACAGCAATTGATCCACTCGCAATGCCTGGTCAGTTTCACACATTACTCTCAAAAAAGTCTAGATAATAAACTCAGTGGGTGAAATTCAATTTAAAAAAAACAGCAAGCAGAAGATTGCTTCTTTGTGTGCAGTTCCATCTTCATGGGCTTGATTTTAATGTTTAAGCAACTGAACAGCAACTAGAGATGAAAGGGATTCTTGTGGGAGGCATTTCAAAAGGACTGAAGAGCAAGAATAAAGTTGCTGAAAGATATGAAGAGTTCAGTAGCAGGGCATCAAACGCTCTTACGTATGTAGACCTTTCTTTTCTCAGGTTTAGAGGTGGTTTACCTGTCTCTCTTTAATGTTTTAGGTAAAGACAGGAGAAAAACTACACGGTAAAGTGTTTATTTTCCAGTGTGCACCTGCAGAAACCGATCATCTAAATTGTACCTTTATTGCAAGATGTACAGAGACACATTCAGTATACAGCATAAGGCTTATGCTGTATACACATGCACAAACCCACAGTGCTATTGACCTAATGTAAAACTATGACAGAACCAGGCAATTCCCAGCAGTACTGGAATGCTGATTGTGCTGTCAAGGTGACTGTCCTTGGCTTTTTTTTTTTTTAAAGAAAAGCAACATAAACAAAGCAGGGATTTAATGAGCATTTGTCACACACTTGTCTGCAAGAAAGCAGAAGAATAAAAGAGGATGCTTTTAGCATACAAAATTCAAAGCTTTTTTGTAATCTGTGACTTTACTATTCCTTTTCAACCTATCTTATGTGAAACTGAACACACTTTATCAAATACAACAGAGAAATATTTGATTGAAGGTTGACTGACACGGTGTAAAATATTCAAAAGGGTTCAATTAAAGAGAGTTTGTATAGTCATTCATAAAATATATTGACAACTGTGTCAAATTTTGTCATGTTTCATAGAGAACAACTAAAAGCAAATCTTACCAATTCCAGCAAACTCGAGTCAATATTTAAAAAATATTTAGTAACTTCTATTTCTGAGCTGTGATCATCTGATCAGAATCACAATATTCTCTATCAACAGTAGTTTGTATTACAATTACATACATTAATCACTTGTGTGTCTCACTGGAATTGACCGTTCACTAAGCCCCACCCCCCTTAGTTACTGTTGCTACCCCTATTAAGCATACCATTCTAGCAACGCGTGTATGCAGTTTACACACTCAAAATTCTTAGTATCTTTTTAAATATTGGGTCCTTGATTTCAGACAAAAGTAGGCTTCTCATTTCTAGCTGCCGACCGAAGATTTTGCTGGCTGAAATGACACCTGTCGCTGGCAGATTTCATCAGCTCTAGCTAGCTAGCTAATTAATGTTAGCTCATGAGTTGATTGACAACTTCACCTCTGACTGATTTTTATGAAAAACAGAAAAGGGAGAGCAGCTTAACACCAGCTCAAAATATTGTTTTTGCTGACCTCTAGTGGTTTAGCTTCTCATCTTTCTGTAGTGAATGCGTGTGGCAATATACCATGACATCGCTGTTGGGTGTAGTTACAGGTGCAACAGAGCACACTTCTGACCACACCCAACCACACCAATAAATTATGCTGGAAAAGACTGGAAGCTTTCAACCTATCCAGTAATCCCACAAAATAATGATGCTCAACTATTGATACATGCAAGCTCTAAATGTCACGTAATTTGTTAACTACTGCATAAATGTAGTTGAGTAAAAAGTACAATATTTGCCTATGAATGTGGAGTAGTAGTATAAAGTGTTAGTTCCTGAATGATCATATAGGGGCAGTTTAACTGTCCTGTTAGCTTTGAACCTGAACAAACATCACACGTACATAAACTAACAAGTCAAGGTCATCAGTGGATATAAAACTAACCTTGGAGTGACTGAATTACATAATATGTTCACAACATTTCTTTTTCAAAATAGCCAAATGTACATTGGTCAGAATCTAAACTAGATATGGACTTTGTGTGATGAATACTGATAAAAAATCTATTACATTCAAACCATGTGACATCAATTCTGAAATAGACCTTTAACTGCATTAGACTAAATCACATTTGCTAATTCATCCAATTCTCCAGGGCATGTCTCGTCATGAGACTCACTTCAGAGTATTCAAAATACAACATCTCAGTTTGTGGTATCAAATTGAAAAGTGCTTTATTGAAGCCATTAACAACTCTATCTCTTCATTCTCGAGTTGGCTGAGTTTTGTCTGAGAACTGGTAAAAGAGTTTGGGAGTAGAGGCAATGCCACAGCAGGGGAGCATAGAGTGAATCATGAAGGGAATAAAATGGACTTCAGTGCATGCAGCTATTACAAGGCGAACCTAGAAACATGTATTACTGATGCTGTTCTGCTACTGAGATAAAAAGAGGGGAATGCTGTTGGAAGAAACCTATTTGTTAACATTATGATCCATAAGATTTGACATCTAGGGTAGATCAGAGGTTTCTTTAACAAGATTGAAAACTTGGATAGTTTTAATAGTGGCCATCTAATCTGTATGAATTTACCTTGGAAGACCAGGCTATGATACAGCATGACTGCATCTTGTAAAAATTTAAAACCACTCTGAGTCCTCAGAACTGGGATTAAGAAGCATTGATCTCTACTCAGAACATCCCACAAAAGGCGAGGAAGTAATGAAAGAGAATAAATGAAATAGGGATAAGGTTGTATATATGTGTGTGTATATGTAAATATATTTTATTGCATTATTGCTGCAATTAGCCTGCTGATGACCAGTGGATTTATTCAGGTAACACAAGGATTTCCATGTCCTGTCGGTGCCTGTACACGTTTGTCTTATGTGTCACTGAGCAATGAGGCAAATGTCTTTTGCAACGTGTGCATTAAAGCTGGGCAGACACTGTATGTTTTTCTTAGTTACACTCACACTACACATTTTAATCAAACTTTCTGCACGGCCAAAACCACTTCTATGCTCACAACTTAAACACGGAAAAACACCTGATGGGTTTTTGATCGTTGACATTTCCAATTAAGTTTTATTCAATTAAAATAGCTGCGTCCAAAGAAATGAGAAAGGCAGCATTACTTTGAACATTCTACTTTGAACAAAAAGCAAGAAGAAAAAAAGAAGAATATGGGCCTGGTGGCTGGGAAGATGCGGACAATACAGTCAGTTTTGCAGCAACGTTCAGTTTTATTTCTATCACAGCACAATCAAGACAACATGTAAAATAAAACTCCAATAAATAATATTAAAACAATCTTACTACAGCTTGTAGTGAATCTTTTAACAGCAGTCATGGGAAAGCCTTGGAAATGTTCAATCTGCAAGCCGACCTAAACTTCTCAAATGCCAGAAATCCATCCGATCCCCAACAACAGCTGAATTTAACCCAGTTCTAAAATAAATCAGTGGTGACCAAATTGGGGTTAAAATCAGGCTTTATCCATACAGTGTCTGCCCAGCTTCACTGACTGGGCTTGGGGGGAAAAGAGGACAGCAAACATGTTTAGGATTGGTAATAGTACGGACGACAGTAACATTCAGAGCCTTTGATCCTCTTAGCATCTGTTTTTGGGAAAAGGCTACAAGACAAGAGTTGTAGAATATCTTGCAGTGCAGCAGAGCTCATGCATGTATTATCTCTTAGTGGCTATTCTGATTCCACATTCCCTTTCTCTCTTCAAGATCCTGGTGCCAGGTCTTTTGGACTCATGTTAAAGGAGGTCTCACATTTGCTTATTCTGGAGGAAGGCTGAAGCAGAGGAGTTTGTGTGCAGGCAAAAACCAAAACTACCAGTAATTCTTGCAAAAATATATTCATAGGCACTGATATTCATACAAACTGCATCTGTGTGCCTGTGACTGGAGGTATGTTGTGTCAATACTGTAGGTGCAAATGGTGTTAAACTGTTTACGGACCTGCAAAGACATTCTGAACATATGTATCTCTAAATTACATTGGCTCGCTTTTCTTGACATGATTCTAACATTATTTTCATTATTTTGAGCTGCAGCACTCACATACACACAAGTCCTATGATGGGAGACTGCAGATAAGCTGCTGACTGACTCCCCATCAGTTACTTCAGGGGACATATATTTGACTAGCCTGAGGGATCTTTCCTACCCTGCCGCACAGTTAACCACAGCCAGACTGGTGATGGAAGTGGGACTGGGTGCCCAACCATGCATCACCAGACTGGCTCTCTTACAGGGATATGACACTTTGACTGGCCCTCTGAGGTCAGAGCTATTATGATGCTGGGTGGGGGTGGCAGAAAAGGGAAATAAAGAGGCCGACAGAGGAAAAGGACAAGGGAGTCCCTTACGCCAGGACACACAGCCTGCATGAGTAGCGCGTGTGTGTAGCGGAACCTCTTGTTTTTAATTTCGGTGCCCATGTTAACAGGTTAGAGCAGCCACACAGCCTGCATGAACAGTGCGGCTGAGGTGCAGCTGCAGCAGCGCGTCGCCTAGTGAAAATGATCTGTTAATAGTCATATGGACATCATAGCAGCAACATTACACCTTACACAACAGTTTCAATGTCTATCTGTAGAATATGTCAAAGACATAAAATATAATATATTAATATTAAATATAATGTATGATTTTATTTTTGTTTTTTTAACTCAACACCTCCTGTATCCGTTTCAGATTAAAAGCCCTCTAGCGTTTCTGTGGACAGAATCCCTTCATTTGTTAACAAGGCTTTTATTGTATTGTATTTATCAAAGGCAAACTCAATGTCAAAAGACAGGGCTGGCAGCAGCAGCAGCAGCAACACTGTCTGTGTAGACCACACGCATGCGAGCCACAGCAGTTCAGCGCGGTAGCCGTCACGCATAGGTAGAGGTAGGCAGTGTGTCCCAGGCCTTAGAGAGACATTTAGAGTTTGAGGAAGGAAGCCTGAGTGAGAGGGGAGATAATGAGGGGGGTGACATGGAATGAGGAAAGATGAGTATGGACTATTAAAGCCAAACAATAGATTGAAGAGCAGGAAAAAAGAGTGACCAAATTTAGAGTGCCTTAAAGAACATTATATTTGTAGATTTTTGGTGATTTGTTAGTGAATTACCTGCTTTAGGTTAGGTGAAAATTAATTCAACAATGATGTGACTTGCAATTTTAGTCAAGCAACTCAACTATCAAAGTATACTGAGACGGATTCCTAAATTACCATAACAATTGGGCAATTGGAGTAATAATGTTTGCCCATCCTCGGAGGCTTCAATTACTATGCTGTATTTATTTAGTGTGATTGGAATATGCTGAGTTCTTTCAAGATGAATTTGCTGGAAATTTGTTTTAATGCAGTGGGCCTA
Organism: Siniperca chuatsi; assembly: GCF_020085105.1. Taxonomy (NCBI): domain Eukaryota; kingdom Metazoa; phylum Chordata; class Actinopteri; order Centrarchiformes; family Sinipercidae; genus Siniperca; species Siniperca chuatsi. Next base: position 11,746,317 of record NC_058044.1, on the reverse strand, counting down.
TGAGACCCCACAATGAATCTAAATTCCATTTAATCATGAGGGGAGCCCTGGGAGTTGCCACGGGAGACAGGAATATATGCTCATCTCCAGAAGACACTTATTCATCACGATAATTATTTCAACACTTCAATTAATTTGACAACATTATTTGCATGTGCTGCCATTTTGCACACCTGTTTGCCAGTGGGTCTGGGGAAAACTGAGGGAAAATAAGGGCTGTCGTGCTGCTTATCACTCATGTACATTCATAAGTTTTTGACAAGCATATGATATGAAATTCGTAGAAGACTTTAATATAATGCCTGTAATTTGCTGTTTCATATGTGAAAGGAGCCTCAAGTTTGAAATCAATTGTGTATATTTCAAAGAGCATTTGCCATTTACAGCTAATTTGCACCTGTTACTTCTGGATACACTGGATAACATACAGGGGATTTTTTTTTTTTGAATATTGACAATGTATTTTTTAAACCTTTTTAAACATTTATAATCTTCTGCTACGTTGTGAACCATCCAGACCTCTCAGGTCGTCTGGGACATGTCTGCTTTCAGTCCCCAGAGTCAAAACTAAACATGGAGAATCAGCATTCAGTTTTTATGCACCATATATCTGGAACAAACTCAGAGAAAAGCTGCAGGTCTGCTGCAACTCTTAGTTCTTTTAAATCAAGGCTGAAGACTTTTTACTCTGTAAGTGCTTTTTATAATGCCCTATGTTGCATTTATGTTTTAGGTAAAGCACATTGAATTGCCTTGTTGTTGAAATGTGCTATACAAATAAACTTGCCTTGCCTTCTGTCTTGTAGCTCTCCAGCTCAAACGCTGTTGAAGAGTATTATAAATTTACTTTGGAAGAAGATCTTTTTAAAACTCCACTGTCGCTACTGTAAAGAACCTCTGCAAGAATCTTTGTAGAAATCAAAAGTCAGCTTTTGCTTTTACTGTGGTTAAACTCAGCACAGAATGGACCTGATACTCAACATGTCATGGCCATCATTTACACTGACACTGATAAAAGATTAAAAAAAAAACTTAAAAGGAGAGACCCATGTATGAGATTTTCAAAATTACAATATGCTGCTGTTAAGTTCTTGTCTGTGCAGGCATTATTGTATGAATGTGCATAACTGTATGAGGCACATACATTTAGTTTAGTGGCAACATACACGTTGGCATAGAAAATGGACAACATGGTAGAAGTCGTATCACAGCCATCTCTCACTTTCCCAGTACTGCTGCATCTAATTCAGTGTTCAAATTGTGAGGGAGCCAGGGTGGGACTTACTTCTCCAAAAAGAGACATGTGTTTCCCTGAAAGCAGTCTAAGTGCAAGTTTTTGAAGTGATGCAGTGGTTGGGGGTCACAACAAGATAAACAATAAACCATTCATTTTATCAATATTTCTTCTTATCCAATAGCTGATATAAGAGGAATGGAAATAATAAAAAAAATAAAATGGAATAATTCTCCTGCCGACTGTCTCCACTAAAGAAGTCACTGTTTTAAATTGGTTGGTATTTTAAGTGACAGAAACGTGCACAACATTTAAATTTCTCCGGAAAGCTTGTTTGTTTATATCTTACATTTTGGATTCTTCACATCAGGTTTTATGACACAGTGTCAAAACAGAGGCAAACACCAACACACACAAGTATCCTCATTATTTTTGGTTTGAAAAACAAGTTCAAAGCTGCAGTAGTAAATTCAGCAAGTGATGAGCCTGATAAACAGTTGACCACTATTCTACTGTAGAAAATGTTTTTTCCATCTGTGTATATAGTCCATGTAAGCTGAGAGGCTTTATATGGTTTGCTGTTAATCACTGGTCATGCTGTTAAGCTATAATCGATGACTTTGAAATTCACCTGACTAGATTATGGTATTGCACTAACCGCAGCAAAGAACACAGAAAGCATGCATGTGTTTGTGATTTTTTTTGTTTTAAAGAGGTACTCCAATTATTTACTATTGCACTTCCATATAGTTGGGGGACACACAAGAGACATATTGAAATCAGAATAATCAAAATCAGAGCAGCAGAGGCTGAGATATCCTGAGGCTCCAAAAATGCTGGATCCTACATTTTCGAGAATGCAACTTTACCTAGACCCTCCTTGCCTCCTAAATGGTCACTTCTTTCAAACTCCACACCTTTAGTTTGTAGCACATGATTTCTCTTAAATATTTCAAGTCTCAAGCCCAAGCCGAGACAACCCTGATGACATCTTCAGGGTCATTTTTTCAAACTTCAGAAAGCTCGTTCTACAGCCACACAAAACTTTAAACAGCTGTTTTCACAGGCTGAGTGGCATTCCTCATGAGTAAAATAGGTGGAGTGCCCCTTTAATCATTACCAGCTAAGTGCAGCCTTATTCCCCTAAATACCATGTTTGTCTACAGTGATATAATTAAATGTTAATTAGCTGCAAAGCTAATTGCGGAAATTGGACACCACTCCTATACACAACCACATACACAAACACAATCACAGGGACGTGCACGCAATTAACAAGCAACAATTACTCTTTGTACAAGTGTACTTTTTTCACCTCTGTGCTCATTCAGAAAACTGCAGCCAGAGTTTTAACAGGGACTAAAAAAGGAAGTACCACTGCAAATCACTGTATCGGCTTCTAGTATACACTAGAGTTTACTTTAAAGTTCTCTTTCTTGTGAAGTACCAAGCGCCCTTGCTCCACAATGTGTCTTCAACATGCTTAAAAGCTACAAACCACCCAGACCTCTCCAGTCATCGGGCACTGGTCTAGACTGAGGGTCATTTGAAAGTCTGGTGAAGCTGCCTTTGGTTTTTGTGCTCCTAGTTATTGAAATAACCTTCCTGAGGAGATTTGCTCTGACTGTCACTTCTTTCAAAAGCAGCCTCAAAACATTTAATTTTTCTGTTGCCTTTCCATAATTAGTATTGTATCTTAGCTACTGAATAGTTTTTGTGGGCTGCCAGATTCAGTGTAAGATTTCTTTCCTGTCTGCTTGTTTTGACAGTACAGTTTGTGAAAGGTTCTTTCTTTTCTCTGTCCTTTATAATTTGCATTTATACCATCCTGAGCCTCCCCTTGTGTGTGAAGTTTGGCTTGCCTTACCTTGCTCTAGATCTACTGTTGCTACAGGGTGGCAGCTGGGCATCTAGCAGCTGCTAAGCACTCAAAGAGGCTAGGGCCATGTCATTGACTGGAGGATGAGTGCTTGGTTACTGTTCTTATTCCTATTAATGAGTTTAGTGTTATTTCATTCATCATTGTCACGAGCCATCGTTGAAAAGAATCAATTATATAACACATTCAAACATGTCAAGCATTTAAACATGTAGCCTATGTAATGTAAATATGTACATATCATGTAAAAAAACCCAACATAAATTCAACACTGAAGGTTTGACAGATCTGAGAAAGGTTCGATACATGTACAATACATAGGGCACACATGAGCACAGATTCAACCAGGGATATGGTATTTCTCTGTGCCAGCTGTCAGCTGTATTTTCTACCATGACAGAGAATTTACATTAAAATTGTTTTTCTACTCAAGTGCAGACCCTCAACCTACAATATAATTTGAGTATAAAATTTAAATGGAATGAACATTCAGAAACCAAAGCAAGCATTACAAAAGCTTTTTTAGAGTTTTTACAGAATATAGTGGTATGCCTGTATCTACTATATGTGCACATACACCCAGTTGTGTGCGCTTGTAAGTGTGTGCATGCTTTCAGGATAATGACTCTCCAATTGAGCTCCACACCATCTCTATATAAATGAACTCAGATCACATGACTTTATGGCTCACTGTAATTTTGCCCTCTATGTATTGGCAATGGGACTATCAGGAGTGTTAAGAATCATGAGGTATCAACATGCGGTTGCGGTTTAAACCCATTGGAAACTGTTTTAATGGTCATAAGAGATACACTGAGCGCTGTCCAGGCCAGGAGGACATTAAGTGACAACAAGGGAAGATCCGTTTGTGGAATGATCATCTTTCCTCATGGTACTAAGATGAAAAAGAAATTGTAGCCACATCCCTGGAATATCTGTATTCAGTCATTCTCCAGACTTTGCTGCAGTCGCCTCAAAAGACAGAAACAAGGGAGCAAAGATGCCAGTCTTTGATGCTGTCAATCTCGTCCATCAAAGACCATAGGAATAATATCTGAGTGTGGATTTTCACTTTAGAAAACTTGACCTGAGTCACAATGAATTGTCTAGAAATAGAATTCCAACATCTCAGTTGCATAAAAAATGAATGAAGCCATCTCGACGAAAAGTTCAAAAGGACCCTCTCGCCATTCTGTCTAATGTTTTCTCTTTGCCTTTTTTGTATTGTCCCTTCTAACTATACTTGGGGTGTGTGTACGTGTATCCTTAATCTTTTCTCAGAATTGAGATGTCTTCAGATATGTGACTAATTCTGACTGATTTCTGCATTAGTGTAACTGTCAGCATGTAACATGTTAGTTGGTGTGTGTTTACAGCTGTTACATCTGGATTTATTTTAGCCAAGGGGGCTGATAGGCTATAAACCTTTGCTGTGCTTCTGGGCAAGGGAAGAGGGATTTGTCATTACTAAAAGTGTGCTACCATGCAAGCGGGTCCGTATGTCCTTTATCTAATGTGCTTACAAGAATGTCAGGAAAGTGTGAGATATCCTCACTTTCAGTACTTCCCTGTAAAGTAAAATGACCCTTGAATCACAGAGTAAACACAGGACTTACCGAGGCTGAACTCCACCTGAGGCAGCTTGGGTGTTAGAATAACACCTGAGAGACAGAGAAAGAAAGAAAGAAAGAAAGAAAGAAAGAAAGAAAGAAAGAAAGAAAGAAAGAAAGAAGTGGAGTTGAGATAAAAGTAGAGGGAGCGGGAGATAAAGGTAAGGAAGAGGAAAACATTAGAACAATGGAAGAGAGAACACAGAAATAACACACATTGAAAGTGAATCAGAACCTTGACTATTGCAGTTTGACTTCACTGAGGTTTAAGATGTGTGGAGCTACAAGTAATGATTAACTGATTGATTGATCGATTAACCTGTCAGTTACTTTTATGATTAATCATTTAGTATATAAAATGTCAGAAAATAGTGAAAAATGTCCATCACAATTTCCCAGAAGTTATCTTGTTTTGTACAGTATGACCAGTCTGAAACCCAAAGACGTTCTATTTACAAATATAAAAATGTATCATGTTTTCCTTCCTTAAATGATTATTTATCAAAATTATTGATGAATATGTTTCTCACAATTGACTATTTGATTAATCAACTAATTGTTTCAGCCCTGAAGAAGTGTTCCTCCATTTTAAATGAAAAGGGATAACCACATAGCCCTATATAGACAGAATATAAAGACAGACAGAATATAAAGTAGACTAAGGTGTTGAAATCTATGTGGCACCACTGTGGAGATGGAAACTATTTTAATTAGCAAAAAAAAGACCTTTGGAGATAGTAATTTTAACATGCTAGGAGCATGACAGGCTCCCAAAAATGCCACATTGATAGGTATAGATGTTCGTTTTAGATTATGCAAACACACTGCAATCTTTGTGAGCACTAAACAAGAGTTTCTAGGTATCCATTTTCCTTGAGGGCTTATGCCATAATGATGAGAAGAGGACTGCTTGTATCATCTGTCACCAACGATGTCTCTCATTCATCACTTTCCCAGTATGACACACAACCATTCAAACACCAAACAGATGAAACACCTGCATGATGGTGCAACATGTAGAGGGGCTCTAAACCACTAAACAGCGTTTTCCTCTTCCTGGGGTGCTTGGACACAATTGGCCCCTCTAAGGCTCATCAACCCCACTAATGGGCCATGGATACTCGATGCTTACTGATGTGTGGGAGCCACACGACTTTAGGTAATAGTCATTTTATATAATGAGGATCCTTCACCAAGACTGAAAATGATTTACTTGTGTATTATAATTACTTCAGTCACCACACTTCCTTGGCAGCTTTTGTGTCAAGTCAGGTCCGTTGTTTGTAAAGCCTTTCATCACAAAGCATGTCTTCAAGGTCTTACTTGGAATCTACTTTGATCTGACTCAACAACAATCATAAAATAAAATGATGCAATATCAAGGTAACAAATAGTACAAGACAAGATTGCATGTTGGAAAGACATAAAACCTACCTATCCTGCCTATCCTAAGCTAACACCACTGACCCTCTGTAAAGAGAAGACCTGGCAAGAAAACATTATTTTCCTCAGATGTTCCACTGACAAAGAAGGGAAGACTTTTGGACTCAAAGGAAAAAAAGGTTTTATATCCGTAAGAGCTTCCTACTGTACCAAAGTTATGCTATTAGATAAGACCCAGAAAATATTATGCTCGTAACTGACAATCCCCCTCGGTAATGTCACAGTATTCAGAAAGTTAGTTTCTCTTAACTGCCAGTGCAAGTTCAATGGTGTTTCTTTACAACATCACAGATTTACTGTATGTCTTGGTGCAGTTGTTTCCATCTTTTATAGATAAATGTGGAATTGAAAGATCACAAAAATGTCTGAAATATGTTTAGGGTGAAATATATAATATATATAATAATATATTCAAATACATAAAGTGAAATTAGCCTATAATAAATTAATTCTTATAGCTCTCTTTTGAAGTATAGAAGGTTGGATTTTTATTTGTTTTATATATGCTTCTCTATACTTCCACACAGTAAGTAATGTATGGAAGTATACAGTAAGTGAACAATATAAAGTATATAATGAAGCTTGACTTGAACCTATATACAGTATTGCGATAGACTGACTTTAACACATACTTTAACATATGTGGTTTAGATTACTCCCAAAAATTCTATTTGATTTCAGGCACACATTCAATTTCAACATCATTTATCAAAAGTTTGCTTTGGAAATCTGTTAAATGATTCCTATAAAATGATGAGTTTAGTCTTGATGAATTCAGAGATGGTGTGTTAAAATCAAACCAAGTTTCCAATGTTTTCCCACAGTATCCAAAAGTTGTTTCAAGTTCTTTCAAATAGTATGAATACCAATTCAGTATTTTTCTTTCATTCTTTTACAAGTGCTCTTTGGAAAGTTCATTTGAATTCATGCAAAACAAACAATGTTACACAGATTGCTAATGAATAACAAGCATATTAAATTACAGAAATCATTAGCATTATCCGGTGCCCTCTTGAGAGTCATTTGTCTACCGAGGCCAAGAAAACCCAATGCGCCGTAAAAAAACACAAGCAACTTGCAGTGTATATCTAAATTTGGTGAATATGTTGACAAAATTGTAAATAAAATGTCAATTTGCCAGTGTTTTCTCAAGTTTCAGTGAATTTGGCTTCATCAGCTCCAGTACTTGTCAGGATAGGCTACATTTGAATAAACAGGCTTATGCAAACTTAGCGCAATATCTGTCATGCATACAAGTACAGTAAACGACTAATTAATCAAGTGCACACATAGCTGAAGCATGTGGGCAAGTTAACACACACACACACGGTTACACAAATAGGCCAATTATGTATGTAAATGTAAATGCCGCTATCTGGTTTTCACATTACTCTCATCATCATCCCGTTCCTCAGGGGTCATGTCTCCTCTTGTTGTCATCACTAAGGCTTCCTTGTGAGTGCTGATGAAACTTTAATAAGCCTGGATGACATGTTGTGTAGTGGCAACAGAGAGCCCTTTAGCTAGGTGGACTGAGACAGTGCCAGCTGCTGGGTCTTGTCTCTGGTGCCATCATAAAGGACTGTCACTTGAACAGCCCAGTTACTTTGGAGGACTCCATCTGTGCTAGACACCAACTTATCTGGAGTGGTAGAAAGCAGTGCAAAAATTGCTGTCATTGCAGAAATAATTGAATACAGATAAGAAGTAAAGCTAAGTCTAGGTCTGATATGGGTTGGGGATACTGATCATGAGACATACACATATGGCAATGCAACTAGATATGCTTGATTGTGAAGCAGGAAGAGGACTGGAGTTAAAAGATTTTAGAGCACAGCTTGTCAGTGTGTCAAGTATTTATAGAAGGATCCTGCCAGATGCTTTGATTATAAGAAAGGAAACACAGGTTATGTTGCATCTTTGAAAACAAATACTGACTATATGACATTTAACAGTGTTCCAGTATAGCTCTGGAAACTGTTGTTCACATGTTCACAGTGACTCAATACCCACAGTTACTAAAATCATGGACAAATTATGTGAACACAGCCCGAGGACAGAACACCTATTGTGTAGACTGTGACATCATTCTTGTCTTCAAGCACTGAACACACTGCATGTCATTAACCCCTCGGTGAGACTCAGGCTGACCAAAACAAATACACAGAGTCTAATATGATAATTACCCATTACATGGAGAGAGGTCAACCACCTTTACTGTCCACCTCAATCACATCTCCTTAAGCATATGAAGCTCACTGGTGATCCAGCTCCAATGTGTGAATAAGTATGTGGAGAAAAGTGGAACAGGTGTGGTATTTAAAATCGATATCTGCTGGCATTATGAATATGGTAATAAGCTCAGCAAGGCGGCAGGCAGGCAGACAGGCAGGCAGGCAAGCGGCACATGCAGATGCAACTCCTAGAGCGGCCCAAAGCAAATGAGGTGTGCCCGCCCGCTATACTGCAGTTTCATCTGGCTCTAGAAATAACAGCACAGCCCCACTATACCACCAATCTATCACCCCCCTGTCTGCGGGTGGTATCAGTGGGGAAAAGGCACGCTGAAAGGAGAGGAGAGGGTAATTTATTAGGATGTGAGCAGACTAGGTGATTTCTCTGGAATGACAAAGTTAATTAATGTACGGGGACTTAAATTGTCCGTCTTGCAGATGATCATTTAACCCTCTTCCCTTCTCATTGCCCTGCTTCCTCACCCACTGCACAATGTGATAACCACTCACTAGCTTCTAGCAGATACTCTGAAAGGACACGAATGGATGTAGGAAATGTGGGGGAGTGCGCACGCAGATTTCACATGGGATTGCTGCTTATTCCTGACTCCACAAAAAATAATTGTAGAAAAGCTCCAAAATACTGCTGCTGCTGCTCCGGTCCCTATCAAATGCTACCAGCTCAACTAAGAAAATAAAGCAATTTCCAAAAAGAGCTCTGATAAACCCCCTCACAGTGAGTTTAGCGCACATTCTTAATCACCCCTTCTGATCCGCTTCATGAATAGATATTACATGTACGAGCCTGTGCCTAAGAACAAATGCTGTTTATATTATCAATATTATTTACTTTGGATTTTGAGATGATATTAATAATTCACTTATGTGACTGGCTCACCATGGGATTTGATATTTTGGGGATATAACTGGCCATCTCTCAATAAACCACCACCAACTCTACTCATCCTCACTGCACATGCCCCCAGACACACGCACAGTAATTGCAATTTTTCTTTCTTTTCATTCCTTTTGTTGAATCTTACTCTCCCCCGTTCTTCTCTATGCTGTAGTTTAAAAACCTAAACAACACCTGCACATCCTTTCTGATGATTCAGTCATCAGCCAGGCTAACATACCTCTAACTCGATTGATGTTTGCACAAACAGGCATCCTATTAGGACAAGTGGTGCTGAATGAGAGAGTGAGTTATCGTCACATTACTGCCCTGGGAGATTGAGAGGGGACAGATGGTTTTGTTGCCAGCATTTAATGAAGTGTTGTGAATCAGTTGGGTGTGCTGAGGAGGTCTTGACTGTCGTGTCGATGGAGTGTGGAGGGTTAACAACAACACGGAGTGAGACATTTGGCTCCACAATAGTTTTGTGATGTAAAGCATTGTGCAATGACAACTCAATCAATTACATCACATGCCCATATGCAAATTCTGGTATGAATAGTTAATAGTCAAAATAAAATCATTTTACCCCTTGTGGTGGGGAGTTTGTAAAATGCCAATTCAGTCCCACCTTAATAAGTACTGAGCAGCACCCTGTTTGGTCCTATTTTGCTCTCCTGTCAAGGAGGAGGAGATAAACTATTTCACCTTGCGACTGATAATGTTTGGTTGTCACCCTGTCTTTCGTGCCAAACATGGTAATTATGTGCTTTGCTCTTACATTTTGTCTCCCAGGATGCTAAGGGGAAACAAAACAGAGGTACAGCGAGGTGTTTGTCATTACTGTTATACTCCCACACCTGTCAGATGTCATCTCCAAACTGTGACTGTGTGATTTTATAGTAGCGCATATCTAAGGTTCACGATCAGGTCATAACTGTTAGAGTATGAGTATGTGTGTATTTAGATGAACTGTGTCGGTGTACACGTTTCGTTATTTCCTTATGTGTGCGTTTGTTTGCATGTGTGTAATTGTGCATATAAGCTGGTTCAGCGTGTATCTGTGTGGTTCGAGGCAAAAGAGACAAAGCATTGTGAATTGTGCTTTCATTCCTCTTTGTATGGCTCAATTTACTTATCCCCATGGGGAAGATGATGGTGTTGAGCTTGCATGCCAATGTAAATGCTTAGTGGCGCTGCATGCATGTCCTTTTGGTGAGCAAAGGTATTAAACTTGGAGAGCAGGCTTTGTGGTATCACTGATATGGCTAATCTCTTTAGCATTCTCCTGTTGTGATAGGCACTGAGACATCTAGTTTGCCTCTGCCAGGGCTCATTAGTGACAATACATTCAGGCTATATGGAATATGACTGCAGTAAAAAAGCCAAGCACACACACATGCACATTCTCATGCACACAGGAACGCCCACAGACAGAAACATGAATGCACACACAGGCACACATGCACAAACAGACATGAAAATTTATAGACACAAACATGTCAACAAACAGTGTTTTCCGAACTTTTCTCTGCAGAGCCACTAAATCAAATTCAATGTTGCCCAAAACTAGGTACGGCAGACTCCTCTGAAATAATTGACCACATTTCTGAGACAAACAATTTGTGATTTTAATTCAACCACACTGCAAGAACCCAACACTTAATTGGAAACCTGCAGAAAGGCAGCCACTAAGTTTTAAAATCAATTCTCTGGAATAATTTGTGAAGACACTCGGTTATTAATGTATCAACATGATATTGCTCCAACAATTGTCCAAAAATGATTACAACGCCAATATCAACTGGCTGGTAAGACAAAGAGTGCTGTGCACATTTTGCTTTTAAGCATTTAAAATGATTTTCATGAATCACCTGGAAACAATTTCTGTTTGGCATGTATAATTAGTGTTCTTTTGTAATAATTACAACCATATGACCCTGGGGCGTACGTTAAACAGATAAAACAATAGAACTGCAATGATTCAGTCACTTGATTATTGATCATCGTGCATTTAAAATTGTTTTCCTCTCTCACTGGTACCTCCACCCTTTGCTCTCTCTCTCTCTCTCTCTCTCTCTCTCTCTCCAACACACACACATTCATACACACACTCTCTCTGTCACAAATAGAGGGAAAATATGCAAAAACTAGACATCATTGGGACACACATTTATAGAGACAGTAGGATACAGTTCAGGAGACAGAATCAATTCTAATAGCAGCCAAGGTGTTATAGAGTTTAACTGTGTGGGGAAGGACAGAGGAGAGAGCTAGAGGAGACAGATAACGAGACAGACAGACAACACAGTGCAGTCAGCTCACCGGCAGCAGTCAGTCCTTCAGGGTTGGCGCTCAGCTCCTTCATGTCAACCATGCAGTGTCCCAGTTGTTGGGTGCCGTCCTCCATCTGTCCAGCTTGCCCCTCAGTTCTCCCTCCTGCTCCTCCACCTCCTCTCCCACCTCCACGAAACACCACAGTCCAGTCCAGTTCCCCGGCTCACACGCAGCCTGGCAAGCAGAAAAGCTGTCTCAAAGATAGCAATCCGCTCGCCTAGCTTTCTTGCTGCCTCACAGTGCGCTCTCTGGCAGCATTAAAGATGCCTTTTGGAAACTAATACGGAAGAGAGGGACAGGCGAGGGACCTGGAGCAGCGGCAGGAGGGAGAGAGGGAGGGAGAGAGAGAGGGAGAGCAGAAGAGAGAGGGGAAGGGAGGAGTGATGAGGAAGTGAGACACAGAATGAAAGAGAAAGCAGGACAGAATTGATGTTATGTGCGATACACAGCTCTATCCATCAATCTTGGGCTGTCAGTAGTGCACCTAGACTAGACTGCACAGGGCAACACAGTCAGAAAGACACAACTCTGCTCCTCTCTCCCTCTCTCTTTCCTTTTCTCTTCTCACTGCGCAGCCAAGGCTGCATCCAGACATGGCAGCAGGGGTCCTTCTAATTTCTGACATCGGCCTCCCTCCCCTCTCCAGCCTCCTCTTGCCACTCCACCACCCCTTTTCTAGAAGCAAAACAATTAACAAGCATCTGACTGCTGAGCTCCGTACATGAAGCCAGCATCGTGCAGCATGTGATTTTGGAAGTTACATATGGTAGACAGGGAGATGAGGGAAAGAGGGAGAGGAGGGGAAGAGGGGGAGAAGGCGAGAAACAATTCAAAGTACAGTGATTATTTTTAGTGCAGTGTAATGTAATTGCTGAGTATAATCCAACATGGCAACTTCACTACAGGGTTAAATCAACAGGTTAAACAGAGAAAGTGACAGAGATAATAGATGTTTCTTGTGTTATTTAAACAAAATATATCTGCATCACAGTGTACATCTGGGCTGGACATCTGCAAATGCTTAGAAAATGAGGCGACAAAAGATTTTGTTTTAATCAGCAATTATTTGTAATGAAGAGTTACACTGGCAGAATAATGCAGCTCTCTTCCGCTCTCTTTCTCTGTGTCTTCATTTGTGTTCCCCTCACCGCCTCTCCACCCACTCATACTGTGAAGGTTATTGTTAGTTATTTGCCCACCAAGGCCATGATGCTACAATAAGACCATATCTAAAATCAATGTTAATTTATACCCTGCTGAATGGAGAGGGTGTTGTGGTCTTAGCTAAAGCTCAATAAAAACACAGAGAAGGCAGCAGCCTCAAACTCCTAAAGGAGGTAAAACACCTACAAAATGTATTATTGAATACTAAAACATGTAGCATCACCCTTAAATGTAAAGACTGAAACATCAGACGACACATAAACGAAGGTGATAAATAGTTGTAATTACTTGCTTCTAACCCCTGTTTTTAACTGATTAAAAACCACTATCTTTCAAACTACTTACATACAGTATCTGTAATGGTTACTTTTTTTTTTACTTTTTTCTTTTAGGGTGGTAGCACCACCTTTTCCCTATTTTTGATGAGGTCACTATCTCTGTCTATATGAGCTACAATGAAACACAAATCTTTAAAGGACGTGACCCATAGACAATAATACATATTAGTAATAGACTAAATATTTGCTATATTCTAAAAAACATCATTAAATGTTCATATCATTAGTTGTCAGTTTTTTTAGCTCATTGACAATAAAATTCTTACAGTATTTAGATTAATTTTCTACCATCAGGCAACCACTGGTATCCATTCAAGTACGCATTAAAAATTGACATGACATGAGATAGGCAACTGTAAAGTAGAAAAAAGGGGTCTTCCACTTAAATCTGGACTCCCAATCTGGCAACCCAAATGCTGTTTTATGTATTATATGTTTTATGTGTTATGATTATTACTGATTAATTAAAGCATTAACAAAAAAAGTATTGAAACTATCTATGAACCTGTTGTGTATTAAATAATTGGTGATAACCTAATACAAACCCTTTAATAAACCCTTTGCAATTATTGTCAAATAATACAGGACCAGTCAGCTAATATTATTTGTGCGGATTGTAAGAGATTGTGTGTCCTATTATGCAATTAATTCAATATAACCCCCAAATAAGGCTTTTTTTTTTGCCTGTTTACAAATTTTACAATATTTCTTTTTTGTTATACAAGTGGTTGAATAGATAAGATAGTTTTTAGACTGTCAGAAACCTTAGTGCTAACAATATAATCACCCTTTAAAAAATACTGATCAAACCCTAGCTGCAAGCCACATGGGCTGAAGAGCCACGCTGAGGTCATGTGCTTTCTTGAGGCGGCTGGTCTGGATTGGGGTTGGTGCCAAAAACCTAAATGAAGATAAATTGGTCCCTGCAGGAGCAATAAGACAGAAGATGAATCCACTCTCCACGAGGAGGTTTCTTCTTCACTTTCAACTACTCTCTCTATCCTTATCCCTTCATCCCTCTATTGCCACATTCTCCTTGTTTTCCACCCCCTTTACTCCCTAAAACCATCAAGATGAATGTTGTCTTCTTCTGTGTTAATGAAAATGTGGTGGCACATACGTACACAAAAACACAATAGCGTGCGTGTGTTTGCACAAACACACACACACAACACAGCAGAGAGGCAAACAGGTCCGTGGAGTGATCCATTAACATTCTAATACGTTGCTTTTAAAGGCGACATGTGTTGTCTTATTAAAGCCTGACTGATAGAAGGGGCTGGAGAAAATCAATAGACAATGCACTAGAGATGGAGAACAGTACAAGTACACTGAGGAGAGGAGAAGAAAACAAACATGCCCTTTTTAGCTATTCGGCCCCAAAGCCTGGAGAATAGATCCTCACATTTACCCCTTCCAATAGTACTTGAGGCCCATTAGAATTAGTGATACACTCCTTCACAGTATTAACCGAGGAGAGCCAATAGCTTGATTCACGGTTGACTCTGGGGTGCATGTTGCCTCCGTCAGGGTTACACATGTAGTGCAGTAAAAGCCGCAGAAACATCCCATTCTCATGGTGTAAGTACACACTGTGGCCAAAAATGAGCAGGGCAGATAATTGCTCAGGGTACTCTCTGTCCTCACTTAAACCAATGTCTTAAATCCTTGCACATGAAATCACGCATCTATTGATTTACATGTGTGCTATCACATAGATTTGCACGTTTGTTTTGTTGTATTTTTAACATCTAATATGCATTAATGTTTTATTTTTTGGTTACAGAAATCAGCATGCTGAGTGTGGCAACCACAAGAACAAGAACAACAACACCAAAGTATTCAGCTTCTAGACAGCTACCCCTGCTGGGTGCCCTTTCTTTGATTTTAACATGTTTGTGCCATAAATTTCTAACATGGCAGACACAAGCCACTGCACACATCGTGTGACAGCACAATCAAAAACAATGAGAATTTAGTGAGTGAAACATCAAAAACATAACAATGATTAGTCAAGATTTTGGTTTAAATGTGGAGGATTATAGTTAATACAAATCTTGCACAAAACTAGTATGTGTAGTGTATATACTGTATCTGTAAAGAGTATGCCATATTTAGCACTTATAAAATATATATATATATATATATATATATATATATATATATATATATATATATATATATATAATGCAGTGTTTATGTTCCACATGAATCCTCTTCACATTAAAAATGAACTGACACCCCCCCTTTCCTTTTCACTTTTCCTTTCAGAGAATGTGGAGAGATGAGGATATTGATTTCTCATCATGTGTTGTCATGTCAGGTTACAACATCCTCTTTTACTTCACCACTACTGACATCCCCAGCTGTTGGCTTCCAGTGTCTTTTAAAAGCGATTCACTCAGTTGCTAGGGGAAGGAACCTTTTTTTTTATTTGAAGGAGGTAAAATCTAGAAATCCAGCATCCTTCACACCAACCCACTGACCAAACCAAACACTATATTTGAGGATTCTGCAAAAAAAGTCTGTGTGTGTGTGTGTGTGTGTGGGGGGGGGGGGTATTTAAGTAGAATTAAAATGGTTAAATAAGAAATAACCTACTAGAAATAGGGTATTGTATGTATTCTTTCAAATATTATATATATGATATTTCCAAAAGACAAAATTAGGTATTAGCAGTCAGAGATAGCCAAATCAAGTGGGTATCTGCCAAAGTTAGTCTTCTGGTAGAAAACTATGTAAAAAAAACGTGATGGAAATATAGCATATATGTTTGTTTCATTTATTCATTTGAGGAACGTTACAGTCTCCTCATGGGTCCACACAGATCTGATGTTTTCATCAGCTGCTATTTTTCGCCTTTTTTAAACGGATGTTTCAGTGGACGTTTAAGTCACACGCTTCACGTACGTCATGATTTATTTGCTAAGTCTGATTCCATTGCACTTTGTTGCATTTTTCTTTAATAGATACACCAACTTTTGGTTCTGTATGTATGTCACTTGTAGAAGTTCGTGTCTAGGAGAAAATAAAGAGGGAAAATGTATTTAATTAGCTTCACAAAAATGATTTAATGCTGTATTCACTACTGCCCATTATGGTCTGTGCTGTGTATACCAAACTCTCACACTTTGGAGTTCAGACTATCACAGTGAAACTTACTTGCTCACTTAGCTTGGGCTAGGCTAATTACTAATCGCCAGTTGGAATTTGATTACAATATACTCCCCCAAATGAGCCTTTATAGCACAAGTGCTGCAGGAAAGGCTGTATAGTGATACTTTTTCGTTTTTTTTACTTGCAATAGTCTCTTTGACAAAGAAGAAAGAGAAGGACTCCAGCTATGTTAGCAGTGGCTCTGACACAGTGGAAATGAAATGGCTTTGGGCACACAATCTCCCGAGAGGACCAGTAATGTTGAAAGTACAGGATAGATATGGATTAGCTGTTTCTACTATGTTTCTGAATTACTTGGCTGCCAGAGACACACACATCACTGTGCCAACATCCATGTATCATTCTTACTGAAGCAGCAGGAGTATGTTCATTACCCAAGGCTGATTCTCTGGATATTTCTTTATCAGGATTGTTCCTCTAAAATAACATTATGTCAGGAAAGGTTAATACTGATCTAACCCCCAACTATTACACAATTCTCTGTAAAGCCAGGTGTTCTGTGTGCTTGAATTGCCTTTATTCTATCTTCTTTTTGACCTGTAAAACAAAAAATGGCAATCCCCAATGAACACAGGAATCCAGCAAACTATTGTGTGTTGTCTGGTTCTCTAATATAACTAGCAAAGTTATGTAGCCCTACATCACTTGTGGCGTGGGCATTAAGATATCAGTATAAGTGATGGACTGAAATATTAACTCTAAGGAAACATTCAGTCTTAACTTTAAATGTAATGGCTTTTAAGCTGGGACACATACAAGCCAGGCCTACTGAACACAAACCACATGTCAGTTGTATATTAATGCTTTTTCATAACTCCTCTTTGTTTCCAACTTCACAGGTGATAACACAGAGGACAGTTGGAAAGCTGTTGGTGTTAACTACAACATTACCCTTTACTCTGCCAGCTTCAGACACAGAAATTAGAATTAATTTCAAAAGTGTTGAGTGTATTCAGCAATTAAGTGAATTGCCTTGCTTATTGTTGATACAAATGAGCCACTTACTTGCTATGAGAGGACAGGCTGAGAAAAACCAGCACTGCTATCTACACATTCAATCCTATGCTTAGTTTAGTTTTCCAGCTTCAAGGCTTGTAGCTGGACATCTTAAGTAACCATAGTAAGTAACATACAGTCCCAAGAAGAAATTTCAGAATATGCAAACCATGACTGAGGAGGATACTATATGTTATGAGAATGAGCAATGGATGGAAAACCTGCACTGTACTTACTACTTGTATTATTGCATTGTATTATTATACTGTAATATTATCATCAACCGGTAAACCCACTTTGTACTTTACACTCATTTTTATTTTATACTTATACCCACTTGGTACTTAATTTATCTGACCTGTATTATAGTGTATTATATTTTTTGCTTAGTACTTCTATTCCTGTGTGCACTGACGTGATAGTGAGCTGCTGCAACAAAAGAGTTTCCCCTCGGGGATCAATAAAGTATTTCTGATTCTGATTCTATATCAATCAAACTACTTCCAAACACCAAGCTTCCAAACCAGTGTACCAGTGCTTTTAATGAGTAATGTAAGCACTGCCAACAGTCCGATGAGGATGTAATGCTCTGCATAAAACAGTTTTGTTGGTTGGATATAAAAATCAAGACACAAGCTATTTTTTTACATTCTTACCACTCATGGGGCAAAAATGTAATGTTTGACCTGAGGGTGGGGACACAGGAAAGACTGTGTTATCCAACAGCAATTTTAGGACATCTTAACATGTCAAGCTCAACTCAACTCTTAGAAGACTTGGCTCAAGTTAGATAAACTGTATTTTGTTAAAAACAGTTAAATACTATAGCTAGCATGTTAACCTGCATACTACTTACTTACCACTTGTACAACTGGATTTTAGCAATTTTAGCAATAGTTGCTGACAGCTTTAGCATGTTAGCAAGCAAATGAACTTTTAGATGACTGTACATGTTAGTATGGTAATATTTAGCATGTTAACCTTCTAACATTAGCAGGTTAATGGCTTATAGTTAGCATGTAACATGCTGAGTATACCAATATCCTAGCACTGTAATGCTAGCATAATGGTATGCTAGCATGTCAGCCTGCTATGTTAGCATTAATCACAAAGTGATGGCAATTTACTCATTAGTTTTACAGGTATTTTGACATGAAGTGACGTGTTGGACAATTAGAAGTAATTCCTCTCCTGAGGACAATGAATTTCATGGCAACTCACCCAATAGCTGAGATATTTCACTCTGGACCATGACATACTGACAGGCTGAAGGATGGGCTGATGGACCAACCAACCTACACTGCCGTGCTTACAGCCATGACAAAAATTAATTCTTCCTCTTCAAAACTGTTATGTGTATTTTTTAAAAATCCAAAACAACCACAATAATAAACACTAATTTAACAATGTGCTACTTACATACAACTCCACCTATAGTATGTACAACTTCATGTAAAAAATTGCATGTACAAAGTAAGAAACTTTTAAATAATTTTCTTTCTTTCCACACTTAAGACTAATCTACATCTTGAGTTCAGGTAAAAAGGGAAAGGATTCAGGATTAAGAATCAAGAGGATTCAATTTCAAGAGTAATGCCATTATCAAATCTCCCACCGGACCCCTGCAGTATAAATCTTATGTCATACAACATATACACTGTCACCTGGTAATGTGCACAATATTACATCAGCCACAAACCATAAATCTCACACCTGCTCCCTGAAATCTCCTGCCTCCTCTCATTCTACACACCACTGGCTCGTGTGTCATCCGGCTCAAAGGAGCTACTGTATGTTTAAACAGACAAACCGCAGTTTTATGCTTCTTTCAAACAGCCTCTAGGAGCATTCTTCAACAGCCGTGTGGGGCTAAAGAGCCAAGCAGATTAGAGGACTGATTTATCAACAAAACATTTTGATGCAGCCAAATTCCTACTTCCTATAGATAAAAGATTTTTAAAAAGCTACAGTCTTTTGTCATTGTGTGTCGAAGAAGAAGCAACATTGCTAAACGTTAAGAGCTTACAGATAAGACTGTTAAGATCAACAGAGGGATGAGTTTTATTTGGAAAGGTCAGGCCACATGCAGGACAGGGAGGGAGGTGAGGATAAGGGAAGGAATAAAGATATTGTAAGGTAGAAACATGAGTTGATTCCGATTTATAGCTTTCATTCTGCATCTGAGGCATAGTTGTGATGGTGCAATGTGAGAGCTTTATACTAGGCCAGCAGGATGTCTTCCAAACATAAACAAATATAAACACACACAACAAATACAAGCATAGTGTCAACACAGTCTATTTTCACTGCATTCTCTTACACATTTATAAAATCTAATCATTTGTATTTAAATGCATGGCACCGATTCACGTGGGAGCTGCCGACTCTTAGCTCGAGCCAGCCTGGTGCTCGGGGTAGGGCACAGAGACAGCTGAGAGGAGTAGCCCCCTGATCCTGCACTCTGTCAGCTGTGTATGCCTGCTGTCATTCTCTGACAGCAGGCATACACAGCTCCATGTGCTCCTGTTGTTTGTCTGGTCCATTCTTAGGGTAGGGCATGTCTCTCACTGCAGCTAGCTCACAGAACCATTACACAATGCAATCTAGATTAGTTAGGCCACTGATGGGTGATTATCATAGACTGTATATAAAGATGGACATGTCAGCTTCCTAAAAGTGAAGCCAAAACATCTTGATCGCCCCCCAGGTGGCTGGCTACAGTATAGGTCATAAACCATGCTCTCTCGAAGTTAGCGGATGGGAATCAAGCCAAACAAAAAAATCAAAGTACACGTCAAATACATTTTTCACAAAGATGCACAATAAAAGATTGCTTTGAAAAATACACACAAGGGTAATTAAAAATGTCAAAGAAATGCAGTCATCATTTTGTTCATCACAAAAATACAACTTTGTTTCCTCAATGGTTTTACTAGACTGTCAGTTATCGCATCAATTTTTCTTACTGTTCTCTTTTTCAAAGAGGCAGCTCTTCTGCTCACTTAAGTTGTTGTACGCTCACCCTGCTGTCCAATTTTTACAGAATGCAGGTTAACAAACTAAACATTCCTTTAATATAGTGTACCTGGGCAAATGTGCACCTGCTTTTTAGAGGAAATTTCCCACACAAACTGACCCACATACAATTAACAACCTATACTGTTTTTCCTTCAAAAAATAAAAGTTATTGCAGTGATAACTTCCTGTCTGTGAGTATTACAACCTGCTGTTCAGTGTTACGATATCTGAAAAGCTTTTAAACCCATTACTCTGTTACTCCAACTGGACTTTCTGGATCCTATTTCATTGTCTAACCGGTACTTTAAAAACACGCCCCAACGTACACCAATGCAGCCCCTAGCTGTTCAACCCCCACTTAGGCCTCCACTAGTATGGAGGATAAATTGAATTGTCGCCGCTGTCTTCCATTACTGGTAATCAGATAGAGAAGTTACATCCAGCACAGTGGTGAATGCTGCAGCGAGTTCATCCTCAGCTGCTGAGGTTGGTACAGAAGACATGTAAACGTCATGTCCCAAATATGATCAAAGCCAGGATAAGACTTAAAATCAGAATACTAGAGTGCATGTGAATGTACTTATTGTAAATGTAATTCTACATTCACTGCTGAGCCCTCCAACGAGTTACCCTGCAATCCTACATGTTGCTGAAGTTTTAGCCAATGACAAGTGGTCTTCACCTGCCTTTTTATGTGCAAACCGTCCCTGCCAGCATGCATGACTTTCTATCTTTTCCAGCAGGAAGGACAGGTCAGATGATTAGAAGAGGTCTGGGTTGCTGTGACTCTGTTGGAGACCTGTGATAATGCTCAAATATTCAGGCTCGCACTCAAACATTGCTCTTCACACTTAGGTGTCAAAGTTACTGAAAACTTTGAAAAGCCTGGCATGGGCACTCAAAAGGCCAGGCAGATTCAAAGTAAAATTTTCTTCCATCTGCCTCTGCTTTCTAATTGAAAAAAAAAAATCCTCTTCCACAAGCAGCTTTTTAGGAGTCAACAGAGAATGAAATGTACAAGATAATTTTTTTTTACATAAGATTCCAAAGGCTGAGCAGGAAATGAGTTTGGTTGACTCCCTATGTTTTGCATTTTACCATGAATTAATTTAATGGCCATTAAACTCTTCATGCCATTTATCACAGGCTAATGCAGACACGTAGTTGTTAATCACCATCTTTTTATATCACCACCAACACTAGTAAGCACAGACAAGGTGTGCTGGTCAACCCTTGGAGATTACTTGCTTATACTGAGGGTTCATGTGTGTCCTCGGTGTCGGCTCAGCTTACTCCTCATGGCCATACTTTTTCCTGAAATTAACCCAGGTAACCAACGCTGCAGCTTGTTCTTCTTCAAAGAGGGAATGGCAATAATTCTATAGACCTGAAAATGTAAAAATCATACACATCTATGCTGCATAAGTGTAGGGTCTCGGCTGAATTTTGGTAGCGGTCAAAGACGCTGCTACTCTAGGAATAAAGCAATGAGTTGGCTCAGAAGCATATACTAGCATGCATGTTGTAAATGAGCCCCTGATAAAGCTTTAGAACACTGAGGCAGTGCAAAATTTGTTTTTAAAAAGCAACCGTAATATAAGAGCATGACAAGTTCCAGCACAATTAACTGAAATTATTTCTTTTATACCCAGTCCTTCAACATGACATTGTTTACCTTACATCTTGATAACAGGGATCTATTTTTAAACCTCAAAAAGTTCTTGAATCAGTAATGAATTCATCTGAATTAAAGAATAATTTTTTATGAACATGGCCTGGTGTGACATCCCCTTTGTGTATAAGATGCTATTTAATTTAACATTTCTGTTTGTGAAGTTGCTGTGTGCAGTGTTGTCCCAGGGTGCAGATGTCTCATTCTTCAAACCTTCTGCTGAGTAGGAAGTGTAGTAATTATGACTAAGCTATTTTATCACTGTCAATTAAGCCAGAAAACAAAACTGCTTTTATTATGATGTGTCATATTCAGACATAATGACATGCAGTGACTCATGCAGCCCTAAGTGCACACTCTTCAAAATATTTCTTTTTAATTTAAAAGTAATAAATACAGCCAAAACCTATTTTTTTAAGTATCATATGCTCATCCCCATGTAGCAGGGCTGGACAAAAAGGTATTTTTTTCAAGTATATGGACCATTCATGATTTTTAATACATTTCGCAAATATAAAAATGCTAAATTGAAAAAGACCTACATGTGCAAAACTGTTCCTGCGTCCTAAAAAACCATCCATCTATGATTGACTTTTGACTAAAGCAGGAATAGAGAGCTACTGTAGACTACATGAGAAGGAATTAAACTCTTCAGGTTTGGCGAGGACATGGGAGGATGTGTGTTCTTAAAGTCTAAAACATTTGAGGTTTTTATCTATGGACCAATTAGAACTGACATCAAAAGAGCTGCTCTTTTGCTGACTTTTGCAGTAGGTCACGTGTACTGTCAGTCAAGGAATAACAATTGAGAATTGATGCTGGAAAAGCAATTCTTTCTTCTTTCTTGAAGCTTGTAGAACCTGCATGACCCTTCTCCTCTGATGGGTCAAGTGGAATAATTAATTCAAGCAGAACATGGCAGGGCTCATTTTATTTCACTGATTTAAAAAATTGTCTTTTTACAGAGAAAACGTGCTTGTTTTAAAGTAATTAAAGTAATTTTGTTTTTTAAGGTAATTTCTTCAAGAACTTTTAACAGCTTTTATTGCAGGAGATTTATAAATATCAACATCAAGTTTCCAGTTCACATAATGCATCAGAATGGCCAATGCATGGACTGTGTCACTGCATTCACAACAAGTGTTATAAATCATATTGGAGCAATGCAAATGGCTCAGACTCAGAAAATACTCTGCTATTGGTTTTCTATATCTATTGACCACAAACTCTCACTGAAATGAGCAATGGATCGTCAGTCTGGTGAGTGACTATCCCATTGTCTGTTTTTTTATTTTCACTCAACCTGAATTTGCATTGAAATGTGTGATGGCTGACTCACCTCTGAAGAGAGTCCTGGCTTCATTAAGGCCCTTTTAGTCAACAGTGCACTAATTTAAAGTTGCAAAGCTGCATTGATCTACTGGTTAATCTGGTAAATTAGGCTAGTATGATTCAATTATTAATTACAGCAAAGCTTTTGGGGGGTGCAGGGGTTAAGTTAAAGAAAAGATGATTTGATTCCCAATAGCGGTACCTCCATCTTGGTTGGGCCTTCCAACTTACACAATTGGCCATGTTCGCCAGTGGGAAGCTAGTCGAGGGTTCTCGTCCTTACCATTGCACTATTGAGTGCTACTAATTGGAAAATAGTCCAAATATGTTGAAATAGAACAAAATTTAAGAAATAAGGGCCATTTACGCAAATGTATTATAACATCCCACTATATAAAAGTGTATGTGTGACTTCAAAATAAAACCATTGAGTTTTTAGGTGTAATACAAAACAGAAGCTTAATCCAACAAAAATGGAAGATAGTCTGTCATTTTGACAACTGCAGCACTAAAACAGATTTTGAATAAAATACATTGTAAATGTATTTATGTCCCATAAAGACACCGCTGCTGACTTAGATTGCTGTAAGGAGCCTCACTGAGATGACTGCACACTCAACAATATGATTAAAATAGTACAAAGTGGAGGCATCAATAAAATGTTACTGTGGCAGTTATTCTTGTTTTCCACGCAGTTCTCGGACTCACACATTTTTTAGCTTACATGTTTAAGGTGTGAAATCTTTAAACTGAACACCATCGTCACAGAACAGGGAAACATTTGGTGCACTGCCATGTCAATGAGAAATGTTGCCGTTTCTGTTCCTTCAAAATCTTGGGTTAAGTGTTCTTATTTATCCATCCTAAAAGTGTCTTATGGAAATTATGCAAAACCAAAAAAACATGATAAAGCCTGATTTCCCACAGAAGCTCAGTGCAGTAAGCCATTATCTGTGTACACCACTGTGTACACGGATATTAATACCTTCTTCTTACCTAGTAGCTAAACTCAATTGCATTATTCGGTTTGTCTACAAGCACAAAAGCACATGCTACTATCCTCTCCCTGATACCATTTTTTGCTGCTGTTTTCTGAAGTGAGTAACATTTGTCCCATTGTTAGACCAGAGAGCTGAAATGCACATTGAACCTCTCTCCCCTATCATTCCTTCCTCTACATTGCCAGCTTCAGCTCTGAACCTTTGGCGCTCCCTGATAAAATATTTAAGATCTGCCATGATTAAAGTGCATCCCTCTCACCTTGGCAGTAAAATCCATTAACCCTAGGAGAATCAATTCCATTGATTTCAATGATAGAGGCTGGAAATGTGCATGTGGAGGAATGAGCATGAGGTAAAGGTAGAGGGTGTGGGGAGGTGAAAGACACAGTACAGTGGTGAGGATGTGGGGGCTGTTGGGAGAAACTTTTGCTCACACAGTCAAGCTCCGGTATGAAAAATGCATGGGACATCAGTCAGGAACACAATTATTTGCATGGCTCAGAGGATTGAAGCAATGCAAGCCTCCTTGAGACAAGCACTCAGGATGCTCCAACAGTACAATACAGCTTAACACAGCATAGCCTAGTGCAAAAGGAAGACAGCCAGGCAAGGAGGGGGTTAGAATAAAAGGACACACACAAACTCAGAGAAAGGGCATGCGTGAGTGTGTGCCAAATAATCTATGTCATTGTTATCTTCACCATCATCACAATCATTACATTAATGTAGAACACAGACCACATCACTACTACACACACAGTGCAGCAGAAAATTGTGACCTTAAGCATCCTCTAGCACTCCGGTTCAGCTGCAGAGCTCATAATTTCCATCGCAGCTGATGATGTTTTTTTTCAATATACTTGATAACATGCAGGAAAGCATTTCAGTCTGTGGTGAGTGGGGATAATTACACTGGTACAGTCAGTGAGTGTTTTCAACAATGACAGTTCTGTGTACTGTGAACATTACTTGAGATAAAGCAGTCCGGGTGTGCTGGTAAATTGCCATGCCCCTACTCAGAGGCAGGGGGTCGAAACTTTTGAAACAGGTTTTAATCCAGAGCTGTCAAACCAAATAATGAAAGCCAAGTCCATATGGGTATTCACTGCTCCTTTTTAATTAGCCCAGAAGAAGCAGAGGGCAGATCATCAAGTTGAATTCAGTTTTACAGAAACCTGACTCACACACAAGACTATTTGTCTCACTCGAGACAACACTGTGTATCCATCTTTTGTGCCATTAGCAAAAAGTCACAAAATTATTATTGTGGCAGTACAGCACACGACCAAGTAGCAATACCTCACTAAACTCTTGCAGCAGCAGAGACACATGCAGATGGCATGACAGTATAAATCAGTCAAAATACTTTTTCTTCACAATTTGTAATTTCCAATTCCCTATGCACTACAGTCCTACAGTAGGCACTGCTAACTTTACTGTTGGCCTGTGTCATGTGCTGCTTCCATGACACATGGTGTCATCATGCTTTTCTTTTCACCTGCTCGCAGTGACCTTCAACTGGCGTGTAAGTGTGTCAGGTTAATGTGAATCCCCCTCAGTGCAGGTGCCCTATCCAACTGGTAGGAGTTGCTAGTGCAGCAACAAGGACATGAACCCTCACTGGCTTCCCACCACCCTTTTGGCCCCTTAAACACAGATTTTTAACTGTATTTTGCATTTTTATAATCCCTTTTAAAAACATGCTTTAACAATCAAACTAAACACTGAAAAATACCTTGATTTTCTTTTTTTTATGAAAATACTCACCCTGCACACTCCACTTTATTAGGTACACCTGTGTAATCTAATGCAATCCAATGCAACTGTTCTACCATCAAGTCTAATTTTATAATAATATAATATTAATAATTATGCCTATAATGTTCAGTTTTTGTTGTCACGGTCATAGAGGTGTTAATCAAATTACATGTTTTAGCATCACGGTCATAGTTAGTGGTGGTGTTGTACTGCACTGCATTTTATTAAGAGGTGTTTCTAATATTCTGCCCCTTTCATGTATGTAAATGGAAAGGACAAAAAATTAGAAACACCTCTCAATAAATGTAGTCATGTAGTCGGATCTGTGCGTGACCACGTTGGAGGTCATCATGCACAGATCCAAACAAACTCAAACAAAGCAGGGGAGCCAA
Organism: Siniperca chuatsi; assembly: GCF_020085105.1. NCBI lineage: Eukaryota > Metazoa > Chordata > Actinopteri > Centrarchiformes > Sinipercidae > Siniperca > Siniperca chuatsi. Next base: position 11,719,837 of record NC_058044.1, on the reverse strand, counting down.
AATGGAGGACATGCTCTATTTGTTCTCAAGATGGCGTAGAGCGTAGCTAGTTATGGTAAAACACGATCTGGGTTGTTTGAGATGTGTGTGTAAGTGTGTATGTGTAAATGTGTGTGGGTTAGTGAAGAGGGGAGAGAAAGAGAGCCGAAAGAGCCGAAACGTCTTGATTCTGAAAACAGTGTTCAGATGACTACGACTGAAACCTTTTCTACAATAGAACACTCCTGGACGAATGAGGGACTACACCGTCCCACACAGTGTAGGGTACAAGAGATCTCAAATGCCGTGGAAAGACATAATAGCTGCCCCTTTATCACGCAGGAACCTGGCAGTGAACTTACATTCAACAGCCGTGTTACTGGGCTTTGATTTGATAAAGCAGTTATTAGCTTCCACAGTGGCTAAAGCTAACACAGATAACGGTCCAACAGCGTGGTACCGACACAAAAATTAAACATGCTAAGCATGAAAACACACAGCAGAAACAGGACACAGCGATCTGTTACTTTCCACAATAATGCAAAGCACAGTTCACAACAATGAAGCTTAGATGAAATAAAACACACACACATAAAAAATACACAGTTATAAACTCGATCTCTGCCCATACACAAGCCTCTTACTTGAGATTGTTCGATAGCGATTTAATGCATCAGTTCGTTGGGATTATACGGCAGATGCTGACATGGCCGGGGCGGCTTGTCCAATAGGTATCCAGGGTTTGAATTCAACTTAAATCTCATGTCCAGGTGTGATATGTGCGAATTAATGGCTCGAGGAGATTTGGGGCTGTTTCTATGAGTTTAGGCTTTTGGTTGCACATACAGGCCTTTGTTCTTTGTTCTCCACACGTGGTGAGGCCCAACATTATTAATGATTCCCTCAAGGTGACTTCAAGTATTAAAAGGCACATACAAGTATGTTTTGGCCCTGATCACAAATCGAAAAAACAGCTGTAGACTACCAAGTTTGACACGCCTTATTTTTCACGAGCTACTTGATCCAAATATCGAAGGTCATGGTTAAACACTATTAAGTTGATCACCTTAAATTATTGATATGATATGAATGAAAGTTTAACTGGGAGAATGCGCTGCAACATTAGCAGGCTGAGGTGGACAAAACACAGTAGAATACAGTAAAGAAAGAACCGAGCTGCGTTATTTTAGCCGATGCCAATTCTTTAAAAGATCCCTGGATCGGCTGAGGACATCCCTAACAAATATGAGATCCATACCTCACAATTATGAGAAAATGACCTTTAGACTATCAACCGTAAGTGAACGGTCAAACTGCTACAGCTGAGTGTAGATTGGTATTGCACTGCGAGAGACAGTTTACTTCCTGCCAGCTGCATCAACAAATGCTGCAACAGGAAATAAACTTGGATCCAGTGACTAAGTTGTGAAATGATCTATGGAATAGTGACTGGTAGACAGCTACAACAACATCAACATTACTTACTGACACCAATTTCTCTTAATGCCTTAATCCAAGAAGAAAATATACGCTAATTTATTCAGAAAGTGTCCTGTCTTCTTAAATGGTGACAAGTGTTGATCAAATTCTCATTTTCTCATAAACTTGAGAGAAAGATCTCTTAATACCATTTTCACACACATATACAGTATGTCCACATATATTACAGTATAGTAATTTTACATGTACTTAACTGATTACATTTTCTGTTTTAATGTCTTGTAACAATTCTCCCAAAGTTGAATTCCTTTTATAAGGTTATATAGAGAAATATTTTACAAATATAATGTAAACCATCAATGGAGCTTTTTTTGTAAGCTAAGGTTGAACTGTGAGTGCATTTTCGTACCATAATGTACTTAATTATAATGTATTTATCAAATTAGTCAGCAGTGTTGTAAGTGACAACACTAAATTTGTCACAAGTTAAATATAAAGGTGTTTATCTTCAAAAGACAGTTGTGAAAATGTAAACATACTGTGAAAATTAGCACTATCTGCTGTATGCAGATGGAAAGAAAAACAGTTATTAAACACACACACATACACTCAGCATGGCTGCATTTTCAAAGATAGTCTCACATCACATTCATACAACAACTGAGAAGCTAATATAGGCCTGCAACTAAGTTATTTAATTTGGCAGTTCATGTAATGATTAATTAATCAGTTAAGCTTATAAAATATAAAAACTAATAACTTACTTTGCTTGACCAACACTCAAACAACCCAAATCATTTCATTAACAAGGATATAAAATGGAAAAAAGCAACAGCACCTTACACTTTTAAACCAGTAACTATCAAATGTTTCTACTCGAAAAATAACCTACATGATAAAGCATTATTAAAAACTGTCCTTGATTATTTCTATGGGGCTAATAGATTATTCTACTAATAGTTTCAGTACTAGTCACACACATGTATTTTTAAGAGTGAATAACTTTGTCTGATGCATACAGCAGCAGCATTACTATCAGATCACACCTTATCTTTCAATGACTGCACATCTCACTTGTGCATTTGTAGGACAACAGGCTTAAAACACACATGCGCACACATGTGCAAGCACACAGGGCAACCAAGAACACATCTAACAGCTGGAGTTTGATGTAGACTGTGAAGCATTGGGCAGAACAAACTTCTCATTCAACTGAAACATCAAAAAGCAACTTATTATTTTAACCTTTTTAAATACTTTTTTTTGTAGGACAGATACATATTATTTCAGGTACATATTAGTACTTTCTCTCTCTCTCCTATTACTACCTTCTTCATCTGGAAACCTGCATATGCATTGCTACACAGACATATAGAGGGAGACTGATTCAGTCAGCATTTCATAATAAAATCTTTGTCCATGATTGAGCAACTGTGGGACATTTAGCCACAGTAGGGTTTTTCCCCCCAAGCTGCAAACCCTCTTGTCAATTTGTTGACTGGTTGTTGTAATGAAGGGCGGCCAGAGAGTTTCCCCAGCTAACCGGAGAATGAGGTCCTTCTTCCATGACGGAGCTTAGCTGTGGCTTACCAGACCTCATCACAGCCTTAACAGGAGAACTCTTGTGAAGTGCAGTGCAGCAATAGACAAAAGGGTTGATTAAGGTCAGCGCTCTCTCTCTCGCCATCCTACTCTTTAAATCTAATATTGTTATATTATTAGATTCTCTCCTACCAAATCTTGAATGTGTAAATGTTTACTATAAAAATAACAAGCCATAGTACCAACAAAACAACAATATCAAAGTGTACCAAAGAGGAAGGTTCATATACTATAGTGTCTAATATACATGCGCATGAACTTGCTTAGTAAATATAGGAGTCTGACAAGTATATTTTGCTATTTCTTGTGTAGCAGTGGACATTCTAGCCTGGTGCTAGAGTTAAAGTCAGGAGTCACCAAAAACATTAAGGTTTGTCCTGTGTGGGACCTTAATATCCACAGCACATTTCATTGACAAGAGTCCAGTTTTTGAGCTATGTTGTCTGGATAAATATGTTGGTCAAAGGGAAAATTTGAGCATCACTAGACAAACGATCAGGGTTGACCAATAATATTAGGAACCCCAAATTATTCATACTAGATTTCATGACAATTTGGCGAGAAATTCGATGATATCTCGCTATAGACCAATGTATTAGACAGACAAATCAACAGCCTTGCTGCTGGTAAGACAAAAAAAGGCTAACCCATCTTTTACAACTGAAAGATAAAACACACAAAAGCAGCATAAACGCAGGACATACAGTACAATGGGCTTTTCGTATTCTTATCCGAAAATTCTCTTACTTTTTTCGGTGACATTTCCTTGTACGAATGTTCCAAGTCAGATTCCCAAAACTCTCTTCATAAATCACTTGTTTCAGCCTTACGAATGTCACCTGTTTATGAGGAGGTGCCCTTTTGTGAGATGTGATCATTAGTATAATCAACGGCCCTAAAATTGCCATATAAGGCTACCTGTTCCGCTCTGTCTGTGGGCAAGGTTCACAAAAATGTTACCAAGGAGTAAAAAGAAGAGAAAGGCAGACTATTTATACATGACTTGAATGACTGGTATGGGCCACTCATAAATTTTGTTCGTGCCTAAGAGAAAATTCTCAATGAGAAAATTGGTGAATACCACAAATTCTCCTAAATCGCTTGTATGTGCCACTTAAGAACAAATCTGTTCTTAGAAGTGTTTTGTTCATAAGGCCAAATGTCTCACATATTCTGAACTGAATTTATTTTCCCTCTCATATTGCACAGAACATCCACAGCAGCTAGAAAGACTTGAGACATAGAGAAGCATAAATCTGTAGCTTTAATTTGGCATCGATAAAATTAAGTCCTTTAGAACATGCTGAACTTTGAATTAAGAAACTGTAATTAGAATTTAATTAGATTAAAGTATAGTACAGTACTGGCACACATGATATAAATAAGTGCTGTGGTATCCACAGATTAAGGATATCAATCAATCAGCATCTGTTAGGACATAACAAGCACCAGTCAAGTATATAGAGTGCCAATTAAGCTGCCTACACTTCCTTATTAGGGCTATGAAGCTATTTTTAATATTCTGTTTCGCCATTCATTAGAAATTACAAGTAATTAAAATAAACACACTCTAAAATGCACACGTCTCCACCTTCCTTTAATGAATATTGCCAATTTATTCAATGCAACAGCCATTCTTGGGCTAAGTGGTTATTTTAAAGGTAAACAAGTAAGAAGGGATTCTCTTACTTTCGACCGAAAGTAGTTTTAAGTGTGGTGGTGTTTGTGTACTCACTTGTGTCCACATTCAGTTAGTGCCTACCAATAACAGTTTCTCATGTGCGTGAAACACTGGAAAATTTTGCTAGTAATCAAGACCTGACTCAAGACCACATGTGGAGGATTTTGGTCCCATCTTGGAATTGATGGCACTTTTACTCGCTTGCACAGCAAAGAGACATAAATTTATCGTGGACTGAATGTGTACATAATTGTAATTATGATGTAATCAATCATCCTTGTTGCATCAGCTGAAACGAAATGGCTTTTATTTTTACTGTGCTCGGATCCAACAACCACTTTTTGATGGCCCCATCAAATCCATTTTTAAAGTGAAATATGTCTGAACTTTACAAATCAGATGTTCACTTGTCACTTAAATACTGTAATATATGGGTTCCTACACAGCAAGCGAGCAGAGCTAAGGTGCAAACGTGTGATAAACTGTTCTGTTAAAGGCCTAGACTGTCTGATGTTGTCCTTCCCTGTAACAATTAATGTAAATAGTAAGTAAAGTAAGTTTTCCATGAATCTATCTAAAAGAAAACATGCTAAACAAGTCAACATGCGCCATAAGTAAAACAGGTTTCTGAAGTCATACTTTGTACTGCACTCTGTATTTTTAAAGTCAGGGCTACAGCTCAGCAGTGTACTTAAAAAAACCACTCCCAGAAATCCATCACCACTATGGTCTTTACCCCTTAATTGTCTGCTAAGCAACAACAATGAGGAATCAAAGCCTTGGAAGATAAAGAGAAGCCATTAAGCTTACACTGCTGCACCAATCATTATCAGCCAAATCCCAGCGACAAGGCTCATCACGGGTAAAATAAAGAATAGATAAGGCGGGAGCTAATGATGATTTTTCTCTCAGCATCCAGAATGAAAAGCAACAAATGGGCGATAAAAAGCCCAAAGAGGTGTCACAGAAAGACTTGAGGGAACTGACAGAGGCTAATCACCAGGGTTAAAAGCTTTCTGAAAAGACAAGACTGAGACAGCCCAATCACTTTTATGACTTGCTCAGAATGCTGGTACATGGATTATATTTTTCTCATGGCAAAAACGGTGAAGAGAAATATCTGGTATCTTCTGCTCCATGGTAACAAATCCAACAGAGTGAATATTTGGAAATAATATTTCTAAAAGAGGTGATGCAAATGAATGAAACATTCTTCCTGCTATAATTTTTGCTTTCCATAACATCTTAATAACTAGACAGCAGAAACCCACCACTCTCAGGCAGTTCAAATAGGGGCAGTCTCTCAAAGGACTTTTCTCATTTCAATCTAATGACATAACTCTTATAACCTTGATTTAATTAGCCACATTGACATATGAAGCTGTCAGACTCCACCACAACAGATGCATTTCTGTGATATACAACACAGTTCCCATTTATCAGGCCCACTTAGAGTCTTTTTTTAATGAGTTTTCCTTGCCTATTGTCTTTATTTGTGTTAAATTCAATCTGCTGCCTCAAAGTGAATTTCAATATAACACTTTGGGACTCCCTAAAAAGGGCAAACATGCACAAGACATAATTACGCTCTAACAAAGGATCTGTAATCAAAGATTTACCATGGAATCAGGCACGTCAAGTACAAGCAACTCAATATTTGCCAATAAGCTTTAATTCTAATTTAAGTGAAGCTACTGATGTCCTGTAACATGTCATAAAGTGCACATACGTCTCTGTACATGCACTGAATAAAAACCCTTCACCCAAACACCATGCTTTGAGGTTTAACCATGTCCAGTTCAAATAATTTTTACTGTAACAGTGCTTAAGTGCATGAAGCATTATTGACACCACAGATACTGAGCATATTCACATAAGCAAATGTATGTACAGTATGTGTGTGTTGCTAAATGTGCTTTTATTTTATTTATTTTTAACAATCGGTTTACTTATTGGAGAATAATCGTGACTTCGAAGTTATTTCCTCACATTCCCTTGTCATAGCTGTGGAGAGAGGATCTGGCCCTGCTGTGTTGAGCCTTATTTTGCTGAAGCTTTGATCAGGAGGTTCACACAGGCGACAGACTATACCACCTAACAGGGGAAGTACTGCAGTGCTTGCACAGCGGGTGGGGGTTGATGCAGGGACTTTCCATGGCAAGAAAACTCTGCGACTCAGAAAAATAGCACTACCTTATGTGTTCTTATTCTCCATTAATTTTTGTGTTGCCCAATTTTTTCTGATAGATTTTTGATATCTGGCTATTATCATTTCACACAAGTTAAAAGAGTTGTATACAGAGTCCAATCAAGGCATATCATCAGAATACTTAGAGAGGCTATAATATTTTTATTTTATTTATTAACAACAATTACATGACTACTTGTATGTGAAAGGGGTTGCTCATAGTGACGAACCCGCAGATAATTATCACCGGACTCTGCAGTTCCCCTCAGCTCTATGGAGTTTTATAGCTTCATTGTTTTGATTTTCCACCCATTTACTGTTTACTTAAATGTTTTGGTTCACTCTCATGGCGTTGTTTTCCGCCACAGCACACGCTCTAAACACAGACAATACCCTACCAGCCCAGCCCAGCCCCCAACGTTAGTGAGTCACTGGAATATATAGTAGAGGATCATTTAGCTAAAAGGAGAGTGAATATTGGACTTACATTCATAAGTTGGCCAGTCACATAACTCCAAATGAATGCTAGTATTGCTCCGTATCCGCTGGATGTGTAAATAGACAATTTTTTTTGCTATAACTTAAAAGGTGATTATATGATGAAAAAGTTTCATGAAGTTAAATTTGATGTCTTAAAAATGTAAAATGTACCTTATCATAACCATTACAAACATTGCCTTGGGTAATACACCAAAATTTCTATCTAGTATATTTTGAGCACAATGAGATGGGAGCAGTGGGTTGTGGGACAGTGGAAAAGCTGTCTCCTATTGCTCTTGCTGCTTCACTGCATGCTGTACCTCAAACTGCACCAGCTACCTCCATAATTGATGAAGCACTTCACTTCTAGTTCATTTCAAATTTCACTTTTGCTGTGGACATCTCCTCCTACATAAAAGTCAATATATAGATGATCAATGGCAGTTTGTGTGGGTCCTGGCCTTAAACAAAAACAACTGATTGAATAAGGTTCAAGATTTATTTCACTCCGTGTTGACAAGAGCAATGGTTAAGTGAGCTAAGATCCTTCAACACAAAAACATGAATGTTAACATGGGCCAACAGTCACATAACATTTACACAAGAGGGCTGTTGACATTTCTCTACTGTTGCAAAGGTACAAAGCAGCTTTAATGTGAAATCTCTATAGACCCAGTTTCTTCCTTGATGTTCCAACCTATGAATCCTGCTGTAATTGACTCTGCTTCTGACTTGATATCTGGAGGCAATGATTTGCCTTTGCAAATGCATGTTGATAATATCTGTATGACTATTGAGTCTATACAATACATGCTGTGAGCAGCAGTGTGTGTTTTGGAGCTGTCCTATTATTATTACTTGCCAACCAAGCAGAAGAGAAGAGTCGATGAAAGCGGATGGGGGAGGGAATAGCTGCCTGAAGGCATCAAATCATTTTAAAGGAACCTCAGATCCAAGTGGAGAACAAGTAGCTCCACAACAATCTTAACTACTGGGATACATGGATGACATGCCTTAGTCCTATACAATGTACTGTACAGTTTAAGGGAGCTGTTAATGTTAAGGGTAACTCACAGTGAGATTAATTACAACTACTCAGTTTACAACAGAAGGTTTTTCTAAGAAACCAATTTACTGTTATAACAACCACTGGCACTACAGTACATGATATGGGCCATGTAGGTTGCAGCTATTCTTTTGCTGTTCTACATCATTTCCCCCAGACTGCACCGTTTGAAGCAACATTTACAACTCAACTGTCTATCTAACTGTCAGGGGGGTTCTATTCACAGGGAATTGAGCCCAAGAACTTCTAAAATGTTTCAAGCAAAACTCACACAGCAGATAATCTATCCATTCATCTACTTATCCATCCATCTGATATAATCACAGCTAATTTCACACTCATGTCACATAATCTCAATTTATCACACTGGCATATGGAAAGGATAAGGCTGATAATATTCTACATTCTCCTCATTGTCAACAAATCCAATGAAAAGACCAAAATCAACAATAAATTGATCCTACTAACAAATATTGCCTGTGTGGCCGAAGCCTGATATACTGTAGTTTACTCCTCTGTGCCATAGACATCCATTGTTGTCCAATAACTATTAAAAACACAGCGTTGCACTGGGTGATGCATTACGATGAACATGGGCAATGTAGTTTGAGTCAATCCCACATACACTGTCTTGCTGCCATAATACTCACTAAAATGGTGTTTGTCTTTTTATGGGATTTGTTGACAATAAGAAAAATATATAACAATGCCTTACATGCCTTATTCTTTAAAGCTCATTGGAACAGTTGTGCAGCAACATAGATTTATACTGTAGTTACAAGAACAGTCTGTAACTTATTGCACCACAAAAAATATGTTTCCTTTAATCTTTTATTAAAGTATTTTTCTTCTTTGTTCTCAAGTGTCTCATCAGTACAGACATTCAGATCAATGCTTGATCTGACTGGGAAAAGTGGGTAAGTCAATCGTTTTTTGTAATTTAATAAATTGCACCTTTGTACAATAACATTCACTAATTAGAAATGGAGCAAACTTAACATTCCTCTACTTACTATACTATAAGATTTGGTCTAAACACAGACTCAACACTGGCTTACCAAAACCTAGGGATATCTCCAAATTTCCAAGCCCGTATGTCAATGTACTTAACCATACGGCATTTTTACTCAAATCAACAAATACAGCTTTTTTCATGCCTTCCAAGTCCAGACTAAAGTCAAAGGAAGAAAAGGCATTTGTGGTCAGTCAGAGCCCCAGAGCTGTAAAACAACTATAAAGTTGGTGAATCATCTTTTAAGTCTTTTTTATGGGCTTTGTAAAGGATTGGCCAAGTGGTGGAGGGAGAACACCCAGAGGCCAGAGTAATCTTCACCCAGTGTATGTTTTATTAGTTTTATTGTAGTTTACACCAGACAAAGAAGCATTTTGGGCTGGTTTTGGTGAAGTTGTGAAAAACTTTAGGGGAAAAAAAGTACAAAAACTTTTCGAAAGAACATAAGGAAATCCATCAGTCAACAAAAAGAAAACCTAGGCTAGGCCCATGGCTGTTGGGCAGCTAGCAGCAAGCTTCAAGCAGGTCTGCATCTGAACTGACCTAACTTTGAACTCCAACAATGAACTACCCTAAGGAGCTTCTACCCCATGCTTTTAAACAGGAAGTTAATTCATAATCAATTAAGACATTCAAATTACATTCCTATGGGAAACTATTTATAATCATTATTCTAATTTTCCTTACAGAAATATTAACAATATTAAAACAATTAAAAACCCACTCTTTACTCTACTCAATATGATACAGTCTGAGTTCCCTCTCCTATGAAGCCCATGCACCATATTCACACAGCGGCCATTTTCCTCTGATGTCACGTTCAGGGTAGGAAGCTCAAATGCTGTTATCAAAAGGATAATGTCTTACTGCTGTGTTCCAGGTTGCAAGTCGTATAAACGTAGGGAAGCTGACGAATCGTTATCATTTCACCGCTTCCCGATTAATCAGCGACTATAAAGACAATGGATAGTGAAAATCTATCACAGAAACTGATGAAGCAGGACCAGGCTATGCAGGAGGGCATTTGAGGAATCAATGGGAGAGTGTTTTCATGTCTCACAGTCAACAGTTAGTAGAGCAATACTAACTTGCGCAAATTAGCTGTTTGTCATGTTTGGTTCATTACCTGTATGGCTCATGTACAGTGTGCAGTGTGCTCATGTGCAGTTTCATGTAGGAACTATCGGTAGAAAGAAAATAGTTCCTACATGAAACTGCTCACAACAAATCTGGAAAATATGTAGTTTTAATTTTGGGGTGAACTGTCCCTTTAAAAGGGGTTGATTGGTGTGAGCCTCTCTGGAGAGATTACATTTGTGAGCAGTCTGTATGTGGGCTCAATTTCTGACAAGGAAATAACTAACAGTCTGTTATCTTGTCACTGCTTGAAGAGGGGGATGAAGTAATGAGGGTTTCCTCATTAGTGATCTGCTGTCAGCCATCAATGTGTCACTATGCCACCATTTCTCAGTCAGAGAAGGCATTTCACCAGGGAGGAAGTTACCACCACTGAAAAAACTGCCAGATTGAGAAATCATGTGGAGAGAGCCATAAGGAGAATCAAGTTCTTTCTCTGTCTGGGGACCGTTAACCAGTTACAGTAATCCATTAAATTATAAGACCAAGGAAAAAAACATAGACACAGCACACATTCTCACACCAATCATGGTGTGATACAAAACAGCCTTCACCTGTGGGGGAAAAAAAGGACAAATTCATTCATAATTTTGGTCTTCAAAACCCAGAGTATCTCTTGTTTCCATTACACTGTCTTAATCAGGTATCCACTGATGTGCCATGCTATCTCAAAGTGTAATATCTGATTGAATAGCAAACCAGAAATACACTTCAGCCTATGAACCAGAATTTTAAAATCCCTTTGCACTAACCATGTTGATGATTAGATACTGTTTCTTGTTGTAATTATGAAGCTCAATAGGAACATAAAAGAGAATGAATGACACAATAGATAATAAAAAAAATTAAGTTATATTTTTTTTATTCAGTCCTGTGGGATGTTTATGTTGACAAGGAAATGACAGATCTGAACTGGGAATTCACAAATCTAAATTCATTTTGATTTACAGTTTTGTAAAATTAAATTCCTGAGATGGATTGGCGACCAAGGGTGTTTCATCAAGAAACTGTGGGTATGGAAAATTAATGAATGAATAAAATACTAAGCTATCCATGTCAAGCATGTAGATGAAGTGTAAAAAGTGGAGGTTTGGAAATTCAGAAACAAACATTTCTTCTCCCTTTAATAGGTTACCATTACTCAAAAAATTATTTTTCTAAGGTAGTTGTCATTCCCTCCCAAACTGAAACCATATCTATGAACAGCTGAACACTTTATACATTTGTGTAATGAGAAGCAAATTTGGTAATAGCCAATAAGCAGAATACGTTGAGTCTCATCAGAGCAAAAAACTATTGACAACTGAACTTTGAGGTTTGCAAGTTTTGCTCCGGGTACTAATTATGCCCTCCCACAAAGTAAATCAAAGTGGACTCTCTCAAGATGGAAATCATCCTTACAAATCACACCATTCTGCGTGTGTCCAGCCCATTTGCCCCATGATCTGATGGTGATATTCATGGCCATGCTTGAGGGAATAGGAGCCATCCTCCTTTCTAATTAGGTATGGGCAACTCCTGTAGCTGGCATTGTTGGGGCATTTGATTTCCAGAAGGCCATGGCAGGGGTCTGCATTTAGGTCTGAGACTGTCCTATCAGGTGTGCATCCTAGATGGAGAGCATTTGCATTCAGCACAAAACCACAAGGGATAATCTGATGACCTGTTATTTCTGAATACAATGTTGCTGCCACAGGCTCTAGCTTGACTCCTCTTTTCATTTCTTTTGTCTGGATGGACTTCTGTTTGTGTAGTGAGGAGGCAGTACACTGAAAGTCTGAGCGCCTGAAGCAGGCCCGTTTGAAATTGTATGCCGTTATGCATTCAGATCGTACCTCATGCCACACTTTACAGGTGCTCTGGTGCATGGTTTCCTCCTCAAGTCGCAGAGATTCATCATAAGAAAGCTTAAGCCCTTCATAGACATCAGACAGCTCCTTGGGCAGTACACTGGAGTAGTTGCGTGGCTGTGGGAGAAGAGGGAGAGAGGGAACATTGCCAGAGAGGACAAGGGTGCTCAGGGTCTGGTAGGTGAGAGCAGATCCATGTGAGAGGTCACCAAATTCAGTGGGCACATATTCCACATATTTTCTGTGTGTTTCCAAAGGTTTCACCATCTGGCAGTCGCTTTCATATTTTCCAAAAGAGAATGTGCAAAGGAGTCACAGGGCAGAAGTAAGGGACAGTAAATCTTTGGTCCAATGCCATAATTTGATATATTTTGGTTATCATGTGTCTTGGGTGGTTTGATTTTATTTATTTATCTTCAGGAAAGTAGCTGGTTTGGGGTTTATACCTAATTCACGTGAGGGGACATGCCAAGTCTGAGGTAATGATGTTTTACTTTTGTTTTGGGGGCTGACTTACATCCTAATTTGCTGTAATGGGCAAGAGTGCTTAGCTTCGCAGGTACAGCCGGTTTGCTGAATCCTCTCAGCTGCACTTGATAATTCAACCTGGAAAAAAAACAAACAGTGACATACGTTGTTAAACACAGTGGCCTAACCTTAATTTTTTTTCTTCACATTCAGACCATGCAGAAAACATGAGGTAACAGGGGTCCAGCGGTGATGTGTGCCCATGGGTGATCTATTTTAAAACTTTTCTTACCAATAATTACCATGATATAACATCTATCACTGGTGTATTCACTAAGGTGTGTTACAATTTAGACTTCTTAGCTTGGTTTTGACTAAGCATCAGAGATTACAGTCTGAGGATTTATCTGAGGGATTTATCTGAGGGAAAAAAAGTTCTGTCCAACCTTCTCCGAAATGTCAGATTCAGCGGCGGGGGATTGATGCTATAATGTTCTGAAGGAAACCCTATCTATGAACAGTTGAACAAGATCTGAATTTTTTTGAGACCATATACATTAATTATAAAAAATAAGAATAAACACAAAGCAAATGTAGTAATAGCCAATAAGTGATGAGATTCTACTTGAAAATTCACATCCAATGGGAAACAACAGAACGCCCTGAAGAGAAAACGTTGTGAAATACATTGACAGGTGAACTGTGAAGTTTGCAGGTTTGGCTCCTGGCACTACATACAAGATTTGATTTGGATGTAGTGATGTAATTTATTTGATTGCTTATGTATCCCTTGACAATGCTTGTCACTTGTCCTCTGATCTGGATAATGAAACAACTGTAAGTGTGGCCTTTTGAAAAAACAAGGGCCTCTTCTTATTGCTTACTCATTTTAACCTCACCTTGTAGGAAGGCTCATTTTTACACATACTATGGTGTGCCTTTGCCCTGACAGTGGTGGTACTGCTACCCTCAAGTTTGACTGAAATCAAAACAAAATGTTTGTAGTATGTCACTTGCATTTAATATTACTATTAATATCAGAAAAGACTAGAATAACGCTCATTCATTGAACAACAAATAAAACAATGAGAGGTTAAGTTAGCAGTGATGCACTTGCTCCACTGTCATATTTCTGTATCAATGATGCAAGTTGATCATGAAACCATATAACTTTAGTTACTTTTTAATATTTGCACAAGCAAATGGACTGATTTATCATCATCTGAAAACTTGAGTAGTGCCAACATTGACATTAATTGCAAACTTCACATTTTCTAGCCTAACATTATAGCGTTTCCAGTGCGGGACGGGCAGGCACCGGTTCTTACCTTCAACATCGTGGATGTAAGCTTCAGTTCAGTTGCTGTATCCTTTTGGGGATCCTGGCAAATTCATCCGCTCATTTATCAATTCAAAGGAAAGTCAAGTTTTTCGGCCATCTCACCATTCTCGCAAAGGCTTTACTTGACCGTGTTCAAGCTTCTTTCAAGCTAGCTTTTATGTATGGTGAAATGGATGTTCTCACCTCCCGTTTGGCAGTTTGGACCCATGACCAGCAGGTAATGTGGGTGGGAGTTTATGCAAAAAACATTTGACTAATTGAAGTTGAATATAACCAATAAATTAAATTGAATTTTATGTATTAATAAATGAATTGAGTGGTTATTTCATTAACAATGTGAATGATGACGCATCCTGAAATGACCAGAAATTATTTATGTTAGCAGGTTAGCCTGCTGTACCCACATGTCCATATGCTAACATAACTTAACCACAGAGGCCTGAGCTACATAACTAGGACTGCAGATCTATTGTGCCGGCAGGATAGAATAAATGACAGAACTGCAGAAACTAGAATGTGTTTGGCCAGTGTGCATAAGACACGGGTCAGCACCGTGACAGGCCTATTTTTATAAACCTGCTTTTTATTGACTTTTTAATTTGGTTTATTTACTAATTTAGTTACATACTATTTTATTATTTTTGCACAAGCTATATATTGCCATCTCCATTTTTTAAAATTATTTACAGTTGTTTCATTGTTCCTTTTCTGTAACTGTTCTTAGATGGTTTTCACAGTTCTCTGTTTCCCTGCTGTTACCTGTTAAGTACTTACTGACTATAAAACATTTTGTAGATTATTTTTAGAAACTGCAATAAAACCAAAATGTATTTTCATTAGATGCAAGCAGCATGCGATGCAACACTATATAGGGAGGTATTTTACAGCTAAAAACACCAGGCGTTATCTAGAAGTCTTGCAGGAATTGCTTCAAAGTTACAATAACAGTTATAGTATAAAAATGATTCCTATGCCGGTGCCGTCAGAGAACAAGTTTTTCAGAACCTGTACGGTAACCCTGTACTTCATCACAAAGACAAGTTAAAGATGAATTTCAAGGAGGGAGATCTGTTAAGAATATACAAACTAAGAGTAGTGTTTAATGAAAAATATGAACAGTTATACAGAAAAGTTGTTTACAGTGTCTAGAGACAAAGCCTATCAAGTAGAAGAAATTGCGGGAGAGCATAAGCAAAGCAGTGAAAAGTATGTCTTGGTGTGCTGGAAAAACTATCTGGAGAAGCTGCAGTCCTGACCTTAAAAATGTGTAAAAAAAAAAAAAAAAAAACAAAAAACAAGTAGTAACCCTCTCCAGGTTTCAATCAGGGTCAAATTTCATGATCTCGCGGATCATGGATCAAAACGAAGGATTTTATGTGACTTTACCCTCCAACGCCAACCTCAATGCAAGTTCTAGTTTTTGCGTAGATATACCGCAGCATATTGATTTAGAGGGTCCGTGGTAGGTAGCCTTGACAGAGATTTCATACCCACACAGCTGGATTAACATTCCTATAGAGTCAGCCTACTTTGAATGGAGGAAAAAACGTATAGACCCCTCAGGTGCAGAAGTGCTGACCAAGGCCCGTCACTCAGGACAGAACTGGACAATAGTCAGTGGAACCATAGTTATATTCAAAAAAGATTTGAATTTCAGGCAGGAGGCACATACCATCTCTGCTTTTTTCCACCTGTGGCTTACATGGTGGGTATACAGCTGGTAGAATGGTTTAAATTTGACCAAAGGATGGCTCCCTATCCTACGGATATAATGTCGGGGTTTTACCAACTTTTTTGTTATAGTGACGTTGTAACGCCACAGAGCCTTGGAGGTTCAGGAGCAGGTGTCATGATTCTGGCTAGAAGAGGGAAGAAGAGTCCGCCGGGGCAACGTGTAAAAGCGAGCAGATCAAAAGATCAAAAGAAGCAACCCGGGAAATCTGGAGATATGTTTTAGAAAAAAGAAGAGAACAGATAGCTCTTTTATAAGAAAAATCGCCCGAATGCACCATTATAGAGTTGGATTTATTCTTAGCGCCCATAACACAATTGTCTATCAATGAAACTAACTCTAACTAATTGATTCTATCCCTTATTCCTGGAGAGAGAGAAATATATTTAGATCTCAACGATACATAATTACATCTCGGACTGAAAATCTCCGAAGCTGACGGGACTAACCCGGTTCATGATGCTGCCATGGGGATCATTAATTATCCTCTGAATGCCATTTTTTCTCAATGCGACATCATTCTAGGGGATAGACTAATATCTCAAGCCAGCACCACTCACCCGTACAGAGCTTTGTTTAACTTTATTTTTACCTTCATATCCCCATTTTATCAGTGGATTATACTACACGAGTCTTCACATGAGCAGGACATTTGCTGTGCTGACAAACACAAGCCACAGTCTGATTTCAGTTTTTTTGTTATAACTTTCCTCGTTTCAAAACTTCAGTCTTCAAGTCATTATCCAGGTTATTTCATTCCTCAAAAGTGTATCTAGCACCAGCCGCATCACTAGTGTTTTTGGTTTCCATGACAATAAGTTTGTAAAAAATTTAATATTTAATTGAGACACAACACAAACCTCCCAAAAACATCAAATCTATATTGTATGTCCAATTTTCTAAATCACATACAAGGTGATGAATTCATCTTTTTGCATCTCATTGGCATTTCATATTAACTGCTGTCTGTTTGGTCAAATGGCTGCGGCACCAATTACCTTCTCTATCAAGACTTGGTTTCTTAGAAAAACACCTTTTGTCAAACTGGATACTTTTATTTACTTTCACAAATTTATACACACAGAACATGAACACTGAACAATATTACAAACATCTGCTTGGACTTCTGTTTTGTCATGTTACACCACTACACCGCAGGGTGCATGTCGCACACATCCTCCAAATGTGGCGACTGCTAATTACTGCAGAGACAGAGCGGACGGTACCTTGCATGTGTGTTAGTGAGTTTTCCAAACAGTGGTTACATGGACTGCGTTCACACAGGGAGTTACAGTGGTGTGTTATCTTCACATGCTTTAAGAAAATAAGGAGTCAATAGACAAAATGAATTAAGACAAAACACCTTAAATTTGAAACAGCTCTTTTCTTTGTTCACTTATCCTTACGATGTGTGTTCAAAATACAAATTACTTTCTACTACTAACTGCAATTGTAAACAAGTAATAACATTACAACAATGTGTCCCAGCTTTTGTACAAGGAAAACAATCATTCTTCATTTTAAAAGAGACCTAGCCTACTTTATTCCTCATATTTGCTCTTTCATAGTCTAATCACTTGATTATTGTCAAAATAATCAGCAGAATATGTGATTGTGAGAATTACTGATAGTTGGAGCCCTAAGATTCTCTATTGCTTTTAGCACATATGTTTATAAATAAATCCTACAATTTCATGACATTCTCTCATGGCACACTAATAGAGCCTACCAGACTTATGTTCTCTTGTACGCTGAACTCGGTAACTACATTTGAAATAATTCAGTATACAGTATTACTGATCTGAATTTAAATTAAGGAAGCAAATGTGTTAAGTGCGGAGGGACTGAACTCCAATTGAAAGCTTTAAGGCATTGGCTTAGGCTTTAAGAATGGCTGGCTCTTCAAAAACAACCATTAAAATCAGCATGTAATTATCGGGCAAGTGAGACGAATTCCTAATCTGAGAAGCTGCAGGGCTTTCAGCGCCGATGGTTAAAACTGCACAGCAGTCCAGATATACAGTATGGCTCACTTAATTATGATCAGGAAGTCTGCTCAAGAGTGTGCACACACATCCAGTGGTGCTCTGCAGGTGTTGGGTTAAGCCGCATAAGTACAGGAAAAAGAAAAATGATCCACATAATCTTTTTTTAGAGAGAGAATGATGCTCGTCATCGTCAGACACTGGTGCTAATGTGAACACTAACGTGTTAAAACTCTGAAATAAATTAATCTATAAATAAAAAAAAGATTAAATAATTTCTTTCCAGAGTTGGCAACTCAACTCTTCTTGCTGACTCTCAACACAGTATCATCAAAAAGACACCATAAATAAAACACAAGGTCACTCTTCACTTGAATTGGCACAACAGTTAAATTGTCGTCATAGTGCAAACTAAGCACCAATATATACTATGTTGATATATATATTTAAACACTATACAATTTTTCAATCCACACTGGCAAGTTGAAATTAAAATGGCTGGCTCAGTCAAGTGAAGGATGTGTTTGTCAAAGCCGAGATCTACAGTCAGTCCATGTTCACTCAGATGTCAAATACTCTATGTTTAAAGCTCAGACTGGCATCCTCTCTCCACCTCCCAACCCTCATGCTTACTGCATTATTCATAAAACTTCCACAGACGACCGCATGGGAAAGAGGTCTTCAGCTTTTCCTGTTTTGCTGTGAAGCCAACAGCAGCAGAGTTTTTCAACCTTGTATTGCATAATGCCAGTTGTTTGGATTTATATTCAAATGGAGTAGAGGTACAAGGTCATAACAAATATCACAAAACAGCCTGACCATAATCTGCATACATCAGACTTATAAATGTGGCAATCAACAGCGCTCATTATGGCATTTGTTTTCACAAAGGAGCTGGTGCTGTCAGTTCAGCATGCCATAGCCATGATTCAGGGTGATACTTTTCACTGATAACAAGTAGCACTGAATTCTTAACAGCCAGCACTGAATTCTTATAGACAGATCCAGGTTGAAGGCGAAAGTAAACCAGCCGCCATTATGGCGGTGGCATCTCACTTTTATACCTGCACAATATCACTGCAGTGCATCAAAGGATTTAACTTTTTAACAACTTTTGTCAAGAAATAAGTACGGGGCATCTTTAAGAACCTGTTATATGTTGAGAATAGAATGATAAAAATGCAATTAAAATAATGGTTATAATCTAAAACACTTTTCAACAAATATCCAGGTGTAATAGATATATAAATGTCTTTTCACCTGTAAATCACCAAAGTTACATTTACTGGGCTGTGCCGTTATTAGCTAAAGCAAACCCCACAATGCTGTGCTCAATTAAATAAATTTCATTTTAATTTATCTCCATATATCCTCATGTTGGCATTCTGAGCGGCATGCCAACAACAAGCTGACCAGGGACCGATGTGCGCCTGCAGTGTGCCACTGATCTCTCGTGTAATGTATGTGTTTCAAAATTTTAATTGAATTATATATTTAATCTTATTGCAATGTAAGAAATCATGGATTGCAAGTGTGTTGATTTCTAATTATAAAGTAGTAAGTAATGCTGACTAGGTTTAGTAACTACACAGAGTTTTCACTTTCAGCCTATGAAAGTCATTCGTTGATGTTTTTTAAATGTATATATCGTGTTTTGAGACTGAAAATCTTCCACATTCACACTGGCTAATTTCATCTGTCAGAGGAGGTAGTTGCGGGTCTTAATGAACCCAAAAATCTGCGCTAACACCGTCAGTGAAAATGCTTTCAGTCAGATTCGACCACCACAGCAATGGCGACGTCGCTGGAGAGCACGACACATACACATTCTATTCCTGTGTGCATTGACGTGATAGTGAGCAGCTGTAACGAATCCCTCTGGGATCAATAAAGTATTTCTGATACTGATTCTGACACACCAGCCGGCGGATTAGTCTACAGATCAAAACTACTATATCAAACAAACCAAAAACATTTTATGGACACTCCAAAGACAACATTCATCTTACCTATGGTTTCATTTATCATGCTGGATTATGAAGTGTGACCCAAATTCAGTAAGGTGTACATGTAAAAGAGCTTGCACTATATCTCTAAAATTACCTAATCCAATGCCATATACACCATGTACAAAGAGTGTTGACAGTATGTCACTGTGGGAATGTCACAGTTGTCATGTAAAAACCCTCATAACTTGAATTTTTCACTTAAGCTCAACTATAAGGCTGCTTTTCTTAGCTCCTGAGACTTTGACATTTTAGACATGCATTTTCTCACCTAACATCCGCACTATGGAAATTAGATGCAAATCATACTATTTTCTCTTCTAATATGTTTGTGCAGGGAAGGTTAGAGATAGCACGTCCTTGTAGCAAAACTATTTGAAAGATTTCAAAAACACCAACTCTCAAGATTACTGTAATGCATATATCCAATCAGAAAATAATTATTGAACTAAAATGATCGATACAATGCCTCTCTCTCCTGAGCTGCCAAATGGTTTTCCAGCATGTCTTTGAGGCTGCCTCAAAGTCACCCCCACAAGTTCTCCAAACTTCTCCAACATCCAAGTTTTCAAATCATCTTCTGCACCTTTGGCGTAGCTTTTCTGGGCTCTCTGTGCCTCTCAACTGATTCTGAATCACCCAAACCAACCATGTTTAGAGACTACTAATGTAGCATATAAACATTAAAGATAAAAAGGAGAACAGTGAGATGGGGGAGATGTATCAGCATCTACTTTCTCTCTCCCTCATTTACTAAACATCCTCTCTCAGACTAGGTGGTTGTGGATTAAATGGAGATGTTATCGAGGCTCAGGGCAAGTCAATATTGCACTTGCACGTGTGTGAGGCTGATAGGGGCCATAAATGAATAGCCAGAGGTCCCAAAAAAAACCCCAGCTTGAGCAGCACAAAGAGAGTAGCCCACTGGATGGGGGGGCAACCAGGATGTAGCTGGGTATCGAAGAGCACAACACAAATCTGATCATCTCAAAGAGAGATGGCTAGTTGTAGAGAAAGAAGAGGTTTGATGAGAAGTCTGCTTTCATCAAAAATGCAGGCCACTTTTGATTTGGCCGATGTGCACAACCCCATTCTATGAATGATGAATAAATATGAATAAATGTCATGTGTTCAGGATTTCTGCATCTCCTATCATGAACACACAACAACAAAAACAGTAGATTGAATACTGTCAAGGGTTGTTGTCTTGTCATGATAGAATCTAGTAAACTGCAGGAGCCATTAGTTTCCCATTTACTTGTTTTAATTATTTAAAAGCCTTGTTAAATATTGTAAATACACACTTGCCGGGGCACAAAATACATGGTCACACACATTGTCTGTTTATGGGCTATAACAGACAGCCAGGGGGCTCCTAAATTATCCTTCCTTGCCTTTGAAGAAGATTCCAATGTGGGGCAGACATTTTTATTCCTCTTACACATATGGCTTTTGCTTCTAGTGCAAAGCAATTTAGAATGGAAATGTGTCTGGCATCGTTGTGTGCTTGGTATCTTGTCTTTTGCATCAAATGGGAATCAAAGTCATAACTCAAAAAAAGGTGAATGTTGTGAAAAGGTGTAAATTTATTGAAGACAATGCGTTTGCAGCATTTATTATTTAAATTTAAAAAACAGTACCATTACCTCCAGTAGTTCTTTCCCCCTCTGTGAGGATTGATTCTATATCACAGCAGACACATTGCTCTGAGTAATTCACTCAAGGATTTAGTGCACGTTCCACTGTAGCTCAAATAAATGTTATTTAATCAATAGGGAAATATAGTGCCATAATAAAAATCTTGAGCTACATATATGGGGCCCTATATCATTGTTCTATTTGCTGTGTTCATCAGTGTTTTCTGCCAATAGAAATACAGCATTTTTAAGTGTGTGATTCAAGCCTGAGTGAACCCGATCAAGAAAACTTTCTGAAACTGAAAATTGTTCTGGGAACTTGTCACCAAAGTTTTATTTTGTTCTCTCCACATCAAGCAATCTATTAGTCCATCTTAAAATGTGCATGTTTGTATAATATGTGGTAAACATTTGAGTGATTTAAAGGTCCAGTGTGTAACATTTAGGAGGAGCTATTGGCAGAAATGGAATATAATATTATAAGTATGTTTTCATTAGTGTATAACCACCTGAAAATAAGAAGGGAGGGAGAGGGTCCCGGCATGTTTCTACAGTAGCCCAGAATGGACAAACCAAACACTGGTTACTGCTAGATGCCACTAAATCCTACTCACTGGACCTTTAACTGTTGATGTTATACCAAGACCAGACAAAGTATGAGGAAGAAAGGGTGTGTGTGTGTGTGTGTGTGTGTGTGTGTGAGAGAGAGAGAGAGAGAGAGAGAGAGAGAGAGAGAGAGAGAGAGAGAGAGAGAAAGAAAGATTGTCTTCAGTATAGCTGGTGCCTTCCCTGTAGGTCAGACAATGATTGATGGCCAACTTTGCTGCTGAATGTGATTTCTACCTGACAATCAATCACATCAACGTTCACAGTCCCAACCTAAAAATGCAGCCGTACTTAGAAGGATTTGTTGCTGAGGACATGGGAAAACAGGGTCTTAGGGAAGCCCCATATGATTACCGTTGCCTAAGCTTGCCCTGTCTGTGACCTTCCCTGCAGATTTGTTCAATACAACCAGTCTGATATTGCCCCACCATACCCTTCTCTGCTCCACATGAAAACCTACACACTCTCTCTAGGTGGGAGAATCCTTAGTGACTTGAGTTATTAGGCTTATTGAAACACAGCATCCTGGGACACAGTTGCCAAAAGCATTTGCATTATTTCTCATCATGCCACAGCAGGAAGACAACATACACTCTGACTGTGTATTGTTGCTGCCACAAAGTGAGCAGATTCCCTATGAGGAACACTGCCTGCTGGCAGCAATCTCGCTTGTTATTATCTCTCTCCAACCTGAAGATAGACAGGACCAGCTGCAACCAAGTCACCTGAACATGTATCATTTTCACTGCTTTTCTTTTTTCTGACAGGAATTGTGCAGTCCGATATCAAATGCAAAGCATCTCCATATTAAAACAGGTGAGGAATTATCCTTGTATAGTCTGTGTACTTCTGCAGCCTGCCACCCTCGCTTCTCTTCCTTTTTAAGTCAAGTTTGAAGATGACACATTTTGCCTTCTTGTGTCTCAAAAAAACAAAATTTGTTTGCTCAAATTATAATAGAGTTCTGAATGTTGTGATCAGATTAGAGTAATTTATAGATGAAGACCCACCAAAGCAGTGAGACCTGAAATAACATGTGATTTTCACTGTCAGCTGGTGGGATTTAGAAGGGATTTTGTTGCTAAAAAGATGGAAAAGAGATATTTCTTAAGTACACCAATATATATTACGTCAATCCAAGAAAATAGCAAAATATTCAATTTAGTTTTGACACAGTTATACTCACCTACACAGATAAGGATGTGTGGCTTTAATTATTTAAAAATATCTATTCTGTAATTCCTATGTTTTATTTAGGGATGCACAGACCCACTTTTTTTTCAGTTCCAATCCGACCCTAATACTATGTTTATGTTTTCTAATTAACAAAGTACATTTAGACAGTTGAGCCTTTGCGAGGCATCAATGCAGTTCATTCATTTAAAAATGTAATGCCTTAATCAAATAATAAATGTGACTTGTTCTTGATTTCACATTACATTTACTGGTTTTAAGATCAAAGAATATGAAACAACATTGACAACATTAACTGACAGAGGTGAACAAGGTAGTATGCCTTATTTCTATAATGATCACAGTTTTCTTCAGTGTAATTCCACAAACTGCACAGGTTTGGATTTTGTGTTTGATGCTTATCCATATTTTGTTCTATTTGATACAATTTGAGAGTCTAAACACACAGAGGTGTACAGATAAATTTAGCTGCTAATATGTCTGAGAGTGTAAGTCAAGACCAGTGATCCAACATTGCACAAAAGTGAGAACACGTTCCACAGTCAAAATGTACCTGCAGTTAAAATAGTTTGGTCAGCAGTTTATGCCCTCCTTACATTTGCATTACAACACTTTTCTTTATTGGAGGTAAAGCAAGCAAGTTGCCTAGTCACACCACAGTGATCTCACACCTCTTCCAGGAAACTCTTCAAATATTTACATTCATCCTAAGAGATGTTTCAGCAATTCTCATCTTCTTTTAAAATTAACAATGTAAATGCAATTAGACAATTCACCAACGGGCCAAATTAATATTGCCAGCTTTTTAAATTATAAAACTGTAAATGCTTTTCCCAATACATTTCTTGTATAATACACACCAGTAAGAATAAATAATAACAAATTAAATAAGAATAATAAATAAGAAAAAGACATTAATCTTTGAAGAAGACTAAGAGGGTCAATGTTAGAAAAGATTTTATCACTCTGACTGCCTCTTTATGTTCCAACAATGTTGGGGCAGTGGTGGCCTGAAGGTTAGAGGGCTGATGACTGGAAGGTTGCTGGTTTGTTCCCCAGACTAGCAGGATAAATCTGGGTGGGGAAAGTGAAAGAGCAGCGCTTGCCCCTCCCTCATTACCACCATTGAGGTGCCCTGTATTTACGACATTGTTGTGGAAACATTGCCTGATAATTCAGATTAAATGGCCACTTCTATGCCACTCAGCCATTCAGTCTGACACGGCCCTCTTGATAGCCATTTTCTGTGGGGGAAGGTCATGATTCACCTTCATCAATCACATGTGCTACTCTGATGTCAATTTCAGTCAACACTGAGAGACTGTAGCCAGAATACAGCTCCTATAAGTTTTTAAAGTTTACAGAGAACAGCAATAAAAATTGAGAAAATGTTTTGTTTATTCAAAGACGAAACAAATAGGCTGGCTAGGCTGACTAGCTGGGTTAGCTATACACACAGGGTAAACTGAGTTTTACACAGGTACCACAATCCCTGATTATTGAACAGACCACGAATGCTTTGTTGTTTTTATTATTATATATGCATTACCCCAAATAGCCCATGAAATAAGTAATAGTAATCCAACATTATTAACATTAAACGGCATCTTAGAGCGCAAGAGAATGACAGCAAAGCAGTGTTTCCCATAGGTTGACTGCTTTTTGGGGGGTGGAAATACAAGGCTTATGAAAAGAAAAAAACACCATGCAGAACTTACCCGCTAGGTCAGAAGACCTGAGGGATTTCTGAGCAGAAAGAATGACAAAAGAATTAGGTTAAATATGTGTTGAGAATGACCAGTGGCCTAGCTGTTTGAGAGTCAGGGTTGAAATTCACCACATAGCTGCAGAAGTTGCAGCACCTATCCTGAATAAGTAGCATGAGTACTGCTGAGGGCAAAGATTACATTAAAGAAAAGATTTAATGGGGGGCAAGGACCAGCAATTATAGTGCAAACCATAAGCCAAATCTTGAGCTAAAATGCATCTAGGCCAGAAGCTGGATTTATATTCTTGCAATGACAGATGCTGCAACCTGGAGGATTCAACACCTCTGCAAAGGGTAGCTGTGTTGCGCAAAAATCTGAAATGAGAGCAGAATGACAGAATCCGAAAGAAATATAAAGATCAGGATAGAAAAGCCAGCGGGTTCACAGAACAAGGGAGAGGGCTGATTTATGGGACATGGTGACATGAAAATGAGGAGTGTCAACGGCGTGGGAAAGCAGAAATGGCAAAGGCTGGAAATTTATGAGTCTGGAAATTTATGAATGAAGATGAGAGAGCAAAGAGATAGTAGAAATTCACCATAAAGGGGAAACCTGAGAGAAAAAACAACAAACCTTTTAAAAGGCTCACATAATTCACCCATTAACAGAAGGCTGAAAGGTGTAAATGAAGAGCAACATGGCAGGTGCATGCTTGGGGGTCAAGTATTCCAAGTCTACACTACTAATGTGTGAACAACTGGCACACACACACACACACATTCAAGGGTGATTTATGAGGGTCTAAAGAACAATTGAAAATGAGGCACTGAACCATGTACGACAGGTCTATGGGGATGAGTCTGTGGCTGCTCCGGAAGGCACAGTGTAGCTACCATAACTCTGAGTGATGGAGAGTATGGCCAGAGGGACAGTGCGTGTGTGTGTGTGTGTGTGTGTGTGTGTGTGTGTGTGTGTGTGTGTGTGTGTGTGTGTATACCGTTTGTCTATGAAGACCTGGCTGTGAATATGCAGTTTGGGTTTTCAAGCATCAGTGTTTGTGCACAAGTTGTGTCTCTGGGTGAATATATGCATGATTTTTATAATTTTTAACTTTGGCAACTCTGATAGTATCAAAAAAAGTCACAGACAGCACAGCTGTCAATTGTAAGGCTTTTATTGTGAAGCAGAGAAGGCTTCCTGTAAAGCTTGATTGCCTATGTAAGAAACTGCAAGCTCCTTAGTGCATAAAAGTAGGTCTAAAGACAGCGATCTTTCTTATTTTTCAGCAGACGAGGTTTAAACCTTGCAGGTTAGGAGTAATTTCCAACTTAACAATACACCAGCAGCTATTTATCATTAGCATCAGCACCTTTAATCAGGGGGACCTACTGAAATCACTTGCTATTGTGTTTGACTAGGGGGGAAAAAAATTCTCTTTCTTTCTATGACAAGGTCGGAGACCAAATATATGTAAGTAGCCCAATAAAGGGGTGGAAGAAGGAACTACATTTATTTATTCATGGGCAGAATCACAGTCTTTTGCTCACATATCTATGTTCAGGGATGAGTCCTACAATTAACAGCTAGGTAGAGCAAACAAAACAACTTGAGTTTTCATTTGAAGATGGAACCATTTGGCTAAACTTGTTGAGGAGAGTCAGACTTGCAGCCCTATTCTCTCAGAGATGGATGACATCTAAAATCAGCAGAGAAAGTAAGCCTGTTTGCCAAGTTGCAACTGTGATGTAAAATATGTTAAAATATGTTTTTGAGATATGTCTGACATGTAACCAAAAATAGCAGAACAATGCAGCCAGGGATACAAGGTAATGGAAAAAGCATTTTCTCTTTCATGGGACTTCTGATTAGCCTAACATCAGGGTGTTACCAACAGAATAGCACCATTATAGTATGTATGAAACATCCCTCAGTCAGGATTTTTATATTAAAAGCAAGTAAATGTTTGGAACAATGGGCAGTTCTGGGGAACATAACTAGCACACTGCAGAAAGCAAGAGCGAGTGATGCATGATGTAGGTGCACAGGGTAAAGTACAGTAACTGACCAATGGCAATTTTATGGCCAGAGGCTGTGGAACAGTTAGAAACAGGGTGTGATCAAAAAGAATATATTATCCCTTTTTTGTTAGACATGTATATCAGTCATGGCCAATCAAATCATCCACTGTCATTCCCTTTCAGAGCAGCATGCTGAAACAATTTTGTGATTTGATTAACAGTCCTAAGTTGATCCACCACAAAAGCTTCACCCCAGAGGACACTAACATCCTTTTGCCGGAGGTACAGAATCACCACAAGTGAATATATGACACCTTAGATTAAATTAGTTTAGGAGAGAACACCTACGTCTACAATGTTACTGCGGCCCTGGGAGATCCATTGTCCCATGTAAGAAGTGGTTCAGCAATATTAGGTGAACAGCCTAACACAACCGGAATAGTGGACCACTGGGACAATTTGGCAGCCAGTCTCTGACATCTATAAAAGATGTGGCTTGCCTCCACAGTTTTTGCTCGGCACATTGCAGCGCATACTGATGGCTCTGTGTTGGCTGGCAGTCATTCACACCACTGCCACATGTGTATATAGCTGCAATGAAAAATTGCAGCTATAATGAAAAAGGTTATTTTAAGTATTTATGTGAAATCAAACTGACTTAAAAGGCATTCACAAAGGGTGTAAAACTTGATTTTTTCACATCACAAACATAACACTAGACACTACTGTGTTTGTACCATGTGCTTTTGACCAAGTATGATGACATGAGTGTCACAGAAAATCTTGACATCATCTAGTTCTTCACATCACAATTGCTCTGTGCTTGCAAACAAAAAAGCCACTGCACTTACGTAGAGCCCCACCAACCACCAAGGACCCTCACAAAAAAGAGCCCACTGTCTCATTATAAGTAGTAATAAATCAATACAGTTATATATGCTTAAATAAGAAATAAGAGGAATCCTTTAGTAGACAAAAACTGTTAAATCTTTTTTTTTCTGTATTTCCAAGTCAGGAAAAAAGGCGACAATCCAGAGGTCAAAAACAGCAAAAGAATCACCTCGTGTTGAGCTTTTGGGTAAATTTATTTGCAATCAAGAGGCTGTCAGCCTTTTATGATGTTTTTGGAAATACAGACATTGCTGTTTTTTTAGGCAGAGCACCAAACTGAACAGCGCAGGAGAGACGCACCTGTTTCGCCTTACAAATTTTAGAAGAAATTAGGAGATTCTTGTTAAACACTATATAACCGTAACCGTATTCTACAATAGCTACACTTCCTATAAACATATTTGTTACTGAAAGCATGTGATCTCTACCAGGTGATGAGCTTCACATTTTGATTGTTAGCCTAAATTTCATTTTGAACAAAGTTGCCTTTCTTTACTCCTATCTAATATCATTTCTGTTTTTACATTCACGAATACTTCAATGGTGAAAATTTTCAAGCCATCCTTCTTGTGCTGTCATCTCAGTCGGATTTTTTTTTCTTCTTTCCATTTGAAGAAGGGGGGCACCACTTCAGGGATACACAATGCACTTAAAAGGCCCCTGCATGTGTTGTATAGTCTGTTTGTTTATTTACCTGTGTGTGCTTTTTATTGTTAGTAACAAGCAAATCCTGTTTTCTTCCTCTTCTTCCTCTTTTTCCATGAACAAATGAAAATTTCAAGACCAAATCTCTCTAGGATTTGGATGATCAATAGGTTGTGAATGTAACCCTGGCTTGATGAAGAGGGGTCAGCACACTGTATACACCTTTGGAACTAGAAGCACTTTGCAGACCCAGTTCCTGCACTTGTGCCTGTCGGATCAGTAAGTGCTTTGTATGTTATGGGAGGCCTCCCCTGTGGACATATTTATGTCAAATACACAGTATTCCCCTTATTTCTGCTCTGTATTTCACCAAAACCTCTCAAGAGCCATGAACTGGGCCAGCTATTGTTGTCGCCCTCACCTGCTTTTAGGGAACTGCAGTTATATTTCTAACCTATCATTTCCTTTCACTCACTACAGAAATTACAACATATCGTGCTGTGGAGCATAAAATAATTATTCTCCTTCTGGGTTTAATTACCCGTGACCCTCAAGAGGTCCTGGGAATGGGCTCTAGAATAGAAAGTACAGGGTTTTCATACATACAGTGGAGAGCTTGTGCATTCCTGCACCCGGCCATTGGTAAACATACAGTACAGGGACCAATTAAAGAACTAAGTCTCTGTGCAACATCACTGCAGTCCAAGTGAGACTGGTAGGCAACCGGTGGATCTCCATACATGTAGAATGTTCATGTGTTTCTTCTTGAATGTTTTCCTCTGATTGAATCTGGCCTCAACCCACTCGAGAATTTCCAAACTTCCCACTGGGACAGACATGATGGTAGAGAATTTCTCTGTCAGGTTTAACCGCATGTGGTTCTTTATCATCATATCCTCAGGCATTACCCTGATGCAGCTGTGATGTACAGTAGGATGATGTAAACTGTGCTGTGGACCTAATCCAATGTTTTTCTATTGGGTATAGGGTTTACAAAATCACACTGGGGATCTCTCAACTGAACCCTGATCTGGCTGACCTGATGGAGCAGTGACCAGATTATAAACCATTACAATACCTATTCAATCTGTCCAGTAGTATGGCAAATCCAATGAAAAGTACTAACTAGAAACCACCCAGCTAGCAAGTTACTATTATTGCAGTATAACATCATCAGGATGGTGCTTTTTAGTCGTTTGACAGATTGTGTAATCGCATAATGTACTTGATGTCACATTGATTACTCACACAGGGGAGAAACCAAATGAAAGAGCGTACCTATTGCTATTTTCTGTGACATTTACTTCTTCTTGTTTGGGGCAATTAGCATATTCCTGTGTTGTAGAGATAGTCAAGTGCACAGTCTGCTGAAAACAAAAACAGCAGTTCCATATGTGCACACTGACTATACAGATCAATTAATAAGTAGGAGCTTATCCAACCAATGAGTCACTACATTTCTCATAACCATTCCTATAATGAGGCCTATTTTTTCTAATATCATGAGGACAGAGGCTAATTTGAAAGTAGGTGGATCTTCTGCTTTCTAAATGTCCTACCACAGAATGTGGTTTATAAGCAAGCATCTCACTTTAGTTAAAGCAAATAAAAGACACAAATAGCTGGCTATACATAGAGCCATAATGTGGAAGTGTAAGGTTTTTCATTTCCTGTTTTATTTTGTAATATTTTCCTTCCCTTGTGTGTCTTGTGTTTTTACTTTCTGTCTTTGTTTTCCCTCCAGTTTTGATTGTTGGTCCTTCCTTGACTGTTTGCACCTGTGTCTCGTTGTCTCACCTCCCCTAGGGTATTTAGTCTGGGTCTCTTTCTTTGTTCAGTGTTGGGTCATTGTTGTTACACATGGTGTTGTTCCTGTCTGGTATGATTCTTGCCTTGAGTTTTGTTCCTAACCTTTGTGTGTGTGTGTGTGCCATTTGGTGCACTTTTTGTTGTACCTGGTTCCTGTGCCCAGTTCCCTGGCATTCTTACCAAGAGTTCTGCTTTGGATTCTTTATTTCCTGTTGACCTTGGTTGGATTCTGGATTTTGTACTTTGCCTGCTCCCTATTTGGACTGTTTAGCCACATTGGACTCGCTTCCCTGTTTCCACCACTGCCAGCCGGTAATCCATTTCCTGTCTGCCTACCGGTCTGCCTGTACCTACCTGTAAACCACATCACCCCCAATAAACACGGTAGCCATCTGGCTACTTCACCTCATATCGCTTCCTGGTCATCTGCCTTTGGGTCCACATACCACTACACAGCACATATGACACATAATTCCCTGTAGGTAGTAGCAGTACTGCAGCCTTTACTTAAAAATGACAACAGGTTGGGGATTCCACTAACTATAATGAATGTAAATTGACACACCACCTGCAGAAATAAGGTGTATGGAAAGGAAGACTCATTTCAGTGTAGGACATGTGGGATTACAAGAACAACAGTAATCAAATTTCACAATCCACTTATTCATTATTGTTTTTCAAAGGACAGGTGGGCTATAAATCCAAGATTGTGGTAAAGTGCACTCAGAAAAATAAGACGGGGGCACAAAGGTGCTTGAGTTGCCTGCAGGTCGGGCTTTCCTGATGGAGCATGAATCTGATGAGGCATGAGTGAGTTACTAGAAGCTGGTGTGATCGCAGTACCATGGAGACCATTCGGTGCTGGTGTGGTCATGGCGAACCTCAATTGAGGATAATCACATTTAAGATTTTGCAGCATTTCATGTGTCATGGTAGTGATGAAAGGGCCAAGTGGAAATAAATATTTTTTACCCAGCCATCCTGATCTCAGGGGATCTCAAGGATGAGAGTCTGTCACCTGGACTAACACCTGGATGAATTGAGATGAGATTTTAGGAAAAAACAGCAATAGTTTGTCTGTATCATGTCCTCTTTCACCCCTTCACCTCCTGAAGCCTCCCCTGTTCTACCTTCTGTGCATCCAAGCAGAAAATGGAGAAGAACTCTCTCAAGAGAGCAATGGTCAGCACTGTTACATTCACCACCATACCGCAGCAGATAATGGCAAGTCTATAATTAGATGTGAGACAACTACAACTGTTGTAATATGCATCTGTCCAATAATCTTTTGTCACTCATCCAGTTGGACCAGGTCTAGGTACATTTTATTGTACCTGACAGTTAAAAAAAAAGGGCTACAACTAGTAATTATATTAATCGGTTAAACTCTTAATAATATTTTCATTTCATGAATTAATCATTTATAAAATGTCAATTTTATCTGATCAAGAGTCTAAAACACAAGGATATTAAATTCTAAATGAATTCAAAACAGCCAATCCTGAAATTTAAGAAACTGGACCAGTGATTTTTTTTCCTTGATAAATTCATTATACAATTAACCAATTATCAAAATTGCTGTTGATTAATTTCCTGTCGATTGACTATGATTAATCTATGTGTTTCAATGCTCTAACAGTGTCTTACATGCTGGTGATTAAAAACACTCAACATAAACACAACATAAAATACACATTTTCTTCCACTGCATTAAGGTCGACTGAGATAAAGTGCATGTCAGACTGTTACTGAGCATTATGAATGCTTCTTTTTCTTCTTCTTTTTTAATCTTGTGGTTCTAGAGCTTTGAATTGCAGGCTTGGTGGGAGCCGCTGAAATTCACAGTTGAACGAATGGGAACAGACAGGAATTGAGACGCGTAAAGTGTAGGTAAGCTAAGCAGAGACTCCTCAATAAGCGATAATCCATCTGACAATCTGATTTAGAGCATTTCTGCTTTTGATGGACAAGTTTCCAATCCATGAAGCAAGAGAAAAAACATCTCTGGGCTGCTCTGCTTGCCCCATTTTCTCCCTAGAGCTACCTCCAGCTTAGAATCCCAAGAAGATCCACTGCCAACTAAATAAAGTCCCCTCCAGCTTGTCACAGGTATAACTCCCAGTATACCTCTCAATGGGCGTCCTTACTAGGTGTTTCCCCACCTCAACTGGCTCATGTTGATGCACAGAAGAAGCAGCTCGACACTGAGTTTTAGAACTAAGTTTAGGATCAATGAGCTGCTTCACAGAGAGTGAATTCCGCCACCATGGGGACACTGTGATGTGACATGTCACATGTACGGCCACATTTCACCCCTGTTCAAACATTCAGCAACACACGTGACCAATCCATGGCCCTTTCTGGAGGCAATGCTGACTTATACTGAGCTCACAAAGTCTTCATTGTTCAACTTGCACAACATTGTGTAGAAATTTCCACAGCATATTATAATGCACGCCATCTTGTCTGAAATAAAGTGCTTCCCCGCTAACATCAGAAGAAATTAATATATTTATATGAAATCTGCAGATATGCTATATCATACAGAAAAGGCTATATATTAATACATAAATAACGATGCAACTATTTACACCGTCACCTAGCAACTTAACCAAATTGATTGTTTGACAAGATGGATCAGGACATGTCTAATTTAGGGTAACAATGATTGATTGATCACATTGTAGATTTACATTAAGGTAATTAACTAGAGCAGCTCATGGCAATGTCATAAAAAAGAAAATCTTTTTTTCCAAGTTAAGAAAAGAAGAGGCAAACAGCTCAACCAGTCCCAATCGGGTGGGGACGTATGCTGAACTTCTCAACCTCTCACCACGTCTCAAAACAATTTCCTGGGGGAAACCTTGCTGTCATAGCATTCTAGTATAATGCAATTTTAAATCCCATCATATAACATTACTATGTACTGTAAATTATTAGGTAAACTGTTTTTATCAAGACACTTTTCTGAACAAAGAATGTGTGTATTTATTAAAATAATATTTTTTCCTATTCTCAAACTCCCACACTTGCAAACTGCATAATGATTATATTACCAAGTAAATATACAATACCACTTTCCTACCATACAAAGACTTAAACTGCACCACAGGTGCACCATAGTTGAAATATGCTTTCACTAAACTAAAAACGAATTTAATAGCATTGTAGTTGATTCAGCTCTGAAATACTCTATATAACTGTATACTACCAAATAACACAAGCCTATTTGTTATTATTTCCCTTTGTCTATAATGTTGTACTGTACCTTAAGGTACACAGTTTCAGAAAATGGTACTACATTGCACAAGACTTTTGTGCCTATAGGATGCAGCCCTAGTGGCAAACATTGTGCTTAAAAAGGTACAATTTTACACTCAGCATGGAGGTTACATGCACTACTACATCACCCACTGTGATGTCCATACTTGTTTCTATTATATGCCCAACTGATGCTCTGTGGCAGAGCAATCCTTCTACTGCAATCTAATTTCTCAATAAATATCAGTCAGGCTGGCTTTTATCATGTAATATGGTGTTCATAAATTGCATTTCCCTAAAGCATGAACATGCAATTTATTTGTGTTGTGTAAGCCGAGAGCACGTGGATCTGTGTGTGTGGGTGTGTGCATAATTGTTTAATAATGGATACCTAAGTTGAAACAATGAAAGTCCTTCAGTTGTGTGCTTGTGCACAAATGAAATAGATTCAGAAAGGGGCAAGACAGACACAGCCATAGTAGCACCTGTAATGCTCTTGATCTTGCTCTTGTAACCCTTCTTATTAATGTAACAAAGAATGTCAGCGGGAAAAAAATGAGGTTGAAAAAAAAAGCCATAAAAAACGATTTTGGAAGTAAAACTGTGTTTCCACCTGAGGGGAAACAATGAGTTTGTTTTCAATCAGGAGAAAGCATCACATTGTCCAGGACTTCCTTTCCTTATGCCTCTCCATTCCTCTTGGTCAAACACACACAGAAGTACTAGTCTGTTTCTGGAGGGCAAGAAATCCTATTACTTTTGAAACCACCTCAGTGGCACCAAATGATAGTCCAGCTGGGTGCTTGATTGCTCTGACTGGCACTGATACAGAGGCAGCTAGTCATTCTACTGTATGTGCTGTTGAAACTTTTCCTTTGGAGCAGGAGACTGTGTTTCTGCACTACCTCATGCATTTTCTATCATGCATTTAAGGCTTCTTCCAAAGTACTAATATTCAAAATTTGCTGTGCGCGAAGCAGGAATTGGGAAATATCAAGCACTAGCATTGGAAACTAGACAAACTGATTTTAATGTTTATAAAGAATACATGTTACAACTCAGATTAAACATAAATATGTTACATTGCATGACAAAATGTTACTGTGATATAATTAACAAATACAAAAGGTCTAACAAAAAAAATCAGGATACAATTAACTGAGAATTTAGCAGCAAAGTAAAGCACATTTGTTTTAATTAAATTTCTCTAATGGATAACAATATCTAAGACAAGAGAAGGGTAATTACTTTTGAATAAAGGCAAAGGTTATCTTTAACTACCTTTTATAATGGATGTGAACTCAAGCTCCTGTCCTCAAATTATAAACACGAGGAATAGTTTGGACTGCACACATCTATCGCTCTATGCCCTTTGCTATTTTCTTTCTCATTTCCAATGTTTCCTAACACTAATATCTATCTCTGTCCTTCCACTTTTCCATCCCTGTCTCCCTCACTTTCACCTTGTTTCATACTTTGTTCTACCCTTGCTTTCCTGTCAGAACAACACTGTACAGGTCCAGCTCAGGCAGACTCAGCCTGAAGGCCAGGGGACTGTGTGACGAAGTGCACCTGCCCACTTCCTAATGACTCCGCCATAGGGAGACTCAAGGGGAGAAAATATGAGAAGGTACGAGGAAGTGAAGAGGAAGCACCTGTACGTTTGTTACACTGGACAGTGGATTTGGGAAAGTCTATACAGTTGTTTCCATCCAAGTCAGTATGAGTGGTCTGGCTGGTAAGAATTGAAACAAAATGGTACATGCCCTTTGAGGGTTTCTATATATTGAATCTGAAGATAATGTTAGATACTGTAACTTTTTCTGCCCTTTTCAAGCTCTCTTGTACAGTATGGCTTTCTCAGTTTCTTTCTTAATAACTCTCCCTTTCTATCTCTCTCACACAAGCAACCACGATTAAGCAGGGCAGTAAAGTCTGTAACTAAATAGCATATTCAATAGCATTCGCCCATTAGTGCTTTTACCTACACAGTTTACTACACAATGCTCATCTTCATATGGGGCAGGGATGTCAAATCTACACCTCTTCATGAACAGAGACAGTTAAGAAACTTCAGCCTGCATCCCACTGATTCAATCCCATACCATAACATTGATCGAGAATCAAGATTGGCCCTAAGGAAGCCTTTCCTGCTCAATAGCATGTGTACTTCCATCTGAGTCTCCCCAACATTTTGTCAATACTTTTCCAGTTCCTGCACTTTGTGAGAAGCTCTCTCTGCAGGCAATCTCCATGAGGATCAATTAGTCGCCGGGGCACAGAATGGCAACTGTCACATGCAGTGACTCCTGACAGGTCTCTTAAACAGCCTGTGTGGTTGGTGGTCTTATCGTGATGAAGCCCAATAACAAGCCAGGTCCATTAATTTCCCCTTGGCTGGTTTTAATTATTTAGGAGCCTTGTACTGAATACTGTAAATGCACACACACACACACACACACATACACACATACACCCTCTGCCTCAAATCCACAGCAGCTGGAAAATTATTTTCCCAATTAAATTGTTGTTTGCTGAGTAAACACATCCCAGTGCACCAAAGCCAAAGAGTTCCTCCTCAGCATCGTTTGATATGCAAACTGGCCACCAATCTCCAATTTGCTACCACTGTAATTGTAAACATTAGCTGAGAGGAGTTTACATATGGTAACACTCCTGATCCAGCTCTCGTCAGGCTCATATTAAATCCATCTCTCTGCTTGGTTGTCTATAATGGAGCCTGATATACATTTCAATGAATCTGCACCATTGTCTCTCTCTTGGTTTACCTTTGTATCATTTTATTATGATTGAAGGGTTTTCTCTCTCAGCTAACTATATGCAAGTCCTAGTCCCACTTCATTCAACAAATGGTACCCTAGGACAGCCACCTAACACACACTTTACCACACTATTACAAGTAGGTTGGACAGAGGCTCAGTAAGTTGCCTGACCATATCCAACTCTGATCATCAAAGAGACAGTGGCTCTGCAGAAATCTGCGGGTATTAGGGCCCTGATCAAGGGGAGGTGTCCTGCTTCTCTCTCTGTCTACTTCCTGTCGACAAACTTTGATTTCTATTAAAACGTATTCCCTTCAGTGCAGCTGATGAGCTGCAACTAACAGACCAAAAGTAACACACAGTTGAAGCAGGAAGTCTTCAATCACAAGTCAGGATTAATCAGTACAGAATCAACCTCATTTCCATGTATTAGTTGGAAAGTTGGCATGTTTGTTACGAACACATCCCAAAGTTTATTTGCATTGTCCTCCTGTTTACTGTACTTCTGCCATCCACTGACATATTCTGACATCAGTAGATGGTGGGAGAACTACAATAGGAGTTTAGCTGAAATAAATTTCATTTCCTTCTCACCACCCAAAGAAAACCAGTGACAACTCTTGGCTATCGTTTTAATCAACCAAAATTACTTTCTAGAGTGTCACTGGAGAATTACATTGTCAAGTCAAAGTGAGCTTACATGAGCCACCACTGAGGAAATGCAACAAAATGAGGCACTAGCTGAGGCCGCTGCTGCTTTCACTGGGCAGCAGCGTTTGCCAGCTGAGACAACAGAGGACTGAGCCACTGAGAGTTAAGGCTAGGCAAGTTTATTTGTATAGCACCATTCAGACACAAGGCAATTCAGACTGCTTTACAGGGGCATAGAAATATGTTAAAAACAGGAATACATTAAAAAATAAGACATTAAGAAAACATTAAAATTGCGTTTAGAAGACAATAAAAACAAAAGGAACAAAAGGAGAAAAAACAAAAGGAGAAAACAAGTAACATAGTTAAGAATTAAAAAGAAATTGCATTCAAAAGTCAATAAAAACAGAAGCAAGCAAATAGTTACAGACTAAAATAAAATTATGTATCTGAGATATTGGAAAGCAGCAGTAAACAATAATGTATTAAGCTCTGAGGGGAGCATAGAAACTAAAAGCTTCACCTTGCTTGGTTTTGATCCTGGCAACACCAGTAAACCTGTCCCAGATGACCTGAGGGGTCTGGATGTTTTGTAATATACAAGTAAATCAGAGATGTATTTAGGCCCAAGACCATTTAGTGCTTTGTAAACAAGTAATCGGATTTTAAAATCTATCCTTTGACACACAGGAAGCTGGTGCAGTGACAGGTGTAATGTGCTCCACTTTCTTGGTGTTAGTGAGGACTCTGGCAGCAGCTGTTTGATTGATTTTTTACTGAGACCTGTGAAGACACTGTTACAATAGTCTAGCCTGCTAAAAATAAACATGAACAAGTTTTTCTGTATCTTGTTTATCCAGAAATCCTTTAATTCTAGCTATGTTTTTAAGGTGGTAGTAGGCTGATTTTGTAATTGTCTTTATGTGACTGTTGAAATTTAAGTCAGAATGCATAACTACACCAATATTTCTGGCTTGATTTGTAGATTTTAGTGTCATGGATTCAAGGTGAACACAGACTTTTAATCTCTCTTGTTTGGGGCCAAAAACAATTCTTTCAGTTTTTTCTGTGTTCAGTTGTAGAAAGTTTTGGCACATCCACTCAATGATATGTTCAATACACTCACTCAAGTACAAGTTTAAGGGACTGTAGTCATGTGGTGACACTTTTATGTAAAATTGTGTGTCATCTGCATAAATATGGTAGGAGATGTTATAGTGTTCTATAATTTGAGCAAGGGGGAGCATGTAGATGTTGAATAAAAGAGGCGCAAGAATGGACCCTTGAGGAACTCCACATGTTATTTTTGTTCGCTTAGATTCATGATTACCAATTGACACAAAGTAGTCCCTATCTTGTAAATATGATTTGAATGAATTTAGCACAGTGCCAGAGAGTCCAACCCACTTTTCTAGTCAACTGTGTCGAATGCAGCACTGAGGTCCAGTAATACCAAAAATATGCTTCACTGCTCAGATGAATGTTGTTTAAAACTTTAACAAGCGCAGTCTCAGTGCTGTGATGTTGTTGAAATCCAGACAAGCATTAAAGTGAAAGGAAATTATTAAAGGAAATTCTTTTGCACCAGGAAAGCTATAAGTTGCTGAAAAACCTTTTCAATGATCTTTCCTAAAATCGGTAGGTTTGATATGGGCCTGTAGTTATTTATTACTGAGGCATCCAAAAAAGGTTTTAATAACTGTGGCCTTCAAGGCCCTGGGAAAAAGGCCTGACTGAAGAGAACTATTGACTATCTGTTGTACATCTGATGCTATGCAGTTAAAAACATCCTTAAAGAAGCTTGTAGGCAGATTGTCAAGGTAGCAGGTAGTAGGCCTTAGGTTTTGAACAATTTCTGTCAAAGTTGCATAATCTAGGGGGTGGAAATGTGCCAAATTAACTAGAGTAGTCTTATGCGTAGGCAAAGGTGACATGGCTATTTTGCCTGAGACTTGCCTACAGACTTTTTGTCTTATCTTAAATATTTTATCTGTGAAAAAAGAAGCAAAGTCATTGCATGACTTGGTGTATAGCAGTTTAGGAGGGACTGATGCTGAAGGGGTTTGTCAGTCTGTCAACGACAGTAAATAAGGTCTGTGCATTATTGTTGTTTTTATTAATAATTTCAGAGAAAAAGGACTGCCTTGCCCTTTGTAAGTCACGGTTATAGCTGCAAAGTCTCTCTTTATAGATATCATAATGCACCTGGAGTTTGTTTTTTCGCCACCTGCATTATGCCTTTCTACACTCTCTTTTTTTAAGTTGTTACAAGTGTGGCGTTTCTCCATGGTGCTTTTTTCTTACCAGAGACAACTTTGATCTTCATAGGGGTAATGGCATCAATAACGTTCATAACATTAGAACTAAAAGTGTTTATAAGATCACTGACAGAAACTGAGGGCAGAGCTGGTGTGGGTGTAAAAGCCTGGGTGAATAATGTAAGGGTGTTTTCATTGATATATTGCTTTCTGGTAAAAGCTGTTTTAATTCTGCTGGTGTCAGCAGAGATGGTCATTTTAAAGAAAACACAGTAATGATCAGAAAGGGCAACATCAGTCACCACATCAGTAGGCTACTCCACCTCTTTTCCTAAGTACTCTAGTTAACAGTGGTAAACAACAGTAAGTCAAAATGACCAAAAGGACTAGTTATTTTTTGTTGGATCCAAGGCACTGCACACCGGTACAGAGGGACTGCAGGTATGAAATGGTCTATAAAGATTAACTGGATCAAACAATCAGCGCCTTCAGGAACATATGTACAGCTGACCCCTGAGTACTTTTGTAACCTAAAAATACAGTATGTATGACCAAAAATTAAAAAATGTTTGATGTAGTTAAAACATTACTAGCTGATAAGGTGGGTGGTAAGCAGAAGTAATAACAAGATGTTCATAGTTTTGCCAGCCTCTTCCCAACAGTACAAAATGTAGCCTTTAATTATATTGTTGTGTATGGTAATGGTACACACAATAGTTTTCTTTAATATATACGTCAAGGTAATAATTGTCTTCCTGTAGGCCCATTCAAGTAGACAGACACTTAAACGCACCCATCCTCCAGTTTTACTGGATTATGCAGATCCACTGATACAGACTGGACCTTTGCATAATTAGCAGCAAAACTTTCCTCTCACTGTTTAATCCTTTTAATTAAACTGACAAACTCAACTAACCACATTGTCCTAATTGGTATTTGGATGTATACGTATCATGTGCTGTAACTTGCAGTCTACAATCTACACAGGGCTTCTCTTTTCCCAAATTGAACCCAGATGAAAATGTATCCTCTCTCCATTCATGCTTCTTTATACAAAGTGCCTGTGGTATTTTTATAAAATCAGGAATCAAAACAGATATTGGCAGTAATATAACTATAAAGCAGTACCACTACTGTTTTGGGTTTTTATTTTGCTATTCCTCATGCTGGCCCAGAGCTAACTAATTCATCCACATGGGTCCCTAAAACAGTTAAAAGAGGATAAAAGAGAAAATACTGCACTCACATTTTTGCAAAAAGATCATGTATCACCAGATGCAGTGCAACTTATTTCAAAAAAGTCAAAATGAAATAATTGCTAACTTCAAGTAAATCAATCAGACTGGTACCCCTGTGGACCTGAAGTTTTTTTTCTTATTGTTTTAGCCGTATCATTTTTCAAAAGTACCTGTCCACTACGCTCTGAAACAGCAAAACGCATTGTTGATAGAAAAGAAAGTGATGAGTTTGAGCTTCATTCAGAGTTCCTTAGGGACCCCTTCTCAGTCATTTTAATGGGGCTCAGGTCTGTGAAAAATACGAATAATGGGACAAAAGATGAGGAACTATAGAGAGGTCAGGGCAGACCATATATCATATGTCATCTAATTAACCTTAGCTGTCTGATTGTAGTTGTACAAGCATTTCAATCATGGGTCTGCACCAGGTTTAACTTCACACAATGTACAATATACAACCTATTTCCAGAAAAAGGTTGATCAGGTTTAAGAGACTTAACTTTCATTAATCCCTAAAAACTGTATGATATATGAATTTCACTGTGTGCCAACTTTACATGCATAAAACATGACGCGTAACACATGTGCTGGTTATTTTCCCCTCTCACTGTGAGTGTCACACTGCAGCAATAGTAGTGAGATAATGCTTTGTTCACACACAGCAGCTGGATCAGGGTCTTCACCACACACTGTGGGAGTGAGTTATTGTTCTCCTGGGAAATAAAGTCTAATTGATAATTACAAAGAGAGCAGACAGGACTAGGAATTGGCCCACACGTTCTTTCACCACAACATAAAATGTGCAGTGTTGGGCACGTTAACTCGCACCCAGGTGTAAGACTGACGTGAGATCCCGGTGGAAGCCAACGCAAGATCTCAGTTTTGCCATTGGAGCCGCCGATAGTGTGGATCCATTATCAGTATCCAAGCTCGAGAGGACTTCCCCGGATAACCCAAATAGACTGACACATATAATTGCTAACCAAGAGCGATTTTCAAGTAAGAGGTTAGTGTCTGGGCAGAGACAGATTTTATAACCGTGTGTTATTTCATCTAAACTTCATTGTTGTGAATTGTGCTTTGCTTATTTTGGAGACAAACGAACCGCCGAGTTTTAATTGCTGTGTGTTTTTCTTTGTGTTAGTACTTTCCATTTTGTATCGGCCGTGGGCCGTTTAACTGTGTTAGCTTTAGCCACTTTGGAAGCTAATAATTGTGCTTTATCAGTCCAGTAACACGGCTGATGAATGAAAGTTTGCTGCCGGGTTACTGTGTGATAAAGGGGCAGCAATTGTGCTTTACCATGGCATTCGAGATTCCTTGTGCCTTACTCTGTGTGCTTTCTATCTCTTTCCTCTCCACTAACCCACATGCCTTTACACGTACATATACACTTACACACACATCTTATATGCCCAGATAGCGTGAGAGCATAGTTAGCTAAGCTGCTGCCGCTATCTTGAGGACAATTAGAGCTTGTCCTCTTTTCGGCTCTGTCCCTTTGGTTGAGTTTCGCAGGTCTGCCAGCCATTTTGGCTCTATGCATGACAAAGACCCATGTGGTCACGTCCATCTTCCTCGCACCCCCTTTTTCTATTGTCCCACCCCTCCACACATCTTATATGCTTGCTGATTATTGTATGCTTTTTGTGTTTAGACTAGATGGTAGTGGTTGTTAACTGAAGTTATTGATTGTTAATCAGTGCTAAGGTTAAATAAATTTTTATTGTATCTTTTAAAGAGCAGTTGCTTGTGGTTATTTTGTGTATGTGTTGCAATAAAAGCAGGTTGTGACGGTCAGTGCTCAGATCTCACCCTTCACTGTCCACCTTATTAATGTAAGATAGTACTCTAAATATCAGCATTTTTAGGTGGACAGCCACCTTCCAAACTGTTTGTCATGTTTGGTTATTGGTCCCTGATCCCAGGGTGGTGCGCCGTAATTATAAATCCATATTAATGAATTAATATTCAGAAATATCTTTGATATTTCTGAATGCTAATAACCAAACCTGCCCTACCTGAATCCCAACAACAGCATGCTAAATACTGTACCAATATTTATGCATATTGCAAATGAAATGTGAGGTGTATCTGCTCAAATTAGACTTCAATCTATGGTAGATGGAAAACAATATTGGCAACATTTGCAAAACAATTATTGTGAGAGCACTTGAAGATATGAATGCTGCATGGTAATAAGGAGTTATTGTACTGTGTACTAAGAATAATGGGCTTTTCACACAGTGGGTAACAGAGTTTCTAGGTTCACTGATTCTTTCCTTCATGAAGTAGCTAGCTAGTTCCTTGTGGCACTCTGCCGGCCCCATCTTTTCATTAGTTGTTTGCAAGCGACCAGCTGCTTCACTTAAATGTGGCTGGCAGACTGCCGTGGTAGCACTCAAAGACATTCAAGTAACAGAATATTATCAGAATTTACGCCAAACATTCAACTACTGCACACACTACTGAGGTGAAATACTGCTAAAACACAATGTTGCTTTAAAACTACACATATAAAAAGGCGGCTTTCACAAAAGCAGTGCTCACTGTCAAACCAATTTCTAAGAAATGACTGTGAACAATAATTAATTGAATATAGCCACATCATAAGACTGTAATTAAATATCCAACTATGATTTCTTCTTTATAATCACCTGCACAAGAGATGGTTCTAATTAAGTCACACTGTAAAAATAAGGATAAAGGTGCCAGTTATGGAATTTCTCCTTTCAGTTTTCTATATGGGCCAAAAAGGTGTGATAGCAGTAAGAAGTACAAAAGAATATTCTAAGAGTCAAGTATTTTTTTTTCTTTCCCTGATATTATTAGGGGCACTTCTGAATATAACAGTTATTGTTACAAGACACCCCATTGAATATGAAAGATAGATGAAAGATAACACAAAGTAACAGAGGAAGACAGAGCAGTAGGAATGGACAGAGAAATAGAAATTAGTGCAAGTCTGCATGCTATATTTGTCACCATTGAAATCCTAATTTGTGTGTGTTCATTTCAGCTCATATATCCATTGATATACAAGCCCAGCTATTTAGTGAGGTCATGCTTAGCATAGAGTGTTAGCAGGGTGCAAAACTCTCTGACTAGTGAGGTCAGGAAACATGTAAGG
The DNA here is from genome assembly GCF_020085105.1 of Siniperca chuatsi. NCBI lineage: Eukaryota > Metazoa > Chordata > Actinopteri > Centrarchiformes > Sinipercidae > Siniperca > Siniperca chuatsi. The sequence continues at coordinate 11,676,039 of NC_058044.1, read as the reverse complement.
CAAAGCTGGAAGGACCACATTAATCCTTTAAACACATAAATGTATCAATATGATAACTGAAAAGTACTCCATTAATGGTGGATTGGCTGCTTTGTAGCCACTAGGGGACAGATAAACAAATTTACACTAACAGAGGCACTATTTTATCTGCTTATCAAGCGCATATGGCTAATGTGTTGGTAAACAATTTCCTTCTTTTAATACAGCAGAGACAGAGAAACATCCCATTGATCTCTTTTTGCAAGTACAATATTCAGTAGCCCTGATGAAGGAAATATATGTGAGTGTCTTTAGCTTGTTCAACATTATTCACTATAGCAACCAACTTGTTTAATATGCTCTTTTGCTGTGGCAGGTAAAGTGTTCATTTGGCTTAAGTGCATGTTTATGTGAGGTTAGGGGGTTTGTTAGAGCTGTTAGTATTTACTGTAGCTACTGTACATGAACCAACAAACCAAAAAATTGGCTAAAAGCAGCAAAGAGCTGTCTTGATTCTCAGTGGGTTCAGCGGTATTAGGAAGTCCAGGAGTTATTTGATTTCTATTAAAAAGAGATAAATTAGTAGAGCTTTATAGGTCAAAGTCCCCCATTTAATTTTAGGTTTTGTGGTAAATTATCCTTGCCATAAGTAGAAAAACTGAAAAAAGTACACAATGTCAAGAATGGTTCCTATCAATATCATTGTGCATGAATAGTCTCTGCTACAGTACCAGCAATACAAACCTCTCTCTTTTTAATTGAAGTAGTCCTTTTTGATAACAGCTTAACCTGTAATTTTTTTCAAGGTGGTCTACTTCTTCCACATTATTCTGGCTAGCTTGTACTCAAACAGTGCATTGGGACTGCAGAATGCACAATTCACAGACAGATGGTCAATACAGTTAGAAGCAGTGGAACACTGGTCCCACCTAGGCTTTCCTTGAGGGCCTTTGCAGGGGAGTCTGCAGCTGTCAGATTAATTGTACTATTTGTATTTCTTAGGAATATTTGTGGAGTGTTCTTTTTCATTTAGTGCGCTTGCATTATTTTATGGGGTGACTTGTGGTTTTAAAAACGTATTAGTTCCTGAATAATAATGCTTTATGGCAGAGTTGAAGGGGTGAGAGGAGTAGACGGAAGTAAGAGGTGTGTGATGGTGGTATGAATATGTGGAAGGGGGTGATGGGACGCTTGTGTGGATGAGGATCGATGCATGATTAGCAGTTGGACAACAGGGACGTGAATGAAGAATTATCGAAGTATGGATGGTGGGAGGATGACTGTGTAGAGATGGGTGTGATGGAGAAGAGGTAAAAAAAATATTGTATATTTAGACTTAGTTGCCAGTTTCTTAGGTACACCTAGCACAAACGAATGCAGTCTAATACAACAGCCCTGCAAACAATAATTAATTCATGAAGGTTATAATGGTCAGTTTTTGTTGAAACTGTTTTAAAGAGGTGTTGATTCAAGTGTATAGTCATTTTGGAGGCTGTAGTTTGTGGTGCTGTTGAATTGTATTGCATTATACTGACAGGTGTTTATATTACTTTGTTTACCCCATTTATATCAGTGAGAATAGGCTAAAAAACAGAAATACCTCTCTGTATAATGTAATACAGTTATATGAGCTCATCGTATGTTGTACATGTAAAATCTATTGTCCAAATTTACTCTAGGTTGAAGACAAATGTAGAAAGGTAAAGTCACCCTGAAATGTACCAAGAACCACGTCTCAAAAAATGACATCACCCAAGTGCCAGTGCTTCAAAACTGCGCTCAAGTACAGTACATCAGTAAATGTGTGTAGATATTTTTATAGATCAAGACAGAAAGAGAAAGTCAAAGAGAAACAATAACCGGCAAAGCAACAAAGTATTGTACAAAAAACTGCAGTCTAGAGCACCTCACATTTCTTTATCTGTCCTTTTAATTTTTTTACAGCAATGAAGATCAAAATTTGTGATGAAAACAAATGTAACAAAATGAATACTGTGATTTTGCACTTGAATAAATTTACATTTTAATTCTGAAATGGAAAATAATCTTAACATAGCTCATCTTGGTTCTTTCTTTCAAGTCTGGGTGGTCAGTATAGATTTGGTTGAACCCTCAAGAACTCTCCAACTGTGTCCTTTGAAGGTGACAGCTCAGAGTGTTTTAAACCTTGGCTCTGCTTTGCTCTCTGACTGACTGTCTGTGACACTGACAGGAGGATTTCTCATGAAAGAAAATGTCATCATCTCTAAGGGCTTTCTCAGCCCTTGAAGAGTCATTTCCACTGAGTTAGACATGTCAGTGCTGCAGACCACCTAGTGAGTTGAAAAGGAGGGTAAAAGCCCATTGGGTGCCATACATTGAGGTAAGGATAGGGATAGGGATGTGGTGAAGCAACTGCGACAAACCCACATTCCCCTGGAAACAGGTCTCTAACATATGTGCCTAAGGCTGCTGTGGGAAACAGAGACTCAACATCGGGACTACAAAAGGCCCCTGAAGGGTCTGGTGCGGCCCAGAGGAGAGTGGGGAGGAGGACTGGAGCTGTATCAGGGGACAAAATTAATTAATCCTTGCGGGTAAAGTTAAACATAGGAGCTGCTATAGAAAAACAACATGTTTTAAATGCCTGCCTGTGATGACAGGTGGGCCAGTCTGTGTACGAGTCTATAGTCTGTGGAGAGACATTACAGAGAAGGAAAGAGCGAGCTGCAGAGAGTGAAATGAAGAAAAAGAGAGCGAGCCATAGTAATGTATAATGGAACGCTATTAGAAATCTATTCCCTACATGGGATTCTAATAAAACCTGCCCCCCCCCAAAAAATACACAGTAGATGTCCAAAATTTTGGACCTGATCCAAAACTGACCCGTGTACTCAAACTTAATTAAACTACTTTTTAAACTACTTTTGTTTTGTTTTGTTGTTGTTGTTTTTTTAAAGAGACCCAATCAGACAGGGACCTTCAGACATCTAGACTCTGTCCAAATAGACCCAATCCAAAATGGTCATGTCATTTTTGCAGATTAACTCACCATAAAGACACATTCCTTAACCATCTATATACACAGAGCGCTACAGGAAGTCATTCCTGCCTTTGGCCATCAAACTCTTCCCTCTAAGTGTTAGTCTATATGACCCTAGGTCACTAAACTGGACATTGATCATTAACTTCACTGCAATACTTGACATAATTGTGCAATATTCTGTGTTAATACTGCTGTGCAATATACTCTTTTCAGTTTAAAATTCGTATTTTTGTTTTTTATCCATACTTCTGTTACTACTGTGCAATATCCACTGTCTCATAATCTTAATAGGCTACACTTAACTTGACAGTTCATGCACTATTACTTACTACTTATTATACTATAATACTACTTATTATACTATAATACTTCTAATATTACGTATTATTACATTGTATTATTATACCGTACATACTTATCAACCGGTAAATCCACTTTACTTTACACTTATTATTTTAATTTTATACTCATACCCACTTGGTACTTAATTTATCTGACCTGTATTATAGTGTATTATATTTTTTGCTTAGTACTTCTATTCCTGTGTGCACTGACATGATAGTGAGCTGCTGTAACAAAAGAGTTTCCCCTTGGGGATCAATAAAGTATTTCTGATTCTGATTCCCATTTTATTTTATTAATTTCATCAAAACAGACTTGACCAAACTGCCTTACAGTTCTCTTTAAGTCTGCTGTATTGCCACATTTCTTTTCACAGATGCATTGCACATACAATATAGGACTACATCTGACATTATGGAGCTTAAGGGACTGCTGCTAAAATGATCTCCCTTGAGCTTTTCCCTGCAAGCCTATTGTCAGCCCCAAACTGATGTTGTGTGGGCGGCAACTGCAATGTACTCGCTGATGGCCTGTAGTTCTCTCTTCACACTTCAAGGGTCCAGATCAAGACAAGCATCTCTTGGGAGACTATCACGGACAACAGAAACTTAAGTATATGGCTCTGAGCACAAGCAGCAGGCTGTACGGGTTTCTGTTAAAAGTTTGAAATTTCATTTTCTAAATAAACACATTTTTTTTAAACCCCATTACTTTCTCTACAGTTCACAATTTCATTCTGCCCTCAGTTATTTTTGCAGCTCTACCTCTTGAAACCTTACATAAAACACGCAAAAAGGTTTTTATCATTCTGGTTATGAACTTGTGGATTTGCTTTGTAATTTTCAGGTTATAAAAGCAAAGTTTTCTCATTGCTTTAAACCCCTCAATAAAAAGACCCAATAAAAGCTTTTGATGTGCACTTTCAGAACATGGAACCGAGGCTGCAGCTACAAAAGCCTCTAAACGGGCAAATTTATGATGATAATATTAAATTATATGAAACCAGTATGAAATATGCTGTACAGTATGAGAAAAGTACGCTCTGCGTGTTTCATGTGTGTCTGCAAAAACTATCCACAAATCATAAATGACAGGTGAAGATACTTAATGGAATCATTTGATAGCACACTAACTTTACACATGTGGTTCCATCACAGCACAGACATGGGATGGGTTACTCTTCCATGTCGAGGCTATGAATGATAAGCCCTCATAGCTGCAGTGATTCTCTGCAGAGGCTTATATCTAGCACAAGCATTACAGAAATATTACAGGAAGATGTAGAACCAAGAAGCAAAGCAGTGGCATCAACAGAAAGTGATGTGAGTTTGGAATGAAAACAATCATGTTTCCAAAACACCCCAAAACATTAAGTATGAGCAGATAAGTGTGGAGTGTGCTTCTGTGCATGTGAAAAATACACACAAAATATGCCGCTACTATGAGTGTAAAAAAAATACAAAAGCGAATGACAGGTAGAAATGAGAACAGGCTTCTTTTTCCACATTGCAGGAGGATTTGGTGACACCACACAGTAGGAAAACAAGCACAAGGCCCACACTTGTCTGTGCATATCAATTTCATGGCTCATTTCCAGCACAACACAGCAAAATGGCAGAGCTGGGCAATATGGCTAAAAACAATATATCGATACATAAGCCTTGATGAAACTACTTTACTGATCTAATCGAAACAATAACTTAGACTAACAAGTCTTTGATAAATGTCTTTAGATTTGCACAAACATTAACAATAAGCATTTTAAATTTTAATAATTTAGCCAAAATATATTTCAGAATCAATTAGGTTGCTGCTAATCAGGTCTTGACGCGACTTTTCTCACGGTCAACATAGTTACTAGATGACGGAGTATGATGTGTGTAGCGCCGGTAATTTTTTTTACACTGACTGCTCCACAGTAGAGCCAGCAGCAATGTTACATTCACTGTTCATAGTCATAGTGAAAATATGTCAACACGTCACAATACTGTAAAAATCGTCATGACAATGTTTATCATATTATGATTTATACCAGTATTATCATTAACAGGGTTAAAGTCAAAGTCAAAAATAAAATTTGGCTTCTATCGTTATGGTATGCAGTATTACTACCCAATAGCTACAATTGGCTATCCATTGAACAACAAGAAACTTTTTAGTTTAAAACCCAAAACAAAACACAAAAAACACCAGAGACTTACTATTGGCAGCCTTATAGAAATGGAAATGGAAGTTGTGAAAAGGCACTACATTTCCCTTTAGTCCTGCTGACTGTGACTTCATATTTTGATAACAACAAAAGAAAGGGTTTAGCAGTCAGAAAAACAATGGAATAACAAAGTTCAAATGACTAGCTCCTTAGAGAGTTAAGAAAACTCTCTTGCCTTTATAATATTGCTTGATTTAGAAAACAGACACACAAACATAATTCCCTTGTAAGTAGTTGAGCACATTTGAGGTGACACAGTCTGTGAGTTCACTTATAAATTATTGCAATTAAAGTGAATTTACAAGAGTCTTGCAAGAGCCCAGAATATTGCCTGTATTGACTTGGTTATGTTGAAGTTTTAAGAGTAGGCATTGGCAGACGCCTGCTGCCTGACTGGTTTTTGAGTCTTGTTGAGAGAAGACAGCAATGTCTCTACTTTTTTCTATGAGCTGTCTTCTATATCAGAGACACTGTGCACTCATACAGTTCATAGACAACTCTCTCTCCTCCCCTTTCTTTCTCTCTGCAACATGAGTATTTTTTTCATTATCTCAGTCTCCTTGTTGTACTGCACTATATTTTAAGATTAAGATTTTAAGATTTTTTGAGTGTTAAAAAACAATGAAGTGGGTGCTGGGAGCAAGCTATGAATCATATTACATAGCTGAAAAATCAGTTGTAATTGCAGTAATTTTAAAGACCACAGACTATGTTCTGTGTCTACTTGCTTTTTAATGTTTCTTTACAGTATATACTGTTGATGCACAATTAGAGTAGTTACAATGCTTTAAATCTTCACTGTTATTGATAACAGTAACAACAAACATAATGACTGTGTTTGCAAGGACGAAAATGTAGTGTTTTGCATCCATCTGTCCAATTTTTCAAGTCATCTTTTGCATATTTGCCCGGTTAGTGGCCGGGCCAAAAGATGGAGATATTGGTCAGTCTGCCAACTCTTTAGTCTAAAAAAAGCTATATCAATAACTAATGACTTGATTGCCATGAAATCTAATTTGAATAGTCATGAACCCCAGGGGATAAAGCACAATTATTTTCTTGATCCCCCTGACCTTCCATCTAGTGATCATCAGGTCAAACCTTCTCCTACTTTCTCCAACTTTTGGTCCATCACATGATATCTCAAGTGGTTACTGGATTTCCACAAACTACTTAGTACTTATTTTAACAGCGACCATTTCACAACGGTAACCACTTGTTTAACGTCACGCCTGTAGCTGTTTTGGGGAATGGTCATATATGTCGTTTTGGGAGTCAATGGCAATCAATCTATTCTGTCGTTTAGGTATGAGGACTTGTTGTATAAACATTGCAGCCTTTTAGGACTGCTAGCAGAGCTTTATAGTTTTAGTTTTGTAACTGCCATCCTAAATCATCATGACAAGAAATGTTGTAAATTTGTATACTGATGTCACCTGCAAAAACACACACACAAAAATGCATGTAACCACTTGTGAACACACAGCCAGCAATCTACAAAATACATAGTAATTACTCTGATGGTAATGACAACTCAGCTGAACGAGACAAACCAATGTGACTCCACAAGCACAGCCATATATTTTGTAATACTTGTGTGTCATGCTTATGAATTTGCTTGACATGACACATCCAACAAAATGTCACACTTTGACAGCAAATTATTGCTATGCTGAAGCATCAGCTCACCAGTTACTAATTTCAAGTTTTAGCAGTATGTTAGCTCATAGAAGGTTACAACATATACATAATGTATTTTCTCTAAATGCTCATTATTGGAAAAAGGCTTTGGCAATTCCACCAGTAAAATGCAATTTTTTGTTCTATTCTTCTACCACATGTTTGATACAGTGTGAGCTAAACGAGATAACAAGTTGACATTTTAATTTCAGCCTATCACTCCCATCTTGAAGTTGTGTATCTGTGCAATACCACATCTTTACAAAGAAGAATCACGCTGCCATTAATATGCCTTACATTTATTATTCCGTTAAAAGAGCGCTATTGTATTCACTATTCTATAAAACAAAACAGGAGCCAATATTCTACAAATTATGAACCATATATTTTGATTACACTCATACAGAAGGAACATCTCAACAGAATCGATTAAAACAGTATCATTTGAATTTGTTTTAAAAATAGAAACGCAGTTCTGGGCCATGACATGACAGAGTAAACGCTGTGTTGTTACCTAAATGAAAGGAGTTTATTCTCTATATGATGGACATTTTAGGACATCTCACAATGTCAAGTTTTGTTGAGTTACATTGAAGCAGTTAATTTCTTGAAATATTTTATTTCCTTAAAGTTTTGTCCAGTGAATCTAGGACTAGTCCTTCCATTGTTATAAGCCTTGATGTATTTTGGATTTCTACCTGTTAAGACTTTTTGTTCATTTTTATAATTGCTATTTTTCCAACTACAGCTCCCATTGCAACCCTCGCTATTCAAAAAAAGGGGGGATATATTTGATATTTCTACTTCTGTTTCTTCTATTTTTTTCCATATGTCCTCAGGTTTTGGGAGTTTTTGTAGGTTGATATAAAAATTGTTAGTTTGCAGTTTCTATTTATTGTACATATTATTGCTCTCTTGAGACATCCATGCATGTTGATTTCAAAGTCAAACTAGTTGAGCTCTTTCATATCATTACTCCACACCTGGCTACCTGGGGCACCTTTAATGTATCACCTCATTTTGCTGTTTAGTCTTTCGTTTTTCTTTTTGCAGGTGTTTTTTCCACTTTTATGTTGTTCTGTCTTTAATGTCTCTTCTATTTCAGCACATTTCCATTGTCATATCTACGTTCCATTTCTGCATGTGTTTTGATATTTGCAGCAACTTGCAACTGGATTTGTAGGCAATGTTTTACTGTTTGTGCTTTTGCTCTTGTATGCGTTTTGATAATTGCACAGTTTATGGATTTGGAGCGCATTCGCCTGAATATTTGTCTGTTGTTGAAGCACTGTTGTCTTTGGGGGCCGTTGTAAGATGCTGACATGCTGCTGGCTGTCACCTCGATTAAAGGCATTAGTTCATCATGTTTGCACACAGGCTAGGTTAGTTTAGTGGAGCAGAGTATTTCCCAATGAATAAATACTTCAACCAAAATGCAGCTGATCACACTGTATACAGTATCTGCGTCTGATAGCACTTGGAAAACCAGGCACATCAATCAACTGAGCTTCCAACTGTAACATGATTGTTGCTGTATATGTAAGGCAAATTCAGTGGTGTATTTTCTTAATATCTAGATCCTGCTTGATCATCTTGCCTAATTTTCATTTAGTAGGGGGCAAAAGGGCCAACAGGCTTGATGAGTTCATGCAAATGAAAAAAGCCCTACAGGATTCAAGACCAATTACTACACCCTTGTTGCTTCACTCTCTCTGTACATTTACTGTGACAGGATCATTCCTAGGTAAACTACGAAGGTGTTAAAATGTTCAGTAAAAAATGTGGCCAGCAAGCTGGCTGTGTGAACAACTCAGATCACAAATTAATTAATAAACAAATTGTTTATTTCTTCACTAAAGATGGATACATATACACTACCAGGATGGCCGTCTTGTGGTTTGTTCCATTGTTTGGGGATTTCCTACTGTATTTGCAGGACTCAAGCAGAGATTATTTTTTTTGTTTTGAAGATTTTTTTGCACTCCTCACAGAATGTTTTCCATGCTTTCTTAATGTATTTGGAGAGCATTTTCAAGAACAGTCTCTTCTGCCAAATTCTACAACCATTTATTGTGATAAATGATCCAGTGACCCAATTTTTTTGTCTCAAACTAAAATATGCATTAAATTAAGACTTACGTTTCCATTTAAAACAGAAAATCTAGCAACTGTTATTGTGACATGATGTATTGATCATCTAGATTCAAGTGCAGAATTGTAGTCACGCCAGTAGCGTGACTCTAGCCATGGCAATGGCGATCGGTCGGTCGGTCCACCACTTTGGTCCAGACTGAATCATCTCAATAAATACTGGATACACTGTCATAACATTTGGTACAAACATTCATGGTCCCCAGAGAATGAAGCATTCTGACTTTGGTGAGCTCCTGACTTTTACTGTAGCACCACCATGAGGTTGACATTTGTTTTTTAGTGAAATATTTTGACAACTATTGGATGAATTTGCATGAAATTTGGTGCAGATATTCATGGTGTTCAGAGGATGAATCCTAACGACTATCTTGTTTAATGGTGAAAGGGCTATAATCTCTTGTTATTACAGCATTTTAGAAATCATGCAATATAACGTTCTATTTGATAACTTAACACAAAGACCTCATCAAAAGTCAAAAACGTTTTCTTTTTAAGAATTGTGAAATATCATTGTCATTATGGTCACCATTTAATGCTTAAAGATAATGATAAATTGTCTCCCAAGAGACTAATTGCCTGCAGGCCAAAATTAAAGCAGCCCCTCCTCTAAGAGCTGTTAAAGAAGATGTGTTAATCATTCCTGTTTAACGGGAGCTGAAGAGTATGTTCCCCAAAGGCTAATGCATCTCATTTAGCAGAATGGCATTTTTATGGGAGCCTGACAATACTGTGGTGAAAGGACGGACCCTGCAGCAACAGAGTCAACAATCGCCGTGGGTGGACAAGTGGTGTGTGATCGCAGAAGACTGCAGCCTGAGAGTTCACAGTCTTGTTCACCGCCAAAACAGAAGATATCTTTCTCATACAGAACATTCTCCCGGAATAGTTCTATCAGCAAATTACTCCCTTTTTAATCAAAAGGTAAAATCTGTGTGAATTCCCCAGATGATAACAAGTCAAAGGCTGTGATGCAGGTGTCAGATGACTGGTTTGCTTATTGGAAGCGATGATGAAAAACAGAAGAGGCCTTTAACTTTACAGGAGATGAGACTTGGGGCACAGTATTGTTGGCTATTTTTCTCTTTTGCTATCAAAGGGTTGCTCAAAGAGATTTTCCACAATGATTGGGGTTTATTAGTGACAAATCTAAAGGTGCTTGATACAAATTGGTCATTATTTTGGCATTTTATGGACTAAATTAATCAATCAATTAATCAATTAATTATAAGATGCAATAGATAAATCAAAAATGTATTATTTGTTTCTGCCCTGTGGAAACATAAATACACTAAAATCTAATGGCTACAGTTTATTTACACACACATTTCCAGTGCTATGTGTAGGATTTACAATCTTACAGCTCTTACATTACTTACTGCATTCATGACACATCTATTTTATATTTACTACCCTGTGGCTTAGATGTGATACAGAGCAAATTTTATTGAAAATGTCATGTGATGGTCCTATGACCACATGATGTGCCAGCTGAACATTTATGCAAATTAAAATAAGGTTGCAAATACAGTAACATTTATTCCAATTGCTGCTTCTGCTGAGTGCAATGATTCAAGTGTTACTAATATAGAAATTCAATGCAGATCATCAGTGCTATCACAGAAATCTAAATAAATCCAGAGATATTAAATAGCCCCAAGGAACTTATGTTTATGCCTCTTTAAAACAATATGACTAATAAACAAACACAGATGTAATGCCAGTTCAGTCATCACCGGGTTACTCTTTACTATTAGAAATGTAAAGTAGCTGTGTATGATTTGTACCCAAATGACAAAGTAGTTTAAATGAATGTATTAATTATTAATACTAGTGGGAGCATGGTGGCATTGAGCTCTTGGGGTTTTTAAAATTGTTCACAGTTTTGACAGATAGTTTCTGATTAACAGATGTGCCTCACTGCTTTGAAAGATACAATTTCCTTGAGAGCAACAAACTTAACATTATGTGACATAATACCTTATTTATGAAGATCAACAGAGAGAAGTGCAGCACTAAAGCGCATCAAGAGTATATTTTAAAGTGTGATTATAAAAGTTCAAATAATAATAGCAGTTAATCTAGTATGATGCCCCCACTTCTTGCTTTTTGTTTACTGATTTACAATTTTTCTGATATTTATGTATCCACAAAATGGGATGTTTCATTCATACATAATTAGATCAGATTATATAGACTGGAGCAACTAACAATAACTTTCATTAATCTGTCAATTATTTTGGAAAGTAGTGAAAAATGCCCATCACAATTTCCTAAACTCCAAGATATCTTTAAATTGCTTCCAACTGTCCAAAACCCAAAGATATTCAAGTTACAATGATTGTGGCAGAAAATTACTGAAATGTATGTGTAAAATTGCTGAATCACTGTGTTGAATAACTCAAAAGGGGAATTGCAACCTTTGACGGGAGAGAAGACTGTCCAGACTTAAAGATTAGAAGACCCGGGGTGTCTCAATTTCTCGAGATATGCTTCTTGGTGCTTAGAGAAGAAAACAAGATAGCTAAGCAGAGCCATACATGCCCCTCTTTACGACCTTGTTCTCATGGCAGTGTGGGTATAACTAGGCTAGTGGAAGGGGGGTTATCAAGCAGACCCTATGCAGCCTCTGATGTGTGGGTTCTGCTTCCTGGCACCAGTACTGTAAGAAATTACTTTCTTTGACCAGAGAGTGTTTCTTTACTCATCAATCATGTAAAACAGAGAAAAATAGCAAATTCTTACATTTGAGAAACTGGAACTGGAACGTTTGCCATTTTTATCTTAATAAATGTTTTAAACAAATAATGAATTATCAAAATAGTACTTAATGCTCTGCTGTTTGACTAATTGATTAATTGACTGTCTCAATCCTACTATATACCAGTATTTTAAGCGTCCAAGCAGATGCCCAGATTGTAATGCTGTTCTAGTTCTCTAAAACATGCAAATTTCAGTAGCTTGTCTAAAAAAAATACTGTTACTATATACATAGCAAAGAGTTGTCCAAATTCACGACAAAATCCTTGAAGTACTAAACTTCAAGGAGATTCAGCAATTCTGATTTTGATAATGCATTTCTTGTACAGGATTTGCAAACAAAGCTTAGGAGAGGGCTGAAATCCTCTGTTCAACCTCAAACTGCAAGTGCTAGTTGGAAAAGCTGAGTGTATGCTAATCAAACCATCTTCATTTGAAGAGCATCCTGACTCTTGCAAAGCTTTAATCCATGACGGCTTGTTCTGAACATTATCTAATAATTGGCACATTCCCCTGGTAAGAATGGGCCTGCAATCTCTTTCCCCACCATGACAGTGTAATGGATTGCTATGCACATTCCACGTGGCTTTGAACTTATCTTCATTCCCCCCCAACTAAACTCTTAGTTGCCTCCCACCTCTCTCTGTATGGAAATGTGGTACATCACATTATTTCACCCCCATTGCTTTTTTGCTTCAGGGTATGTACAGTAATGTCAAAGATAAATTTTATGGTCGGCTATTTACATGATGTATACCCTGAAATAACATGGTAAAAGAGGGATCATTATAGTATAAATTGTAGTATAACTATAACATAAGTATATGATTAATTTTAATTTTAAAAATCTCACTCATTGCATGTTGCACATTTGCTCTCACAGATGTCATGGCAAATTATTACACTCAGGATACACACACAACCTTACCTCGCAGGCGGGGTGAGGAAAGATATGCGCTCCCTTGATCCCCTAATCTCACATACTGGGCTGCACTACACGCCAGCAGACCAGCAGATGGGAAATTCTGCACACTGGGTTTTTCCAGGTCAGTGGGGAAACAGTAGACACAGCAGGTTACACAGAGCTGTGTTTGGGGGCAGCAAGAGGTAAACATCAGCCTTTTTCCCTACTTAGTAAACTAACAGCTCCAAGCATAAACACTGCCTCAATAGCCTGTGTTTGAGACCTGCTGATTGCAGGCACCACCACAGGCTCTTTTCGATTCTTCCTGATGATTTTTGCTTTCAGCCTTCACAAGTTTTTAAGCATCACACACTGTAAATAAAAACCTAGAGTATGTGGTGAAAGTATTATTATTGTGAAAAAATAGAAAAGCAACTAATAATTTCCCCTAAAAATTATGCATGTATACAACTATTTTGAATAAGCAAAATATGTTTTGTGGGAAAAGAAATGCTGCCTGAATTACATTTTTTATAGACATATTGACAAAATGCTAACATTAAAGCTGCTCTAATCAATATTTCTATTAACAATGGGGAGGATAACCATGTTTAATGTGAAAGGGGTCACTCATAGTGACAATCCCCACAGATAATTATCACCCGACTCTGCAGCATAGTTACAGAATTTACCTACCCAGCACCACATGGCAAACAGACAAAATGAGTTGCTAGCTGGTGAACATAGTGGAGCATTTAGCATCTTAAGAGCCACATCTTCCCTGAGGAGTTGGTGGAGACCAAAATATTGAATGTACATTTGACCGATTGATCAAAAACAGGACTTCACATGAATGCTAATGTTGCTTCGTATTTGTTGGATGTGTAAAAGGTCTTTAAAAGAAGAAGCTTTAAAGATATTAGCAAAATGAATTGAAAGATCTTCAAAGTGATAACTTTTATTTACAATATCTGCCCTTCATTTTTTCTGTAAGATCCACTCTTTTAGCATGATTAAGGTATTATGGTTTATGTTGAGGCAACTAAAAGCACTCGGCTAAGGTTGGGGAAAGGCCATGGCAAAATATTGATTAAGTCAGTGATGAGACATGAAGCTGCTCTGGACTAGATGTAGCCAGTAAACACAAATTGTTTTTTGCAAATTAGTTGCATATGAAAGTAATTAGTTGAAGACACGGTTGAATCAAGAGAGAGATGGACGTGGACAGACTCTCTCATAATGCTCCAGTCACAATTAATAGGACATAACTATCTGCACCTCGAAAAAACTGAACTGATTTGAATGCGAAACCATGAGATCAACAAATCCGGCTTCCCATTAGTAGGCCTTTTTCACAGAAGACATTTTGACACATCACAGTCGGAAATTAATCAAATTAATGATGGCTGAATTCTATTTAGCTGCTTCAGTCATGATATCATGCATTCTGGCTTCAAGATATGTGAGACAGTATGATGGCAAGAACAACCACCTCACCTCACCTGGCCACCTGGTTTAACTCTCACAGTTAATCTAATTTAGTTCCCAACCAGCCAGATCTGGCACATCTTAATAAGACATTTGATATTATTGATTGAAATGTCACCAGTATAGCATTGTTTCCCTGATCCAGGATTGGCTGGCTAATCCGTCTGGTGTGTACCACTCGTGATAAAGACAGGTCCAAATCAAGCTGAGGGACTCAAGGAGCCCAAAAGACATCAGTTAGCCTGAGATAAGGCTTCTCCTCCTTGTGCCCACTTATAGCATTCCCACCTCCCTTGGAACATAACCTCACCTTGCCTCTAAATCAAACAGTAAGGTCTTTTATTAATAGCCTGTCAGCAACATTAACATTTATTTCATGTGTATTCATCTGAACAGGTTTTACAAATGGCCTGGTGCTTGTGAACCTGCTCTTGAAAAATTAGCCTTGTTTTTCACCCCCCTCCTCATGAATTTCAATGACTAAGTGAATATACAGCTGGTATGTGTCTACCTAGATGCTGTTTTCTGCCTCAGGTTAAAAATTGAAAAACTGCTATGTTTAGATTGCTCAGAAATATCACAGCATGTGGTAGTTTGTTAAAAATGAGAGGAAATATCATGGGGCGTTGAGGCTGCTTCAATGGTAGAACCTCAACTAGTAATGACGCAATATATGAAAAAAAAGATGCTTTTAATAGTCCCATTGTATTAGAAAACGGCACAATGTAACTCAAGTGATATGTACAGAAGTTACTCGCTGCCAGTTGTTTACTGTTGACAGACCACCAGAAACATAAGGGTTTGAAAACTGAGGTGTGAGAGGAGGGAAGTCACACAGGAGCACTGGTACCACTATAGATGATGCTATCAGGAGTTATCTAGTGGAGATCTCCCTAAACATAAGTGAAACAGACAGCGCTTCTCTAAAGAATTTATGGTGGCCCATTATTTCATTTTGTGAATACCAAGTGTTCTCCCAGCATTGGCACTTCCAGAGAGAAACCTGGTGTGCTGACACAAATTGATTATGGGAGCGAGGAGACAATCTATTTCTTCCTCTAAACTGATAGGAAAGAACGACAGGATGAGAAAGGTCGGATGTACACAGACAAAGATAGAGAAGAGAAGGAGGGGGGGTCGGATAAAAGGAGTGGGAGAAAGGACGATGTTCAAAGTTTTGCAACAACTTCCCATTTTCAAAGACAAACACGCCAATGAAACTGTTTTGCATTGCAGATCCATTCAGTGATAGTGCTGTGCCTGACAAAATTTCAATCATAAATACATACCCACACTTTTCTGTTTATGGAACTGCTGGCACCCAAAAACAAATTCAATGCATTGAGTTTATTAGCTTCAGAGTAAAGCCGTTTTTACTTATTTGTTCTTATTCTTACAATTAGTGAGGTGACACAGTGAGAGTCACTTGTCATAAGTGTGAATATGGATCCATATTTAACACCAAATGAATTAATGAAAGTTTATATTATTGTGTGTGTATAG